>NC_133760.1:50735715-51057590 GCF_036562045.2 Rhinolophus sinicus
GTGACCATTATTTCCTTTGGGTATAATATCAATAATGCAGCCAGTTTGGTCCTTGCAATGCTTTTCCTTAAAATTGGGGTCATTTCTCGAGTGAGGAGACTGGTTATGAGCGCGTAGGCAGGGCAGCCAGCGAGCTGGCTTTGGGGGGCGTGTCCCAGGGCCCTCTGTTCCTTGTCCACTTCCCATAATCACTGCAACACACTGGTGCCCAGAAAAATAAGATCGGAGCAGAGCAGCGAGGGTCAGTATTTGGTCCAGTTGGTTTTGCTTCTGTCTCTGTTAACACTACCAGCTGCTCACCACTTTGCACACCTCAGAGCAGCCCAGTATCTGAACGCATCACACCGAGCCAGTTCAGAGAAGCCAGTTGTCAGCAGGATGACTTCTGTGCAAACAGAAATGGGAAAGAGGCCAGCAGGCCAAGAGATGGGTGTGCACTCCCAGCCCTGGACCTAACCTGCATGAAGTGACTGTTGGTGACCTGACCCCCAAACAGCCACCTCTATCTGTGGGGTTAGACATCTAGGCATGTTAGGGTTGGGGCTGGGTGCGTTCCCACCTCCTTTGAGCATTGTTAGCACGTACCCCAGGAAACGACATCTCTGGATTAGATATCAGCCCTCTGTCTGAACAGGCTAGCATGCTTTCCCGGCTGTCTGGGGGAGACCCCGTCGGACCCCCAGCTGAGCGCCAGCCCACTCTGGAGACTCTCCTGAGGGTGCGGTTTCCACTCCTCTCTCAGGGAGCTTCTGAATTCTAGACTTGCATATGGTGTTGACTGGATACGTAAAATCGTATAAAATCGTTCTAAACAGTGTGTTGTATAGTTTTCAGTGGAATAATTTCAAGAAGTTATTGCAACATAGTATCTGCTATGTTGCAATACCTAGTGGTTCTCTAAGAAAAACAAAACTACTTTCAACACAAAATATGACTTACCCAGTGGCTTTCCCAGATTGAGGTTTATTAATAGTTTTTCTTTAGCCCTCCCACAGCTTGTGTGTCCTTCCTGTGTGATAGTTTTCCTAAGTGTGTCCGTTCTTTCTTTGACACAGACAGCGGGGTTCTTTCTATGTGTGTTTCCAGGCCCCAACGGCGCAGCCTTCACACCCCACCCCAAACCTCCCTGACACCCCAGCCAGGCACTTGAGGCCCCGGCGCCGCGAGGCCCTTTGCACCTGCTGTCCCCTTGCTCTGGCCAGACACACCTGCATCGTGCCTGTCCCTCTCCCGACCCGTGTAAACCCTCTCGCCCTTCAAAGCCCGTGCAGTGAGCTCCCTGAAGGCTCCCATCCTCGCTTACTCCTGGCTGGGCACGTTTTCCATCCGGTTTTTGTTGGTCCATCAGATCTGGTGTGCCGTGTGCACGTCTTTGTCCCCCAGTCGTTCCACACTAGCCAAGGAGGCGACGTCCTGGTCAGGGTGTCCCCACCGCCCAAGCTCCGCCGGAGGTGAACAGGCCACAAGCACTTCTGACCCGGGAAACAGAACCGGAGCGCAGCCCTTTGCCGCCCCTCACGCGGCTGGTCTGTGTCCTGACCCGGGCGGCGCACCAGCTCCCGCCTCGCACACGCAGGTGCGATGTGGGCCCGCCCCCCCCGTGCCGCCCACGCCGCGCAGGAGCCGCCCACGCGCAGGCCCGCGCTGCCCGGCGCCGCGCGCTGACTGTGCCCTCCCTTCCAGGCCTACATGGAGGACCACCTGAGGAACAAGCACCGGCTGGAGGAAGAGTGGGAGGCGCTGTGTGCCTACCAGGCGGAGCCCAACAGCTCGCTCGTGGCGCAGCGGGAGGAGAACGCGCCCAAGAACCGCTGCCCGGCCGTGCTGACCTGTGCGTACCCAGCCCCGGCGCGGGAGGGGAGGGCGGCGGGCGGGCTGCACCCCCGTCGTCCCGGAGTGTCGGCCGCCACCCTCCCGGTGGGAGGCCCTTCCCCCAGCTCCCCGGGCGCCCACTCTACCTGCACACCGTCCTGTCCCTTCAAAGCCCAGGGTGGACATCACCGTGTGGCGCTGTCCCCGCCGTCAAGCCGCAAAACCCGTTCCTCCCCTTGGGGTCCACGGGCGTGTCCCCAGCCCCCGCTGGGACAGCAGACGCCGAGCACGTGCTCTGCTGCTGTCACTGTGATTTGCGACTCGCTTCTTAGTGTCTTCCAGCCCCCTCTTCTCCTGTAGTTGGGACCACACCACCACCCGTGAGATGGTACAGCTCTGAGGGTGGGAGGGTACGGGCGTGGGTGCCGGCACCTGGCGCGAGGTGGGCAGTGGTCCTACCACGGCAACGTGCCAGCCTTAAGGTTATTTCAGCGAGAGTTTCTGGGGACCATGTCTCTGGCCAGGAACCGTGGCCAGAAATTGGAGCTATAAAAGGAGACCAGTTCTTGACAGTGAGGTGCTCAAGGTGATGACCCGGGCTGACATTGTGCATTGTGAGTGGCGTGTTGTGTGTGACACGCGTGATGTGCTGAGTGATGTGCAGATGCAGAGGTCCACACAGGACGTGAAAGGCCAAGCTGGCTGGGTCTGAGCCCCCAGCCCACCTAGAGCTCCCTTTCTTGGGGCACTCAACTACTGACGCACCAACTTCCTGTGTTCTAGCACATTCTAGGCCAGGCCTGGACTTGGATTAGTACGTGAACCCACCCTGCAGGGAGCAAAGGAGCCTCAGGAGTGTGTGACCTAAGTGTGACATAAGCTGACACTGTGACGTCCTGAGTAGGCTGTGTGTGTGTGTGAGTGTGAGTGTGTGTGAGTGTGTGTGGACTTCCTCAGTCACTGCCCCAGTAGCCTTAGCGTGACAGGTATTCGTACGTACTTCAGATATAACAAAATGCACTTTGTTGGCTGACATTTTCGAGGGCACAGCAAAGCTGCAGTCCATGTCAGCATGTGAGATCAGCATCCATGTGGGGACACACTTCCCGTGTCACAGGCCCCTGTCTCGGCCCTTTGGAGCCAGGCATGGGAACCAGAGGTCACAGGTGCCACCCAAAGCCAGGGCCAGACTCATCCTGACAGCCCCGCTGTTCGCTTACCTGGACAGGAAGCTGTGCTCCCATCAGTGGTTTGAGCAGCGTTCACAGGTCAAACAGATTAAAAGCTAGGATCTTGTGTTGCTTTAGACGCCAACCTGGGATTGTAGACCTGGGTAGTACCTGCACACACATCTGGGTGTGTTTTTCTAACAGGTTAGTGAGTGTTCAGACCAGGCTCTTCATTTCCATGAGATCTGAAGGGTTTTTCCCTAAAGAATTTTACAAATAGCCATTGTAGCAATTATAAGTTTTATATTTAGAAGAGAAATTTTAAAAAGGCCAACTAACCGTTGTTGTTAAGTACCTACTGTGTGCCAGGTCCTGCTGACAGAGACACCCAGTGAACCAAGCATGGCCGCTCAAAGGACGCAGATAGTGGAGGAGTGGGAGGGAGCAGGGGAGGGGAGGGGGCGGAGTGCAGGGGTGTGAGGCGGCTGCTTGGGGCAAACAGATGCTCAGTAACTGCGCGTGGAATGTCTCCTGCGGGTCTGGTTACTTACTTGGATTATCGGGTCTCGTGTGGTAAATATTAAAATGTGAAGCCTTTCCTCAAGCACCGTGGAAACCAGAGTGCAACAGACGTGATGGTCCCTTCCACGTGCCCTGCAGCTGTGCTGGCCCCTGGGCTCTGTCTGCTGCACCACCCACAGGCCAGATCTCAGTGAAAGTAGCGTCCTGCCCTCAGCCGTGCCGAGAGGCTCCGTCACACGGGCCCAGGGCCCGACTGGCCAGAGCCTCAGCCCTCCGTACTTGGGCCACAGCTAGGGCTGAGAGGACGCCGTTTCCTCCTTAGACTCAGGCACCGAGCGTTAGAAAGACCCGCCGTCCTTGACCCCTGCCCCCGTCCCGCAGCCTGACAGGTGGACGGTCAGTCGGACAGACAGGTGTCTTAGTGGATAAAGGGCTATGCTTCAAGCAGACGCGGCCCCTGCTCCAGCCACACTGCTGGCCTTCTCCACTTTTACAAGGAAACCTTCCCGGATTTCCACCTGCACCCTTCCCGCGCAGGGCCCCGGCGTGACGGCGTCACTTCAGGTCTTGTTGGTCCTGGCAGAGCCCACCAGTGAGAACTGCCTCCTGCGTGAAACCTGCTCCGTGTCGTCTCCTATCCACCTTAGGCTCAGAACCACCCTGACACGGGCTGTGGGTGCGGGAGGCGGCGTCCAGGCACCCCAAGCCTCCATGAACAGGCAGGCCAGGCCCGTGTCCCTCCCCAGCGCCCACACTTGGCGGTAGTGTCTCCATTTTCTCTCTGTCTTGGGGGAACGCAGAGCCGTCTCTGTCTGCATCAGCTTCTTGTGCTGTCTTCTCTCCCATCCCTAACGTTCCCTGGTTTCCCGATTGGACAGGTCCTTGGATGTACCAGCCTCTGTTCGCTCCACCCCCGGCCAGACCCTCACCCCGGCCCTTCTTCCTGCCTCCAGCTCCCTCTGTGAGCCAGGCCCGTGCTGTTTGCTAGGAAGCCCCTCTTTCACATCGCTGCTCTATCTGAGATGGACGTGACCGCCTAACTCGCGATGCTCCCCGTCAGCCTCCTCCACGTTTACCCGCTGGGCTCGGGGGGGCCAGCACCTGCATGCTCCCTTGTCCCTCCAGCCTCTTCCATGTCTTGGCACATTTGACATCTGAAGTGCCCCTCTGCCTGCCGTCACTGGGCTCTTCAGAAGAGGCTGGGGGACGTCTTAGTGGCAGGTGGCCTGGGAAATTCAAAAGTGGCCAGGTCAGTGACTCTGTCTGCTGACAGCTCGGAGATTCTAGCTCCGTGCGAGTTCCCTTTCAAAGGAGAGAAGGCAGCTGGCATTTATGAGGTGGCGATGCATACTGCGCTGGGCCTAGTGATACTGTCTCAGGAGTTTAAAGAATTTAACATGCTTTTTAAGTTTTTGCATTTTTAAAAAGAATTATGCAATATCCCGCTCACCTGCATTTTAAATTAAGAACAGTTATTTGCTACCCTGTTTCCTGCAAAATAAGACCTAGCTGGACCATCAGCTCTAAGGCATCTTTTGGAGCAAAAATTAATATAATACCCGGTATTATATTATATTATATGGCTCAGTCTTATAGTAAAATAAGACTGAGTCTTATATTAATTTTTGCTCCAAAAGACACATTAGAACTGATGGTCTGACTAGGTCTTATTTTCGGGGAAACACAGTATTTGGGGGTGCCATCTTAAACCAAAAAAACCATTTTAATTCTGCATTATAATAAGAGAAATAGAGATAACAATAGTAATGGAAACGTGTAGAGATGAAACCAGAAAAAATGAAAAGCTGACAGCCCAGATACATAAAGACCGACGAGGACACTTCCTGTAGTGCTGCCCTCGCTGGGCTTTTTAGGACGTTGTCGAAGGAGACGTTCTAGCTCAGTGTCCAGCCAGCGTCCCCACCCTGCCAGGTGAGGGTGACAGCTCACGGGGCCGACTGCTCCGAAGTTGGGTCACCTGGGTGGCACCAGACTGTGTGGGAACCAAACAGCCACCACCACTGGGCCTGTCGAGAGCCACCACCCCCACCCCCATGAGGCCTGTCACCTTCCTCGCAGGATCACCCTCCATGGGCCGCACAAGGACACTGGGAGCGAAGCCCGTGTGCTCTGTGCTGCTGGGGGCCATCTCCGTGGGCGGCTGCGGGCGCCGGACGTGACTGTGTTGGAAAAGGTACATACATTTCAAGCTTCCACAGGTGACTACTGGAAGCACACCTGGGACGGCAGCCCCTGGCTGAGCACTGTGCGCCTTAGACACAGAACAGAATACCTTTGGTTTAAAGGTTTTCCAAACTCTACGAATCCCGTGGAGGAATGTTCCGGTTTAGTCACCTCTGAGTGACCAAGATTTACTGCCATTTGCCTGGAGGGATCAGTCCACGGAAAGTCCTAAGCTGATACATGAGGGCTTTCTCTCCTATCATCTGAGAAGGTTCCGGATACACAGGTCACCTGCCAGGAAAGGTGCACATCGAGACTGTGCCGTGGCTGTGGGCCTCCACCATTTTGGGGAGGCTGTGGGCTTGTTGGTGCTGGAATCGCCCCGCATGTCCCTGTGGGCTTCTCTCTTTGCTGCATCACAGGCAGCAGCTGTCCTGCCCGGCTGCACGGATGGGATAGAAGGATTTTCTTTTCAGAGGAAGAGGCAGCAACCGTTTTAGGAGCCCAGTCCTTCTCATTCATTCGGCTGTGCTCCGAGGGTGAAGCGCACTGACGGGTGACGCCACGGCTATGATGGCCCCGCATGGTCCACAGCCCGGTGGCTCTGAGAACGTGACCATGTGGGCTGTCTGCACAGCTGGCCCTCTCTGAGCTCAGGCCTCACAGCCTGCTTGGTGGGCCACGAGATTTGCAGGATGCGTGGCCCCATGTCACACTGTCTGCGCTGCTCGCCGAGCACGCCCCAATTACGTACAGAATCTTAGTGCAAGGGCACTGGGGGTCGTGCGGTGGAGGGGCGTGAAAAGGACCTGAACCTTGGAGGTGGCCAGCAGCTGGGCCAGCCTCCCCCAGACACACCGAGAGTGACGGGCTAAGCTGTGGACGCTGCTACGCCCTCCTCTCTGTCCAGCCTGCATTCGCATTGTGCCTGTCCCCAGCTGGCTCCCATGCAGGTTCCCGCCGAGTGCGCCAGGGTCTGTGCAGGACCGAGTGGGCCCGTCCCACACAGGGCTTTGACCAAACCGAGCTGTGTACTCATCTCTGACCTTGTTCTCGCTGGTTCCTGGCTCCCCAGTTGCCCCCCTCTCAGCGTTTGCCATCTGTGCATTTTACAACCATGTGTCATTAATAAAAACATACTGAACAGGATAGACGGGCGCTGACGACGCAGTTGTGAGCTGATGCTTTGCTCTGCTGTGCCGCCCGGGCAGGCGGGCGGGTGTCCTGGAGGCCCCGACCACATTGCAAACGCCTGCCAAGCACGGCCACCGAGGCACGGGGTGAAATGCGCCCACACGTGTCCCCTGTCCCTCCCACCAGCCCTGAGAGGCCGCGCCCCGTCTCTGTGCTGCCAGTGGGCGCCAGCGCTCACGGAGGTACAGTGTCTCGTCCACGGTCACCCTGCTGACCCTGCAGATGCCTGCTCACCGTGAAATCCACGCAGGGCGCCAGCCGGCCACTCCCGAAGCCCTTTGCAAAGAAGAATGTCACTGGCTTGGCACCATTTCCCCGCACCTTTTATTACAGACGTTAACAGCACTGAAACGATTTGATGGCCACTTACACGCCCGTCACCTGGAACCAAGAACTGCCACTCGATACTTCAGGCGTCGTGACATCGAAATACGTTAGCCCATGTCTCCGAGAAATAAGGACATTCTCCTACATGACTGCGACCCCCTTGCTGTAACTGAGAAAATTAAGAGTCATCCCTAATGTGATCCAATTTCCGCCCATCTTCACATGTCCCCCACTGTTCCAGGTATGTCCCTTACAACAGTTTTTGTTTGTTTTCTAACCAGAACGCAACCACAGTTCATAACTGTGTTTTGGATTTTACATGTCATTAGTCTTTCTAATACTAACTTTCTGAAGTGACTTGTCCCATAAAGGCAGTCAGTCCACTCACAGTGACCACGATTCCTGCTCTGAACCTTCAAAAAGCTGCCAGGGAGGAGTCAGACCATTCTGGTCCCACACCCAGCCCCCAAGGTCCCGCCGCGGCCAGTCCACAGTCTCCACGGTGCTGCAGCGCCTGTCACCAGCCTGCTTTGGGGCCTCACCTGGAAGACTTGTGACACCACGTCCTTGGCCACCTGGCCGGCAGCCAGGACCTTGGCAGTGGACCTCGTCCTCCCACCGTCTATCAGTCCCTGTGTCTTCTGTGTCCTTAGAAACCCCGAGGCAAACCGTGGTCTCCATTACCTGTTAAAGTCATTCCATGTGCACCACGTGGGGGTGGACACGGTGAGGGCTTTCTGGTTAAACAAACAGCTACAGAGGCTCTTCTGTTACCCTGGGCATTTGCACCTCCAACCCCTCAGGCCATCGGCCTTTCTGATGCGTTTCTTATGAGTGAGGCCACAGAAGGAGGCTTCCAAAAGTCTTCCAGAATTCTGCGCAGGCAGGGACACCGGGCCTTGCAAAAGAGGCCGCCTGCCTCTGAGCAGCTGTCCCGTCTCAGGCGCCCCACTGTACCCAGCCTCTTGAACTTAATTTCAGGGGTCGTGTTTATAAGCGTGTTATGTGTTCAAGTGGGCTGACTTCTCTGGTAAATTTTATTTTGATCTCCTGCCACTGCCAATTTTCAGTCTTTCAAGGACAACTTCATGCAGGATCCCAAAGCTGCTGAGTCCGTGGGGTTGTGGTGGCATTAGTCGTATTTTAGTGGGTGAGTTGGCAGCGGTCGCCGTTAAGTTCCTCAGAACACGTGGGTACATGCCGCAGACGCGTCTGGAAGATCCATGCAGCATGAGCACGTTTCTTGTCGGTCTTGCCTCTACTGGGAAGCTCTAACAGTAAGACCCACAGGGTGGCGTCCAGTCTGGCAGACATACTTCCCAAGTTCTTTCAGTTATAGGACTCACTGAGGTCCCAAGCCCCAGAATTATTTTAAAAATCAAGTAAAACCTCGTAGAGTAATGAAAGCGGCGGTCCACAGTGCAGTGGCCCTGCCTTCCTGCAGCCCTGCAAGTGGCTCTCAGGGTCAGCAGTCATTTCTGCCTGCTGGTCACATCTGTGGAAGTGCCACAAACTGGCAACAGCCACGGAAAACGCTGACATCCAAGGCTCAAGCCAGGCGGTCGTATCTTCTGGAGGCAGGGGTTGGGGGTTGGGGGCAGAAGCAGGTGTGTGTGCCTCCAGCCGGCAGGCACAGGAGCCAGAGATCACAGAGCTGAGTGTGCCACCATCGCCGGTGGCTTTCTGTTTCCAACTGCACTGCAGAGAGGTGGCTGCACACCCAGGAAAGCCAGAAGGACAGTGGGGACTCTCATGGGTGACCCAGTGTGGGAGCTGCCAGGTGTAGCACTCCACCTCCCCGCTGCCTGAATTCCATCCTCCCCGCACCTCCCAGGGTTCCGCTTTGAAAGTTCCTGGAAACAGGCAAAAGAGGGACCTTACAGGGAAGCATGCATCAGGGCACTTGTTCCAGAACCACAATTAAGAATAATTCACGTATCAAACACATTTGGCAAATCACATGTCCTTAATCCCCACTGATGTGTCTGGTTTCAACATTAATCAAAATAATCTGCCATTTAAGGCACGTTTTTGTCATTGATTCCCCCCTTGTCCGTTTCTCCTCTGTTCCCTCTTTATCTGCACTTTCTTTTTCTCTTACTTGCCCTTTGAACCAAATTCCTGCAGTCTCTTAGCATTTAACCGTTTCTGGACTATAAAACTGTATGTATTGAATGGTGGCCTGGAAGCTTAGTATGTGTGTTGATATTTCTTTACTGTATATTGCCAAATATGTCTGTGATTTACAGGCAAACTCTGTAAAATAGTGCAGAGGACAATTGCTATTGTTCTTGCTATTTGAACTTGGCATAGAAAAACGGGGCCATCTATGTTGTACCAAGTGTGGCTTTGTGTCTGTCCCCACACACAGACCCTGCTTGTCCTCTTATACCGAGGGACATAAATGGAGGAGAGAAGGGAATGGTCACGCTCAGAGCACCTTCAGAAGCGTGGCAGGGGCCGCCGGGGCATTGGGGCCACCGCTCGGCGCCCGTCAGCGTGCAGGCCGTGCACAGACTAACTCTGCTCTCGGCTTGCTTACAGATGACCACTCCAGGGTCCTGCTGAAATCGGAGAACAGCCACAGCAAGTCAGATTACATCAACGCCAGCCCCATTGTAAGTACCCTGCCGCGGAGGTCGCCCGGCCTTCCCCGGGGCACGGCTGGGGCCCAACCACGCGGGGTGTCCAGGGAAAGCGAGGTCCTGCCCTGCCAGGTCGCCAGCTGGTAACTAGAGCCCCAGCCGGGGAACCAGCCCTAACCAGCAAGCCGGCGGCCGTGTCCTGGAGGAGAAGGTGGTGCTGTGGGATGCGAGGCGGTGACTGGTGGAGGGCGCGGCATTAGCACCTGATGGTTTACTGACTGGGACCCATGACTTTCAGGAAAATGTGTAGTTTCCTGTTTATGCAGAGGAAACAGGAAAAACTAGACCTCTACCTGCCGATGGGTGGAATGGCGGTGGCACTGAGGCACATCCCACCTGGCAGGTTGGTTTCTGTGGTGGCAGATGGGACGGCAAGACTTAGGACGTCACACGGCAGGCAGTTCAGCCAAGGGAGAGTGTGCCACCCGGAGAAAGGGGCCCAGCCCTCGGGCTCTCGGTATGCCTGCCAGGGGTCCCAGCTCCCAGAGGACCCCTCCCAGCCCACACCTCATGGTCTCACCTGCCCTCTGCATTCTGGGCGGCCCTCGGGAGAGGCGCAAGGGGGCGTCCGTACGTGTCGCCAAAACCTCGGGTTTGCATTCAGCCAAGAATAGCTCGTGTTGGACGCTGCATGGCCTCGGTTCTCAGACAGTGAGGTCACGGCTGATGTAGGGGCTGAGTGGGACTTGGGGCATCTCTGGATTTGTGGGACACCCCCCCCTGTGGCATACAATAAGCCCTTTTGTGCCTTCAGTCGTGAGCTTCACGTGAGAACACTCGCCATGTGATTTCAAGCAGTCGCTGCAGGTGGCAGCCCTGTGCAGAGCGGCTGGTTCCATGCACGTCAGAGCACCTGTTGTGTGGAGTATGTTGTTAGGCCTCAGCGAGCCCGGGGCCGAGTCCCACTGCCAACCCTTCCCACCACACAGGTACGGCACACCACACATGCTGATGGCACACTGCACACAGGGACAACACTGCACACAGTGGGGATGGCACACCCCACACAGGGACAGCACATCCCACACAGTAGGGACGGCACACCACACACAGTAGGGACGGCACACCGCACACAGTAGGGACGGCACACTGCACACAGTAGGGACGGCACACCGCACACAGTAGGGACGGCACACCGCACACAGGGACAGCACACCGCACACAGTAGGGACGGCACACTGCACATAGCAGCGACAGCACACCACACATGGTGACAGCATGCACCACAGTGACAGCACACAGTAACCACAGCAGACTCCACTCAGACAAAGTGAGTTTCAGGTGGAGAGCTGCCCATTGCTCTTCGTCTACACCCCTGTGTCCGACCTCTTACCTGTGGTTATTTTTAAGGAGTAACTCTGTCCTTCCAGCAGAGATGGACAACAGAGATTGGTGCTTCCATGTTTCGGGTTCTCACTGCAGCCATTCAACCAGTCTTTCTCAATAAATGCAGTGTGATGTGTTTTGATATTTTTCTGTGAATTCTGATTCAAAAAGTCAAGCCTAAGCCTCACTGATTTTCCAGCCTCTCCCGTGATGGCTGGGGCATTGTTTCTGGTGAGGCCGGGGTTTGTAATAGCCTGGACTTGGTCCCTACACGTCCAGGGGGGTGGGGACGATGGGCCGTGGTGAGGCGACGGATTCAGGACACCTCGGGACAGGTGGAGCGGCGTCCTGCTGGGTTCCCTTGCCTGGGATGAGCCCTGTGACAGGACCAGCACGAGAAGTAAAGCACTTGCCCCCAAGTATGAACGCCGAGACTCCAGCATCGTGGCAAGTCCCACTCTCCCCATATTGTGGGTTACAACGTCCAGATGTCTGAGCGATTTCAGCTCAGTTGTTTTCTGTGGAGAAGGCTGCAGAAACCGTCAGCAGCTCTCACACTCACACACGGTGGGCGGGGGGCATGAACCCCCGTCCTTCTGTGCAATTCCCAGTCTCTGTTCTATTAGTGGAAATTCACAGCAACCCCAGTCCTCCTGGGCAGGGACTTGGGTCAGAAGGCGACACCAGGAGAGAAGTGATTTCTATGGTATCATTTCTGATTTCCCTTCACTTGATACCACAATTCTGTCTTTAAAATTTGAGTTGTAAGAATGAATGAGAAGACACCCGTGGCACATCTTCCCTAGAAACTGGAACAAGCAATGACAATGAGCTGCTAGCAGCGGGTGAAGGAAAAGTCGCCGCTACTGCCTGAGAAGAGCCTGGCTGTGCAGAGGGAGCTGTGAGAATTTCATCTGCTATGTTGGCTCTCAGTCCTTAAACCCAGTGATGTTGTCAGCAGTAAATAATGTGCCGTGTTGGCTTTGAAATTGGAGGTCGTGAAGTAAACAGGAGTTCCATCTTCCCGCGTGGGGCGTCTGAAGGAAACCCGCCAGCTTGGGGACACAGGCTGAGCAATGCCATTCACATGACAGTTTGCTCAAAACAGCACAGGTTGCATCACAGGAACATTTGCAATGTCCAACGACATTTGAAAATAAACTTACTCTTCATTCCACTGTTTGTGAAGGGCGAAACACTTGTTTAAGGTTTTAATTCAGAACGCATTTACCTAAAGTAGGTAGAGGCTCCTCCTGGGAGGGTGACTGGTCCCTTGCCCTGAACAGCATATGAAGTGGCCAAATGTGGCAGCCGACTCTTAGGTCCCCAGAAAATATTTACAAGCAAACATCTGTGTAATTATGGTTCATAGTCAGTGTTTTTCTTAAATAAATCTCAACTCATTAGAATAAAATATGAAAATAAGTTCCTAAGTCAGCCTCTCTTCCATTGATTCCCAAAGCTGCCGTTTCCCAGTAAATTTCCATACTGAGACATGGTATCTGGAAAAGTGACTTGAAAACTCAGGCTTGATATTCACTTGTTTTTAAGAAAACATCTATGAAATTTTCTTTAAATGTTGTTAGGTTGGTACAAAAATAATTGCAGTTTTTGCAATTTTTTTTTAACCTTTTAAACCACAATTACTTTTGCACCAACCTAATAGAGACAGCAGATGTGAGGTGGCCAGGTAGGAATGCAGAAAGGTCAGGTGCGTGTTCACTGTGTAAGATCAGAGTAAAGGTGTGGCCCCTCCGCAGAGGTGGGCCCCGGTCTCAGTGAAGGCGGCGAGTTTGTCTGGGAGCAGTCAACTGTGCCCTCGCTGCCACACCTGCAGGCAGCCACGGTCACTCTTCTCCGCAGCGCACGGCTCCCGAGCACAGACGCCTGCTCTGGATGTGCCGAACGCTTCCTTTCTAAGATCAGTTTTGTTTGAAACGTTGGGCAAGTTATTGCTGTTTTTTTCTGTGTGTGTTTTTAATGTAGATTAGAGTCTCTAAAGATAAAATGGGTCAGTCATGCTTATTTCATAATTGTCATTCCCAGCCGAAGGCACACGGCAGGGTGGTTACCTGCATCTGGAGCTCATAGGGTCCCCTTGCTGGCGTCTGGTCCGTTTGGTGTCTCCGTAGAATCACTCAGCTACGTGGACAGTGGATTCAACACAAACGACGAGTTTTCCCCTTTCTGGAAAAATCCTGGAAGGCCCGAGTTGAAGGGCACGTCCCTGCTCCCTTTCCCCTCCTCCCCGGTTCCCAGTCATGGGGACTGGGGCCCAGAGACAGCATCTGACCGCTTCCAAGGTCATGAAGCTGGTGTTTGTGGACCTCACATGAGTACAAATAAGAAGCCTAACAGAAATGGAGAGTAAACGGAAGGAATGCGGGGAAGGCGAGGCAGAGACGATGGGCTGCAGGCGCTGTGCTCCTTCCCACCAGGACCCAGAGACGAAGGACCACGTCCGCGAGCTCGGCTTGGCAGCCAGCTGGAGGGAAGCAGTCTTAGCAGGGACTGACTTGCCCTGGCTACACGCAGCCTGCCGGTGAAATCCTAAATGGACTACAGCGTCTGATCCTTTCATGGTGCGTGCTGCACGTTCATTCAGCTGGAGGCGCACAAAGCCGCGGCGAGGACGCAAGTCAGCAAATTGTCCTCTGAGTTACTGTTCAACTGACGACACAGTTTCCCACCGTGATTGTGGGGCAGCCGTTGAGGGGGAACGGAGGGTGACCCACACCCTCCTCTGTCCTGGGGGCCTGAGCAGGCGATGGGGGGCAGGGATTGAGATGCCAGGACCGTTGACTGTCACAATAAGCTGCCTTATTTACCCTCCTGAAACCCTGTTCAGATTTTTACTTTTAATCGCATTCTGCT
This sequence comes from Rhinolophus sinicus, assembly GCF_036562045.2. NCBI lineage: Eukaryota > Metazoa > Chordata > Mammalia > Chiroptera > Rhinolophidae > Rhinolophus > Rhinolophus sinicus. The sequence continues at coordinate 50,749,769 of NC_133760.1, forward strand.
CATTTTGAAAGCAACTACCGTGTTTCCCCAAAAATAAGACCGGGTCTTACATTAATTTTTGCTGCAAAAGACGCATTAGGGCTTCTGTACAGGGGATGTCATCCTGAAAAATCATGCTAGGGCTTATTTTCCGGTTAGGTCTTATTTTCCGGGAAACACGGAAGTGTGTTGCTCGCTAAATTGCTTTGGGGAAAAAAGCACGTTTGAAAAGGAGTTGGGGCTTCGCTTGTCAGCCACAGGGGTCTCCCTAAATCCTGTTACCCCAACGCATGGGGGTTTTCAAAATTCAAAACCCCTCATTCCTGCTGAGCTTTGTTCTATGGAAACCTCTTCCCTGGGGCTCTTCCCTGTGTTGTGTGTTGTGGTGACTTTCACAGGGAGGCCCGCAGTTCATTACGAGTCACTGAATCGCACACACACCCCACCCCCACCCCCACCCCCGGGCCCAGCCGGCACCATGCTGTGCTGGGATGACTTAGGTCTGCTTCTGGATGCAGCTGCCTTTTATGGCCTAATTACAGGTGGCTTGGTGCGTCCTTTCACGCTGACCGCCCGCGCTGAGATGCTGGCGGCCGATGCCCCGACCTTGTACGTTACTGCTCAAGAAAGTGGCCTCAAACCCAAACACAGAGCAGTGTGTTAAGGTGACACCAGGGTTTACAACTGACGTCCTCTTGTGTCACCATAGAATTACGTAGAAGAATTACGAAGAAACTTTCGTTTTTCACTGTTTTGGGAAATTATTCTTAACCCCTGTCTTTAAGTACAGAGCATTTTAAATGTTGACTCAAACCCTGGTCTGAAGAGTAGATGCTGTGTTCCTTGTGAAAGAATAAAGGACCGTGTAGTCTGTGAACAGCTATCCCCACGAAGGTGCGACCCCAACAGCATGCCGTCCGTCATGCTCGCCTCTGGGCTCGGTGTCTGGAGCCCCTTTTGGGCGGGGGGGGGCGGGGAAGGCTGGTCAGTGGGTCCCAGATGGTAACGAGGACGTGTCGCTGACACCCAGCCTGCGGGGCCCTGTCCTCAGGACGACCAGGCGTGGTGCGCAGGGGCAGAGTCCAGTCCGTTCACCAACTTCACCATGTTTAATCCTCTTTGCTTCTCCAGGCTTTGTTCTCCTGTTCTTTTCTTTCTTTTTTTATTCTGCATAGTCAGTTTCTGAATTAAATGTTATAATTAAGATCTTTTGAGCCGAACTTCGCCCATTGAGGCTCACGGGCGGCATTGGGACCAATCAAGTAGCTGGCAGACCCATGAGTGTGTTCTTCTTTGTTTGTTTGTTTATGGCCCTTGTCTGGCATGGTGGAAACAGAATGGGGAATTAGCTGCTGGAAGGCTGGGCCCCCTCCTGGGACGTGCCTGCCACACTGCGCTCCAGACCCCGGCGTGACGTGGCTGTGCTAAGGCGCTTTGGTGGGAACAGAAACAGGGCCCACGTGAGGCTCGTTAACTCTTTCTGGAGGCAGGAGGCAGTGCACTGTTCGTTCTTCTAGAACCGGAACAGTCGTCCACGGCCTGGAGGAGCGGTGCCCGCCCTCTCTGCTAGAATCTGGGTCTCCTCTCGCCGGCCCAGCGCCCGCGGGTCTAACAGCCAAGCTCACTGATCCTCGCCTGTGGTGGGCGCAGGGCTGAGCTGCTCTGGAATCACTTGTGCCTGCATGGCGGCACCGGCCTGCTTGTCCCGACCCGTGTGGTGGGTTAATTCATTGGGATCTGGTCCCACTGGTCGGCGGCTCTTCATTTCTGCTGATGTGGCTTCTGTTGCCTCAACAGCAGGTGTGAGAGCGGCATTCAGACGTGACGCCCAGGCTCCAGGCACAGGACCCCGGGGACCCAGGGCTCACCCTGACATTCCAGCACCTATTTGAGTCCATGAGGGGCAGTTGGGGGAGATGGTCCCCATTAGCCAGTGTCTAACTCGCTCATTTTTGACCAGCTTCTGAGCCGTCCTGTTCATGTCGCCTCTACAGATGGATCGCGACCCCAGGAATCCCGCGTACATCGCCACCCAGGGCCCGCTGCCGGCCACCGTGGCCGACTTCTGGCAGGTGAAGCTCCTTTAATTAATTCCTTTTTCTGAAAGTAAGACCTTCAGTTAATCGTGAATAATGCCTTGGATTCAATGCAGCCAATTCAGACTTCCTAACAGGTGTTCATCATAAGTGACTGATCACATCATTTATAAGGGGAGGCCTTTCGTAGTTTTATCATTGGTCATTTTTTCAAAACTTGAGTATAAAAACTTCCTTTCCAGAAAGCTAATGCTTTAAAGATGCTTACTTTTTAAGCCACTTTACCATTTCATTTTTTTGAAATACAAAGAAATGAAATGAATTAATGTTTAAATTATGATATTTTATTCAAATGTGTCCCCTACCTGTTGTTTTAGTCTCATGAAGGTACAAAGGGGCTCAAAGTATAGCTTCTGTCCTTGTGAATGCGTCTCAAAGGCCAGACTGGTCCCTGCCACGCAGGGTGGTCCTCAGACGTTGAAAACTGACCTCAGCGTTAGCCACTAAGAGAGAAATCCAGCCAGTGGCTTTTCCGTCTCCCGTTTCTCTCACTTTCTCCTTGATCAGCAGCCACGTGGCCAAGGCTGCTGAGGTGCCGCAGAGCGTGGGGCCTCCAGGGGCCATGCACGCCTAGGAGGGAGGAGAACAGAGACTCCATTAGGTGGTGGCAGGTGTGTCAACAGGTCCCAGTGTCACTGCAGGTCCCACTGCCCAAAACTTGCATGTTTACTGTGCCATGTGGGGCCCCAAACCCGGGGTGTTTCATTGTCACCAACCTTTGGGTCCCAGCCATCACTTCCTGGCTGTGGCGTCCCCTCTCGGGGGCATTGCTCAAGTCCATCAGCCGGTCACTACAACCAGGTCCCGCATCCAGGGCTTTCCGCCAACCCTCTCCTGACTCGCTGGCACTCCCACTGTTTCCTGTATGTGTTGAAACCTCCTTCCTCTTAGGTGACCAGTCACTTGACTCAGAGCCCATCCCAACCAGTGTGACCGCATCTTAACTTGGTTATATCTGCAGAGACCCTGTTTCCAAACAAGGTCACGTTCACAGTTCACAGGTGGTTTTGATTTTCTGCGGACGCTGTGCAACCCGTTACAGTGGCTAAGAAGAAGGTAGACATTGACTGGGCACCAACATGGCAGTGTGGTCACAGGACAGGCGGCCGTGACCGGAGTCCAGCGAGCAGGGGACAGGGGCGGGGAAGCAGTGAGAGTTCAAGGCCTGTCCTTGGCCTGAGGAGCTCCAGAAGAGGGTAAGCCTCACTTGAGGCCTCTGTCTTCACGTAAATAGGAGATTTCTAGGACACTGTGTCCCTGGCATTTGAGTCGGCAGTGCCAGCCCTTCCACCTTCACCCCACTGCAGAATTTCTCCTGCACCAGCCAGGCCACGTCAGCTCTCCTGCGGGGGGCTGACCTCCCCAACACTCCGCCCTTGTCCCCGGGGGCTCAGCTCCCAGGACCCGGCACCTAGAAACGGGACCCAGAAAATAACAGAGGAGCTGTTCAACAACCACACGCTGACTCTGCTCCAGCAAACTGTTCCTATCGGGTGGGTCCACGTCTTTCTCTCAGTCCGGACTGTGCGTTTTAAGGTTTAACTGTAAAAACTTGTCTTCTATACCTACCCTAGAAGTAAGTGTATTCCGTGCCCGCAGAGGCCCTGCACTGAGTCCCGAGTCCCCCTCGGCCATCAAGCGACTGTGCCGTCCTCACCCCACATGGGAGGTTCAGAAATCAGTTTTACTCAGAAAGATGTAAACTCGCTTAGAAATAATATGCATTTTAAAGAGAACAGACCAGGGGGGAGGGGAGCCTTTCTCAGGTAAACACTTTTTTTTCACGTGGAACAGTCTTGGGCTGTGTTCTTTGAGGTCTTAGAAATATTCCGGCTCTCCTCTCTGCGGGTCAGGCCGGGTCTGCAGCGCTGTGTTCAGCTCCGGGTCACCAAGGGCAGTGACATTTAAAACGAACACAGATCAGACCTCAGGGCTGGGGGGAAATGGCCACGATGGAGCGTTTTGAGATGCACAGAAGGAAAAGCCGAAAACGCAGAGGAAGGAGGAGGACTGGGGGCAGGAAGGCGGCTGCTGAGGGCCCTGAGGGGGGGCTGGGGCTGGGGGGGGACTGGTCCATGGGCTTCCCAAGGACAGCGTTTATGTCCCAGTAAATTTTACATGAGGAAGATGAGCTTGGTCTTGTGAGGCATTCTCCTTACTGGTTCAGGACTGCGAAGTAACCTCCAGGGAGGACCTGACACCTGGCCCCGATGCAGCCCAGGCAGCTGAGTTCTGGCTGTTGTTGACCAAGCACATGGTGGGGGGTGGGGAAAGGAGGCACAGGCGGAGGAGAAGGGGACAGAGGTCAGCTGCCCACTGGTCTGACCCTGTGGCTGGGGAGGCGTGGGAGACACGACCTACCAAGTCCCGACTCCAGGCGGGTGGCACCTGGGGGCCTGGCCTGGAGCACCCAGAGAGGATGGCGCTGGGTCGCCCAGGGCTCCCCAACCCCCACGCAGACCCAGGGCCGAGGGTCCCTTCCTCCTGAGATCAGTCGTCGGCCTACCTCTGAGGCTGGCTGAGGGTGTGGCTTGTCCCCAGACCCCTATGCCCAGGCAGTGAGTGACAGAGAAGCCATATGTTGTGCAGGGCGTCCGGCGGGGTCTCTGGTCCCGCTCCCCAAACAAGAACGCAGGACATGGTGAGGCCAAAAAGGAACACCCATGGAGCCATAGGTAGGGGAGTCATACCACTATATTCTCGCTGGGGGCTGGGTTGGAGACACAGGAGGCAGGAGCCACACTGTTCGCAACCCTCATTGCTCCGCTTGCAGGCTCAGCCACCATCTTCTTGTTAGCCCCCATTTTTTTCTGCTAGCGTAGCCACAGCAGTTATATTAGTGGCCAATGGCTCACTGGTTATAGCTGACGGCCATGCAATCACAGTTGATGGCCATTTACTACCTGAGCCAGCAGCTTTCTATGTGAGGCCGGGAGCCTGGAAACTGCTTTCTGGGGCTCTGCCCCCACACTCCACCCCTACAGGCTCTCGCCTCACAATCTACGCAACAAGCATCTTCCGCGAGAGGTCCTGTGCGAGGAGCCTGGAGGTGAATGCAATATCCTGGACACAGCCAGGCTCTCTGGGCACAGCCAGGGTTTCTCAGGGCACCACCAGTGCTTCTGGGCATGGCCAGACTTCCTGGACTTCTTAGGGTACCACCTGTCTTCCCGGACTCAGCCAGGGCTCTCAGGGCACTGCCACTGTGGGGACAGCCACACTTCCTGGACACAGCCAGGGCTCTCAGGGCACTGCCACTCTCTCTGGGCCTCTCAGGGTACCCTGCTGGAACAACAGCGGTTCACAGTCAAGGTGCTTACATATTCTCGATGGCGGCCAGTCAAGACACAAAAGCAAGTATCATACCAGTTCCACTACATGGTGGTATGTTCCTAAACAGTCAAGCTGTCCATTAAATTAGGGATGGAAGGCCATTCCCCATAGTCCATAGTCATTCGCCAGGGCTGTCCTGGGGGTGAGGAATGACCTTGACCTCACCCTCATCTCCCACAGAGGACTCAGCAAGCCTTTCCTCCTGGGACAAGTCCCGCATCCAGGCTGCCTGAGCAGGAACTTCCCGGCCCACAGGGCTGCAATGACCTTTGCTTTCTCCGGCCTGTGCTGGTTGGGGAACCGTCCACATCTTTCCACCTCTCCACGGGGCTCCATCTCTCCAGCAGCTGCATGGCTTTTCCTGTGCTGGTGGGAGAACCGTCCACGTCCTCCCACCCCTCCACGGGGGTCCAGCTCTCCGGCAGCTGCTCCTCCTGGTCTTCCTCAGACTGGGTGTTCACACACACAAACTGCTCCACCGTCCTTTGGAGAGCTTTGGCCGGCACCGTACCCTGCTCGCTGCGGCATTTGTCGTGCGGGAGACCCTGCTCGCTGCACCATATGTCATGCAGGGTGCCAGGCGGGGTCTCTGCTCCCGCTCCCCGCATAAGAACGCAGGATATGGTGAGGCCAAAAAGGAACACCCACGGAACCATAGATGGGGGAGTCATACCACTATATTCTTGCTGGAGGCTGGGTTGGAGACGCAGGAAACAGGAGCCACACAATTCTCAACCCTCATTGCTCTGCTTGCAGGCTCAGCCACCATCTTCTTGCTAGCCCCCATTTTCCTGCTAGCATAGCCACAGCAGTTATATTAGTGGCCAATGGCTCACTGGTTACTGCTGATGGCCAATTAGCCACAGCTGATGGCCATGCAGTCACAGTTGATGGCCATTTACTATCTGAGCCAGCACCTTTCTATGTGAGGCCGAGAGCCTGGAAACTACTTTCTGGGGCTCTGTCCCCACATCATATTTGGTGATGTCACCAATTCTCTAATACTTAGGAGTCCCAATAACTTCCAGGTTGGTTGATTTTTAAAGCACGTTGCTTTTGATTAAATTAAAGGGAAATCGAAGAATTGAGGAGAGTTCGTTGCTTAGGGAAAACCTGACTTTTCATTTCCATGAGTTCATAGGTACTTTAACCACATGCCCTAGATTTTCCGGGATTTTTACTTCAAATATTCAGTCTCGGACTTTCTGAGCCTAAGTTCACAAACCTTTACAGATAAAACGTTTGCCATGTCCCCTTATTTAAGTGTGGGGTTTGAAAACAGTACATCTGCGGGCTGTGCTGGTTATGACTGGCCAGCATTGCAACGGGGAGTTTGCATCCCCTCACTTCACACAGGTCGGAACTTACACCAGCTGGGACGAAAAGCACGTCTTGCGTTTCTGTTTTGGCTGATTTTTATGGGTCCCAGCTGAAAACGTCCTGGCTGTTCTGCTTTGATGAGTAGTATTGGTTCCCCAGTGTCTGTCTCTCTCTCTTCCTTCCTCCGCCCTCCTCCCCCGATTCCTAACTGGACCAGGGGCATTTACATCAGGTCCTGATCTTGAAGCGTGACAGCCTGAAGGTGGCACTTCTGTCTGAGGACACAGTGCATATTTAGTCTGAACCACAAACAAGGCTCCAGGGACTCTGAGTGACTCCAAGTGACAACACTGCCTGGGGCCCAGAGAGCTTCCTGTACAAACATTTGCCACAAATACCCCCAGGCCTGGAATGTCGGCCTTGCTGGGGACTCCCGACCGCCACAGACGCAGGCCGTTCTGTCTCCAAAGGCCCTGAGTCCAGTGAGGTGACCAGCACGTCTCGTGTGGGGCGTTCTCCTGGTCTCCTCCTGCCTGGGCACCCGTACTGCTGGTGGAAACTCCCGAGTCTTTCGCTGCTGTTTGTTGCTACAAGATCGTGGCCATGTGACTGGTTTGGGCGTTAAACTCAGCATTTCAGCCATGGGCCTCGGTTTCCCTCACTGCACCCTTTTCTCTGAAGGCAGCCACACTGACAGGTTGTTTAGACAAAATCAGATCAGGCCGGTGAGTTGTAGGTTGCGCATGGAAGACACAGTAAAAATGTCAGCGCCGGCCTCTCATTCAATCACCACCACCAAGTCTGTGGTGTGACAGAGCCTGTGACGTGTGACAACTGGCGTCTGAAGAGGCCCGATGCCACGTTCCTCAGTGTTGGCCCGAGGCAGGGTGAGCGGGCGTGGGGTTTCAGACACCTGCTTTTTCTTCAGTCCATTTCAGACCACGCAGTGACAGCTGGGTGACATCGGTGAGCGCGTGAGGAACGGAGGCAAGTGTGTGGGCTCGTCACGTGACGCCTCACCATTTTCAATTTGACTCAGCGTCCCCATTGCCGGCTTAGTTTATCTCTGCTCCACCCATGAAAGGAAGTTCAAACAGAAACAAGCTGTGCGGTCGGGGCAGGGGCGCTGGGCCAACGCGGAGAAGGCCGCCTTCACCTCAGCCCAGCAGCCCCGGCTGTGCGTGCAGACCATCCGTGCGCTTTAAAAACAAACAAACAATGCTTTTCTGTCTATGGAGAGGTCCTGGGAGGACTTCTGCCAGGCAAGCCTTTGATAGCATTTTTCTGAGTTACCTCTTTTTACAGAAATAGTCAACAATCTGTTAAAATATGTATTGTTTTCAAGGAAGCGTCCACTAGAGGGAAGGCCGTGCTAGGGGCCTCGGAGGGTACAGAGGCCCCAGCCGAGCGTCTCTTCTTCAGGGAGCTGACAGGCGGTGGAAGAAAGACGCCGGAGCACCAACGAGGATGCTACGAGGTAGAAAGGGCTGCGTCACCAGAGGAGGGCGCTTCCTGCAGGAGGGACCAGTGCCGTGTGGGGAACAGCCTGGTCGCCTTCCCTCAGTCAGCTCGGGCTCCGAGGGGGTTTTGTTCTTTAAGTACCTCAAACCCAGAAAAGACTTCGGATGAAGAGACTGCGGTTTCTTTCCCTCTGCTTAATTAGCTTAATATATGAAACTTCGAGTTGACATTTCCAACCCCACGAACAATCAGGGTGGAGTGGAGGCCGTGTGCGAACACGTGTGTCGGTTTCCTGGAGCAGCTGGAACAAAGCACCGCAAAGCGGACGGCTTCAGACACCAGAACGTCTTCTCACAGCGCTGAGGCCAGGCTCTGAGCGAGAGGTGTCGCTCCCTCCCAGGCCTGGCGAGGGGGACCCATGTCCCAGTGCCTGGGACTTGTGGTCCTGTCGCTCGTCTCTGCTCCTTCTCCCTGTGTCCCTGTCTCCACATGACACTGTTCTGACAGGAGCCCAAGTCTTATTGGATCAGGACCCATCCTGATGGAGCATAACATCGCCTTTTTTTTTATTGGGGACAGTGTGTGTCTCCAGGGCCCATCAGCTCCAAGTCGTCCTTCAGTCTAGTTGTGGAGGGCGCAGCTCAGCTCCAAGTCCAGTCGCCGTTTTCAATCTTAGTTGCAGGGGCACAGCCCACCATCCCATGCGGGAATTGAACCGGCAACCTTGGTGTTGAGAGCTCGCGCTCTAATCAGCTGAGCCATCCGGCTGCCCCTCCGGAAGCTCAGCAGCAGCTCATTGTCTTCAATCTAGTTGTGGAGGGCGCAGCTCACTGGCCCATGTGGGGATCGAACCTGCAACCCTGTTGTTCAGAGCTCGCACTCTAACCGACTGAGCCATCCAGTCGCCCCAACATCAACTCTTTAACTCAGTCTCGTGTGCAGATCCCCTGTTTCCAAATAAGACCACTCACAGGTGCCCCTGCAAGGACTTCAGCATATCTTTTTGGGGGAACAAAATCCAACCCATGACAAAGCATAGTGTGGTCTTATCAGCAGTCAGTAAACTTACACAGTTGGATGAACTAGCAGCCAGTGTGCGCATTTCGTGTCACTTGTGCAACTGTCTGAACTACGTCCCATTAACTTCACCTGAGAACCAGGTTCCCATCAAGCTGTGTCAGCTGTGTTGTCATCGCGAGTTTCTTCTCTCCGTCACCTTTGAGTGACCCAGCCTCGGGTGGGCTCCAGGGACCACAGCAGGTGGTGGCCGTCATGCTTCCTGACGGCCGAGAACCACCAGGCTCACCCCCAGCAAGGCCCTGGCCCTCACGACACCCTGGCCAGCCAACCAGTGGTGTCCGGGCTGGCACGGCTGTGAAGCCACCACAAAGGGGTCCTTCCCACCTCTTGTCTGAAACACAGCTGACTCACAGATGGGTCCTGCGCCTCCGGCCCATTTTTAATCCATGTTGGCAGCTCTGCTCTGACCCAGGGTGCAAGCATCTGCTTCCCGGTGTGGAAAGTCACCCGCTTTACGCCCAGGGAGGACTGGTGGGCAGGGCGGCAGGATGCCACGGCGGGACTCTTGGCACCTCCAGACATACTAGCTGCTCGATAAATGAGCCCGCGAGCCAGGAGACCACAATAAATGTGCCAGCGAACGGGTGCTGGAATTTGTGCTCCTGCAGTTGAAGCGTCCAGGTCTCAGGCAAACGCCTGCTGGTCTCAGGGGCCCCCACCAAGACCAGGTAGGGACTATGGGGCGTCACGTAGTTTCCAGAAGAGAAGGACTGTGGTTGCTCTGAGGTTGGTCACACCAGTGGGCCTTTCTGGTGCTGGGCACCGCCCTGCGAGAGACACACCGAGAAAGGCGGAAATAGTGAGACCTGCGTGCGCTGAGAAAGGAGCCAGTGAACTGGAATTTTCAGTAGCATCCTGGGTCCCACAAGAGTGCAGCTGACTGTCTCAGAAGGTGCCGGAGTCCAGCCTCCGGGCCCCAGCTGGTGCCCAGGTGGGCGGCCTGTTTGTCTGATTTAGTAAATTCCTCTCTGTGCTTCCACACAGTGACCAAAAAGGAAATATTGTCCCCACGAGTGCCTTTGGGATTGTTTGCTTAAATTAGGTTTCATTTGGATTTAATCTTACCCAAATCATCGGAGAGCCGGGCGGCCCGAGTGGAAGCGCCGTGTGTGGACCAATGAGCGTGCTGCTCGCCCGGAAGCGCCCTAAGTGACGGGGCTTCGTAATGTCACACTTGGGTGGCACAGTGGAGGCCCAGGCGATTAGTTTATGGTCTCGCTCATTGTGCTTTTATTACACTCATAAAATCCGTGTTTCTCCTCATTTTCGTAATGGCTTCAATGAGCCCCTCCACCTTCTGAAGGCACATTAGTGGTTGTGTGCCAGGCCAGTCAGCAGCCTGCAAAGCTGCAAGTCAGACCCGGGCCTTGAATTCACAGCGTGCAGCTGGCCCTGCACCGAGGAAAAGGGAGGGGCCCAGGCCCGAGCATCATTCCTGTTTACTTGTGGGCTTTTTCGTAAACACATCAGCGGGTTCCATTAAATTCCAACACGAATGGTCCACCGTGAGGTGCCTGTCTGTGCCACGTGGGAATATAAAGCGATGTGGAAAGAGGGAACTATCGTGCACGTGTCTGATTTCTAAAATACAACTTAAGGGGGGTTTTAATGACATGAAGTCTAAAGAGAAAGCATTTTATATTTGAGATGTGTTTTAAATAACAAGATTGTAATTGGATTGTTACATGGGTATTTAAAGGAAATGGAAGCTCTCGCAGATACTAAATTTACATGTAAATGCTTGCAAACGCTTCTGTGCAGTTCAGCAGAGCACTGCCGGAAGGCAGCCCGTGCGCTCCCCGGTGACTGAGCTGATGAACCCGGCGGTGCCTCCGCCGCCCACACACTGGCGGTTTCTGTGCCTGCGCTCCCGGCCACGGGCCTGGCACCTGAGCTGGAGGCTTTTGTGTCTTGGCCAGTTTTGCCATGTTTCATGTGTGTTCAGTTGTTGACTGTGTCACGGAGTTGTTTTTTATGTGCTATTATGAATTACTGACCCAGTTTGGGCTGTTCAGTAATTCACTTGAATGGCTGTATTTTGGTATGAATAATGAACCTGCAGAGGTGGGCGCTGCTTTCTGTCAGCCTCTCTGAAAAGAACCTTCCAGAGCTTCTGACGGGAGAGCAGCTTCACAAAGCAAGATGCCTGTCTGGTGACGCAGACAGTGACGACGACCAGGAAGTGAGCGTGTCGGCTGATCCCCGTCTGCGGGGCCGGGGAGCTGGCCGTGTCCTCGTGGCTGCTGAGCAGGGAACTCCGGACGCCATGTCTATTTTGGGTTGCATTCTGGAAAGTTCCCTTCCTAGAGCAGACGTTGGCAAGTCACACTGCTGAACGTGGAACTGGGGAGGTTTTAAAAGGCGTGGAATGAATTAGCTTGATTTTGTAAAATATTTCATGGAACGTGCAAAATATGGGGCCAGTGTACGCAGAGCTGTGAGTGCCGCTGCAGAGCAGAACTACGTAAGGAAAATGGGGTAAATGTCCTGCGGGTGTGTGAATGGGGGTGGTCACTACCAGTCACGCCATGGCCGCTCTCTGTGTGCAGATGGTGTGGGAGAGTGGCTGCGTGGTCATCGTCATGCTGACCCCCCTGTCGGAGAACGGCGTGAGGCAGTGCTACCACTACTGGCCAGACGAAGGCTCCAACCTTTACCACGTCTACGAGGTACTTCACCAAGGCGCCTGCCCTGGGCCCCTGCCCCCCTGTAGCCGCCCCATGCGGCCAGGTCCCCACCGGGAGCCGGGGAGGCTGGCCCGCAGGCATCCCCAGGGCCCGTGGTCAGGGCCGCCAGGCCCTCCGAACAGCTGGCTCACTGTGACTGCGGCGTGAACCGCATGGTCCTCATTTCTGAAGGTTTATGAATCCAAACGCAGACAGAAAGGACCAAACAGATGACCTCACAGGGTGTTCTGTTGAGCCACGTCCTGGGAAGAGGCCTCCTGGTAGGTCGGGCTTTAGAAAGAACCTGCCATCTGTGGTCTCCTCCCGCTCTGCTCATGGGCTTATGGCAACCTTTTTATTTGGGGAACGTGCTGGCAAAGTGTATTTCTCTTGCTGGATTTTCCACCCACATCAAAATCGGGCAGTTAAGCAAGCCCAGATGCGTATGTTGGCTCTGCTCTGTGTGAAAGTGGTCAGATGCCCACGTCCACAGCAGGGACCATGTTAGAAGCTTGAGGGTCAGTCCTGAATCGTAGTTGTGGCTCTTGGGTCATGCAAATGGGCTGACCCCCGAGAAGCACCACACTCAGGGCCAAGCGACACTCTGGATCCAGTTTCTTCGTCCAGGTAGAACCCCACTGGTGTTTCTGTGCAGGAGTATCGTTTTTCTCTTGTGATTTTTCTTGGAGGTTTATGTGACTTAGAAATACAAAAGGCAAAAACTGAAGTGGTTTTGGATTATAACACATTTTTCTGATTATTTGACTATTAAGTCCCTATGTGACATTAAAGAAAAACCCATAAAGTTGCCCTTTGTATAAATGTATTAAAACTGAGAAGGCAGGAGGGGCCCTTGAAGCCAGCGGTCAGCCCATCTGCGCTATGAGATGTGTGGTCTCGACCGTCCTGTCCTCCAAGTGGCCGCCCCACGACGCCTGGCCTGTCCCCTGTCCCCTCTCCTCCTGCCAGGTCAACCTGGTCTCCGAGCACATCTGGTGTGACGATTTCCTCGTGAGGAGCTTTTACCTGAAGAACCTGCAAACCAATGAGACGCGCACGGTGACCCAGTTCCACTTCCTGAGCTGGTATGACCAGGGCGTGCCTTCTTCCGCGAGGTCACTTCTGGATTTCCGCAGGTACGACAAAGCCGCTCACAGGCCGTCGCGGTTAGCATGTGGACCAGCAGCAGGGAGCAGAGCCGCTGGGAGAGGGGCCATCTGTTTATATGTACATGTTCTCAAGGCAGTTACGTTACACAGGGAGGGGGAGGGGAGGTGTGTTAGCTACACGTCATTTACATACTCACTGCAAGACGATTTCAAGTTTTAGAGGCATTAGAATGTAAGCGAAGAACAGGCACCTTAGAATTGTGGAGTATGATCGTGCTTTTGATAAGATTCTCCAAGAGAGGAAGAGCCCCAAAGGTGTTGGTGAATGAAACCCAGACTTTCAGTTTGGATGCTCATCTGCTCAGAAACGACGCTGAGACGTCACAGGTGTAGGCCCTGATTCTAAAACCCACAGTCTCGGCCGGAAGCCTGGGTGTAGGTAGCACATGACTGTCTGTATTTTTAGTGCAATTTTGAAGCTGACAGTTTTAAAACATCCAGTCTTTTGTTCATGCTGTAGTCAGCTAGTCACCCGGTGGGTCGTCTTGTTTCAAAGTGTATTTATTGAATTGTTGAAATGAATGCTAGACTCCATCTTGCAGGAAGATATTGACAGTACAAAAAAAAAAAGCAACACTTGACACAGGGGTCTGATTGTACCTCCCGCTGGGACAGCCGTTGGCTACCCCTGGCTGTTGAATGGTGGTGAGTGAATAAACAACCACCGAGAAAAGTACCCACAACCCAGTGCTAAGTCTCACAGACCCTCTTACACCTAACTGAGTGGACACCAACCTAGTAAGGAAAACAGGTAACTGTTCAAAACAGGAAGTAGGGAATGAGGACAGGTGCTGTTTAATCACATTACGATCATAAAGGCATTCGTGTCTGAACAGGTTTCCACCCTGGAGGCCACGGCCATGTCACTGAGGGAGGTTGAAAGGCAGGTGTCGTCATAAAGATGGGATTCAGGCTTATCTCTGGATTCCTTGATTTGAGTGTTACAGATTCATAGGTTATTATGAAACTGTTTCTTTTGCCTTTCAGTCCACTTATTGGCGTAGTTCTTTGGTCCCAGTAGCATGTGAAAGAGGGGAGACACACATTTGGTGTCACATCCACAGACACACTCCGTGACCATGTCCACACCCACCTCCTCTCCTAAAGAGGCAGAGGACGCATCGAATCCCAAACACACCCCCCAACAGTGGCCGCACAGTCTTCCTTCCCAATCCATCCTCGTTTCCTGGACATCACCTATATTTTCTTAATAGAAATTTATTTCTAAAGACATGCTATCTAAAAGTCTTACCTGGGGCACATTTCCTGCGATAGTCTTCAAAAATGAGCCATTCCTGGCAAGATGGGTGTGGCTACAAAGACGGCGCTACCCTAACCCCGTCTTTACGGTCATCCGGCGTGTTTGTCCGTCTGTGCTCGTGGGCCTGTTTCTCCATCGCATCCATGCATGGAATTTACGCTCCATAACCGACCCATGCTTACAATTCTTCCTGGAGAACGATCAGATTCTGCAAATCCCCTTTGTCTAGAGTCTTAGCAGATAGGACTCGAAAAGGTTTCTGTTCAGTTAAAAGCAACACGAAGCCCCAGACACAGCTTTAAAGTCTCATTAGAATCGAAAGCTTATCTGGCCGGCCTCGTTTGTCACTACCCAGCGGTTTAGGCCAGGTGGCCTCTCACTACTGGCTGGACAATCGGTGTGAATGGTCACATTCTCAGAGGGCATCACGCTGAGACACGGATTGCTGCTTTGTGGTTTTCTGTGTAAAATAGTACGATGGCAGCCCAGTTTCAGCAACTGGGGAGGTGACAGTGGTTCTGGAGACACCGGTCGCTCCAGTGCAGCCGAGGCCTCGTCCTCCTTCCGTGGGCCTTGGCCGTAGCTCAGCCTTCACCCTCGCTGGGGCAGGCAGCCAGAGCGTAACTAGGAATGTCTGGAGCCCAGAGGGAACGCATTTACACTGTAAAGAGAAGCTGCTCAGCTAGGAGATAATTAGCACCACGTGAGGGCTCCGCTTTAGAAGAATTCTCTCTCTGTCTGTCTCTGATGCTCACTCTTGCTGTGGCAATGACATCCATGCTCCTGCTCACTGTAAACATGGGCAAACCCTTACTTTGCCAGCTAATTAGCGGTGGCCAGTGTCATTTTTGTGACGTTGCAGCTAGTAATATGAGCCCAGTTGCATAGTCACAAAAGTGATCGTTGGAAACTGTGACTGTACTGCAGGGACAGTGTGGGAAGCCCCTTTTCTGAGCCTCTAACAGCCTCTGACCTTTGCTTGCTGGTGGCTGCATGGCGGTCGCTCTCACTCAGTGACCCACGGGTTGGTTTGTATTACTAATCGTTCTTTCTCAGTGGATTCCTCCTGTGGACGTATACATAACATCCGCTTTTCTTAATGTTTGCGACCTTTTGCTTCCTGATGATTTGCTCTGATAGTGGTCAAACAAGGAGCTGTGTATCGCCGTCTGTGAATAACGTGCTTCTCTATCTTGGGTCGACCAGATGAACGCTTTTGTGGACTATGGTGCTTCTGCCTTCCTGCTTTGGTGTTTCACGCTGTAATAACACACGCACATGATTCTCTGTAAATAAATGCTAAACCACAGCAGCACCCTGCATTGACACTGCGCGTCTCGGGGCTGTTTGTAAATAGGGTCAGCGCGGGGTGGGCTGGCGTGGATATTAAAATCACAGCAAAGCCTTCCTAGCAGCTGCCAGGCAGCTAGTCAGAACACGCTGCAGAAAACAGAACTGAAATCTATGGACACACGAACACGGGAGCTGCAGGGGTGGAGAAGCGAGCTGCCCACGTAGCCAGGGGCCTGTTCTTACTGCGCTTTGCGAAACAGCTCAGCAGCTGTAACGGTCTCTCCTGGCTGCTCACCGGCTCCTACAGTCGTGTTTTCTAAAGCCAGTGCAGCCGAAAGCCAGGCCTGTGGTCGTGTTTATTTTTAATGTTCTTTTTTTATGCTGGCACCTGGCCAGTGACTGAACGTGCAGAAGCTGAGTTGAGTCTTTACGAACAGGCGGGACAGCCAGGTGTGGACTGTAGCGGGGTGTTGGAGGGGCAGAGCTGAGCTGGCCCACGTTTAAAAGCCTCAGACTGAGAAACTCCCAGTAAAATCTTGTTAGAAACTGAAAGGCTGTAAAAACAGTGCCACCCTAGCTCTGGTTGGGCAGGTCAGCTTGCTCGATTCTGCACGTGAGCACCGTGCATGCCCACAATGCACATACACATACATGCATACAGTACACTTATGCACATACACACGTGTGCATACACGTGCACGTACACGCACAAACATGCACGTACACACATACACATGGCCTTGTTTGAGCTGCTGGGTTTCACGTGCCCACACTCAAGGTACGTCCTTGAGGTCTGGTGCCTATTTCGTCAGCGTCAAAGCTCACATTGCCTTTACAGCCTGAGTCTTAGGAGGTTTGGGGGAAAATGAGTGGATCTGCTTTCGTATCTGCTTTACTCTCAAAGAGCCAAGAACTTTGGAGGCATTGTGGCTCACGTGTACCATTGATTTTAATGAGTTCACTTTGACTTTCTCCGCCTTTCCCCCCAAACTTAGCATTGCAGTGTACACAAAAAGCAAGAAAAGGCTCCAGCTGAAATGGTGACGTGGCCATGGGGACACTGGGCAGCTTATTTGACCCATGTTTCTGGGTCTTCTCATTTTTTAATGATTTTGAACAAATTTACATACATGTAATTTATTTTTTTATTTTATATTAGTTTCAGGTGCACAGTGCAGTGGTTAGGCATTTATGTAATTTATGAAGTGACCCCCTGGGAAGTGACCCATTGACACCCTACGTAGTCCTTACATTATTGACTACATTCCTCATTTCACATCCCCATGACTATTTTGTGGGGTATTTTCATTTTAGAGACACCTTTTTGGGGGGGTGTCTTTCAATGCTGCGTGTTTTCGGAGGACAGCAGCCAGGTCCTGTGCTGCCCTGAGCGGGCTGGGAGCGTGGCCCGTCTGAGGGCTGCGTCTTGCCTGGGCTCCTGCACCCCTCACGCTGGTCAGGGCGCTGTAGGCCTCACCTCAGCAGTGCCTCGTTCTGTTCACCCCACAGAGGAAGTGTGACAACACAGTGATACTGAGGCTCGGCTGCACGACGCTGACTGAACTTACGCCATGAACTGAGTCAGCGCCCAGCCCCGGGCCTCCCGGCTCACAGGGCTGGGAGCAAAGCAGCCATTGACTGAATTTTCACTTGCAACTATTTTCGTGCTGAGCAGGCAGCCTGTGCAAAGAAATGTGACATTTCCCCATTTCTGGTACAAGGAAACAGATTTCTCTGCACCGTCATCCCTTTAACTTGCACCTCATGGCTTCTGTTGTACAAGTTCACAGCTCATTTTAGAACACACCCGCCTCATATATTTTTCCTTCCAATAAACCAAGATTCTGTCTTTGATTTTCTTTATTCAGAAACATTTTACTGAGAATTTCGATGTACTTTGTGAACACATATACTTGTTTCACTGACTTCATTCTACAGTGGGTTTCACATCAGCCTGTGTTTGGATTTAGGGCTTGGTTACAAACTCTTAATCTATGCTTCTTGTTAATTTTCTTGAATTTTGATCTAAAATCTGCACAATGAAGTTGTTTTTAAACATACTCAAATTTATAAGGTGGAAAGACTTGTCTGAGGTTTGTCCATAATTTAGACACTTTACAAAACAGATGGGTCAAAAGCATCTTGAAGATGCTGTTTAGAAACAATATAATAATATTACATTCCAAGACGACAGTTAGACCATACGAAATTTTGAGCACACACTGCGAAATTCAAACATTTCACTGAAGAATCCAGACACTCATATCACAACAACAACAAAAAAGGTGAAATTAACTGTAGGAACAAGAGACAGAGAAGGGAGCAGGGGACAGGCTGAGGGTCCCTCTGACCCAACACTCATACCTGCAAAGGGAAAACGTGTAAGAATTGTTTGGAAAGCTCTGTTTAATAACTTGCATTGAAAAAAAAAATAAATCTCTGAAAATGTGTGTCATTTTTATTTTCTTTGTCAAAACAGGCTGTTGCAAGTTGATGTTCAAGACATGATTTACATGCTTTGGCTTATTGGTGATTTTGGATAACATAGCAGAGAAGATGTAATACATAACCGTAATTTCTGTATCTCTTTTTATTTCAGAAAAGTAAACAAGTGCTACAGGGGCCGTTCTTGTCCAATAATTGTTCATTGCAGGCAAGTACAACTTTTAACATGGATTAAGAAGTATTTGTACCTCAAAAAACAAACTACAATTAAATCCAGAAGTTGAACTTTCTAGTGGCTTAATAACTATACCTAACCAGTACTTCCAGTGGAAACCAAAGCTATAAGCTGAATTTTCTATGCCCTTGAGCTAAATGAAGTCGTGTGTTTATGTCAGTGTGCTGGTCCAACCTGCACATTCTGTGTGTCCTTCCCGGAAGCCACTATGCAGGGCGCTACGATCCGTTTCCAAATGCTCGTGTCTGCCACCTTACATGGTGCCACTGCACAAAAACTTTGAGACAACATTTTTGGTCTGTGTCTCTGTCTCAGCCACCAATTCATGCAGCTGAGGTTTGGAAACACGCGCAGATGGTGAAACACTTGGGGACATTTTGAACAGAGACAAAAGCTGTGATTACACAAGGTGGGGCCACCTCCAGTTTACGATGTGAGTCTGGGCCTTTGGGTGAAAATTCAGGGCTCATCCCCTCAGTTAGGTCACGCCCACACCAGCCAGAGCAGAGCCACTCACAAAAAACTCACTCCGTCTTCTCCTGGCTTTACATCAACTGTTTCTGCTAAAGAACCACACTCCATTGTCTAGAACCACCTTGTAGAATGTTCCTTTCTGTCTGGGATAACGGAGAGACACAGCTCCAACGATCAAACACCACGCTTGTCAGGTTCAATCAAGAAGTGAGAGTGTGTGTGTGTTGCATGCATACATGTGTCTGTGTGTGAGTCTGTGTCTATGTCTCTCTGTGTGTATGTGCCTGTCTGTGTCTAGGTGTGTGTCTGTGTGTATATCTCTGTGTCTCTGTGTGTATGGGTGTGTGTCTGTGTGTTTCCGTGTCACCCTATGAGAAGAGGAAGAGAATAGAAGGTTTGGTTCCTTCAAAAAGTCGAGTAGAATAACTTTTACGCACAAATGCACCCAGACGAGCTGCAACGAGATGGAAGATTTTATAGTCGATCTCGAAATGGTTGTGGGAAGAGAACTGAATGCACAGGAGAGAAGAGGGACAGCCCAGCGACAGGAAAGGCACCTGTGGTCCCTGGTCACACAGGGTTAGATGCAGGGCCAGCTCTGCTGCGTCTCCACACAGTGAAGGTGACGTGTACGAAAGTAGAACGTATGAGTATTGGCCTTTCCAATGCAGCTCTCTTCAACCCTTTGTTTGAGAAAACACGTTAGAGCCGAACGCAATGATCCTTGACTCCAGAAAGACCGACCCTGCAGTCTCAGCAGTGGTTTCTCGGGGTTACCGGCCACCATTGCAACCAGAGACTGAAAGCATGGGATTTGTCGTTTAGTCACACAATTCCTCAAGTCTGGAAATGCAAACATTTCTTTTTTTCTTAGTCACAATTGGATTTGCTAGGAGTATAAATGTAAAGCGTCTGTTCGAAGCTGCTCGTGGGGAGAACAGCCACCTCTCAGGGACACAGCTGTGTGGGACGAGATGGTCACACGTGCTTATAGAGAAAGGATGGGCTGAGGCTACTTTCCCCAGAAAAGGAATCATTGTCTTTCATTTGCTATTGTTGAGGCACAATTCAGAACCTTTTTACAACTCCATCCAGATGGTAAATATTCCAGTGGTAGCCGGGGGTGAGGAGATTAAAGAGACGCTAAGGACCGAGTGACGTGTACCCCATGCTGCTGAGAGCAGGGACGGGCTGTCTGTGGTGGGGCCACCCGCCTGCTCGGACGCCCAGCGCCCTGCGTCCCCTGTGCGAGGCTACGTGGGCCTCACGCAGCTCGGTGCAGACACTGAATTCCAGGGCATGGACTCTGACAGCCACCCGGGTCTTCATTCTCCCTCCTCCCCTGCGTCCCCCCGACTCTTCCTCACCCACGTTTTCCCCTTCTCTCACAGTCGCAGCCCTGCTCCCCCTCACGAGCCCCACTCAAACACAGAAGGAACTGAGCTGTCGTTGGCTTTGCTGGTGTGGGGTTACCGTGACGGCGGCATTTTCATCTCTCTCCTTCTGTTGACAGCGACGGCGCAGGCAGGAGCGGCACCTACATCCTGATCGACATGGTTCTCAACAAGATAGCCAAAGGTGAGACTCGGGGGGGCCGCTTTGCTGCGGCTCAGAGCGGGAGGGCGTTGCTATGGCAACCTGGTGTCATGCTCTCAGAGGCCTCGGAGAATGAGCTGGTGGTTTTCCGCGTCATGTGAAAGCTGTTTGCAGCCAGCACGGTGATTCCTGAGGTGCTGCCTTTGTTACAGCGTCCGGTGGTGTGGACACTGGGCTTGGCACACGGTAGATGCTGAATGCAGTCTTGCTAACCCTGGACGCACGTCAGGCGCCCTCGCCTGCCTAAGTGGGGGGTGTTCAGAACATCCTGGAAGGAATTTGCATGAGCCTTCCCATGATAAACTGTTTACAGACACACTCTAGAGGCGCCAAGACCTCTGGTAGCATTTAAACACCTCGTCCCACACGAAGCTTTGCAGGCCCCTCCTCTGTCTATGTGAGGGCTCCTCGGGCGTCTCTCGCGGCGTGGTCTCCAGGCCTGGGCTCCTCAGAGACCAGGCGCTCCATGGCCACCCTGGGAAGGCTGCCAGTGGACACGCCTCTTGCATCACCCCATGAGGGGCCCTGCAGTGGGGAAATGCGTCTAGATTCTGTGTCCCCAACTTACCTGAAAGACCCCATCTTCCTGTGACACCTGTCAGTGTCCCGTGCAACTTGGGAAAGAAACAATGAGACGGGTGACAGTTCATGGGCCCTTTACCCATGAGTGAGCCGTTCTATAGCAACACATGCACGTACACGCACACACACGCACACACGTTCGTTCTGCAGACGCTTCCACCTTCCAGAGAGTCCCGTCTTCATCCTTTGCCTGGCAGTGGGAGTTGGTAGTGATTACAGGATTGTTTCTATACATTTTCGCATAAATGCCAGCGACTCTTAACACAGGTATTTTCCTAACTCCATTTTCTTGTTGTTAAAAAGAAAAATAGATCATGTCTTGAGCCCATTGTTTGAAACGTAAAGACGAGACAGCTTGGATAAACGACCGAACGCCCTACAAGCGGTTACCAGCCTGCCTGGCTGGGTGTCCGCTGGGAGTGCATGACATTGGTTTGTCACCATCAGAAGTGCCTTCAGGCCCCTGAGTTAGCTGAGTGCTGCTGGTGAGCCTACAGCCGGACGAGTGCGAACGCTGTGGTACTGCTTTCAGCAGCACTTCCTGGTTTTAGGCCGTGACTTAATCGGAACCTTTTCAGGTTGGACGTCATTTGTTCCCTGTCCTGTAATGCCACTGCGTCTCCTCAAATACGCCTTGTCATTGGCAAACTTGCAGTTACTGGGAGCTCGGAGCTCGCGATGGAATTTGTGTTTCTTCCCTTGTCACCCGCCTTCCCTTCTCTGTCCGCCAAGCATGTAACGTCTCCCTTCCGTTACACCAAGCACTTCCGGAGGATCCAGACCATCTTGTGTTTGTAAGGCCCTGGGCACTGGTGGTTTCTGGGAACCTGGCTGGTCTGAAGGAAGGAGAAGGCTGCGACGTTCTCTCCATGTTTGTGGGGTCTGCCTGGCATCCACCCAGGGTGCAACCTGGACTTTAAGTGGCTCAGGTCCACTTCACAGAGAAGCCATCATGGAGAAGGTCCCCCAGGGTGGGGCTGACGATTGTCCCCCAGCAGCCCTGGGGCACCGTGCAATCAGAATCCACAGGACGAGTGGGCCAGTGTCCAAGCATGCCGGCCCAGCCCAGCCGTGTGGAGGGGGCCCAAGAGGGCAGCCCCAGGCCTTTCCTGAGATGGTCACCCCTCCTCCTGTTCTTGACCTGCTCCCCCCTGCTGGGAAGCGAAAGGGGGCACTGATCTGGGGCCGGGCTTGGTGTCGGCTGAGATCAAAGTGCAGGGTGTCCCCTCCTAGCCAGCAAGGTGCCTTTCCCAGGCCACCACACTGAGTGGCCGCCTGCCCGGGGTTTTGTTCTGGCGCAGGCTCGCCTGGCCGCCTTTGTCTGGCCTGAGAAGCCGGAGGCCTGCTGCAGACCCCGTGTTTTCAGATGATCAAAGGCTCCAAGCCTGGATACCAAACCTTTCTTCCCATTTCCTTCTCTTAAAAAAAGTGAATTGCACGGGACCAAAGCCTCTGCAGAGCCTTGCTGCGCCTGGGCAGCCCTGCAGGCGCCAGCTCCCACCAGACCCCAGGCACATTTGCAGCTGCGGCCACAGCCCCCTCGGTCACACAGGCCCTCGGGGATTAGGGCCTGTGAGGGGCCGGCCGGAGTGGTTAAGTCCCCGCCCTGTGCTGGCAGTGATGCAGCTGGAGAGCCGAGAGGCCCTTTGTGGCAGGAGACGCGGTTCCAACCTGTGAAAGTCTGTGGCTCCTTTTTCTTCACTGCAAATGTGTTTCTAACTCATAGTTAATATTTGCGTCAGGATTAGTGTTTGGCTAGCATGACCTTCTGTCAGGGAAGGACTTAGCTCAAATGTAACGATCAGTGTTTTGCAGCCAAGATCTTTTCCAAGGTTGTGCTTTTTAAATGATTGTCAGTGGCTTTTCTTTACCCAGGGTGTTGCTTTTTCTGTTTCATCGCCGTTTTTTAAAGGACTGAGCGGGGAGCTTCCCAAAGACGCTGTTTGTGGGTCACCCTGAGTTGGCATTGCAGCCCGCGTGGCCAGACCCCTGGCCCCCGGCTGCTGTTGGTATTCAAGGCCCCAGTGTGTTTGGGGGATGGTTTCTTTTGTTGGAGGGGGCCCAGGACTGGGGTGTCACTGTGTGCCCTGAGCCATCCGCTGTGGGCAGGTGGCTGGGCATGGGTTCCTGAGTGACCCAGCCGCGTGGTGACTGATGTGCGGTGCATGCGGCCATCTGTCCAGCTCCCCACTGCTGTCTCAGCAGCCTTATCTGTGCCCCGTTTTCCTGTCACCTGGTGTGTCAGGGAGCAGCTCCTGGGTGAGGATGCATGGAATCCTGTCCACTTCCTGTCTCTGTGACAGACAATGCGACTCCCTCGTACGAGTGGTCACACAGCACTTGTCCCTTGTGACTGGCTCACTTCCCTGAGCAGGGTCCTCCGGGTCCACCCACGCAGGTGTCCGAGTGTCGTCCTTGTTCAGGCTGAGCGAGGCTGCGTCCTGGCCACGCCACAGTGTGCTAACCCAGCCCCTGCGGGCAGCCACCTGCTGGCCGCCCCTGTCAGCCACGGGGAGAGAGACTGCTGCATAAATGCATTTCCTGGGCACAGACCCACATGCAGAACTGCTGGGCCAGCCGCTGACTCCACGCTGGACTTTCTGAGGGCCCGCCACACCGTCACCTCCTGGCTGCACCACTTTACACGCCCACCGGTGGTGCACAGGGGTCTGGTGTCTCCACGCCCCCCAGCACTTGTCATTTTCTGGGCTATTTGGGGTTTTTTTGAAAGCAGCCGTCCTAACAGGTGTGAGGTGGTGTCTCATTGTGGTTTTGATTTGCATTTTCCTAAGGACTGGAGATGTTTTTTCATGTGTTTTTTGGCCATTTGGATATATTCTTGAGAGAATTGTCTATTCAATTTGTTGGCTCACTTTTTAATCAGGCTGTTCTTGTTGGCTTGTAGGAGTCCTTATATGTCCTGAAGTGAAGCCCTTATCCGACATGCGCTTTGCAGGCAGTGCCTGCCATTTGGTAGGAGCATTTTCACACTCTTGCCCTAGTAGTTTTCTGCCTTGGTGCACAATTTAATTTTCATGATGCCCAGTTTATCAATTTTTCCTTTTTCTGCCTGTACTTTTACTGTCATATCCAAGAAATGTTGCTAAACCTGAGTCATGAAGATTTGCCTGTTTTCTTACAAGAGACGTTAACTCTTACCAGCAGGTCGAAGTAGCAGATGTGAGAGTCGCGTGGGGCACCGAGGGCTTACACAGCAGGGAGGGTAGCCGGCCTGGCTGAGTGGGGCTGCCCCTCACTCTGTTTGTGAAGCACGACCATCATCCACTGTGCGTAATGCCATCGAAACACCTTTGTCCAGTAATGTTTTACGGCCCCTTGAACTTTCTAAACCCAGCACCCCCCAGGGCTGCACTGTTCAACGAGTCCCTCGTGGCAACTTCAGTGAATGAAAAGGTACAGTCCCACTGGCCGCGCGTCAGGGGCCCAGGCTCCCTCCGGGGTCATGGACAATCCCACACGTGCCCTCGGATTCATTATCCTGACCTGTGTTCCGTCGTTCCACCCCGTGGTAGCCGGGAGCAAACACCGCCTCCGTTCTTCCAGAGGGTGGATTGCACGCAACAGGGGGCGTTTCTCCCACATAGAGCACATACTGTCTTTTTTACACCGCAGAGAAAAGACTGTGCGGGAAGCCTGCCACTTGCAAAGCCTTCTGGCCAAAAGCTGGGAGCAGGGGCTTGGTTTATGGAGTCGCCGTCGTGAGCGGGGCTGAGCACGCGGGAAGGACCAGCCCCAGGAGACGGGATTCTTTCACTGTAAATGTCGTTTGAATACTTTAATACTAATGTTCTATCCATGTTTTTTGTTTAATGGTTAATACTTTGTATCTTGAGCTAAAAACGTCTGTTGTCTTAAAAACATGTTGGGCCCATGTGTAAACTTGGAACCCACTGGCCCCTGCGTGAATGAGGAAGGAACAGTGAGAGTAATTACTGCTCACTGGGCAGTGACTGGACAAGGCCCTGGGGGCCGGGCCCGTGTCTAGGAGTGTGACACGTGGGTCCACTGCATGTCGGGGAAGGGAGGCCCCCTGCGCAGGGTTGGGTCCCCCCTTGTTGTCCTTCGTGGAGGCCCCAACTTAGACCTGACCGCAGGGCAGCTTGGCTCAGCGCCTCACATTTCCCTAGTGTTTGAGTACTCGTGATGCTTCTCACATGGAAAATACCAGAAGCTTCTGCACGGACTCACAGTCTGCCCTAGGCCCATGGCCGGGGTTGCGGCTCGTGCCTTGCCTTCTAGGAGGCGTTTCTCTGTATATGATGTACTTATTCGACTGTGGACATGCTTTTCAGCTTGAGCGTGCACCCAACCGGTCTGTTCTCCGGAGCCTAACGTGGCTGCCAGCAGGACGGGGCTTTGAGAGAGAATTCCGTTTTCAGTGCACTAGAGGGAACCTCCTGGGGACTGGAGGGTTTCAGTAAACCCCGTTACCTTCAGTAAACCTTGATAACACGACCAGGGGCACCGCCCGCCCCCCGAGGAACTGTGCCGTCAGCACAGGCTTAGTGTCACACGCACCCCGTCACGGTGACACTTGGGGTCCCAACCAGGACGGCCTCCCTGTGACTCCCATCTTTTGTACAGGACCATGGTGGAGCCCCTGAAGCTCCTCCGTCTGCACGCTTCACACAGTTGTTACTGATCCTGACGTGCGAGGAGGCAGCCATCCACGTCACAGCTGGTTTTACTTAACGAAGCCGTGCCATAGCTAATTGCAGTTCTGAGCACTCATTGGATTTGCTGCCCTGCTCGGTTCCAGTTCCGGGATGAGTGCACGTCTGAGCCAGCTCCCAATGCGCTTTGATATTCTCAGCGCCTCGTCTGGGGAGACCTCATTACGCTCCGTCCTGCCTTCTTCCCACGTTCCCTCTCAAGCAGTCGTCTAACGGGTGTCACTGCAATAAAGTAGAAAAGAGAGTCTATCAAAGCGTCATGCGTGGCTCAGGCAGCCCACCTTCAACCCCGGTGAACTGCCGCAGACGGAGGCTGCTGTCCTGGTTGTGGCAGTCACATCTCCAAGGGCGTCACGGGGCCCAGCCAACACCTGGAAGATGGTTTGCAGCGACGGACAGGCGGGCGTCAGTGATGGTTCCGGCCCACAGACCAGCCCTGCGGAGCCAGGCAGCTGCTGGTAGAGGTTTGAAAACCAGTTTCAGGGACACACAGAAAGTGCCCTAAGCAACCTACAGAGAGCGTTCTTTTTTAGTCCCACAGGAAGCTCTCAGTGTGTCCGCTTGGCAGGACGGGGACGCTCCACGTACGGTTCAGACTGTTCACCCCTCACCAAGCCTCCTGACCCCACGCCCTGCCGGAGGCCGCGGAGAGCACGGCAGCTCCGGCTCTTGTCCCGGAAGAGCCCACCTGGGAGTAGGAGGCCGCATCCCCGGAGCATCCGACACGCACTGTCCCTGCTGTTTCCAGCGTGAGGCTTTCACCCAACACGCACTGTGAGGTCGTCTGGTCTGTGTCACTTGTGGCATTTTTCACACTCAGAATTCAGGCGTGTGTCCGGGAGCAGCCGCCTTTCCAGCAGGTAAAGGACGGCTGCTGCACATGGTGGCTGGGACCTGCGATAGCACTGGCTGAGGGGCAGAGATTCACCCAGGAGGAAACAAACAGCTGTCTCCCTCCCTCCCTCACTCTCCACGTAGGATTTGACTTTCTTATGACAAACTTCTTGAAGAAACCAGTTTCTGTGCACAATTGTTCCTAGAACCGTGGGCCCAGCACCGCTGTTCATCCAGGAAGCTGAGGAGGTAGGATCCCACGCCAAGGTCTCACGGCACCTGCTGACAGCCCCGGTGGCTCCTGTCTCCCCAGTTCCCCCGTTTGGTGACAGGACGAGCTCACCCGTCTGTCAGCCTGTTTTAAAGTCGCCCTTTAAAACAAGATGGTGTTCGTTGTGGCCTGGTTGACATCCAGAAGCTTTTCACACCTGCAGAGAACCCAGCAGGAAACCCAGCACCCTGACACCGTCTCTTGCAGGAGTGGCTTGGCCCACTGGCCTCCGAATGCTGAGCTCCCCCGGGGACATCCGGCTGTTCCAAGAGGCCGAGGTTTGAGAGCTGGGGGGATGCATGGGGTCCCATCCCCATGGTGTTCATCTGCAAGGGCAGCCAGGCCCTCCCCGAGTGCTGCCCTGCGGCCTCGCTCCATCCTCTGCACTTGCGGATGGGGACCCGGAGACGCCGGGCAGGAGCGGGTGCAGCTCAGGCCCTGCCCCTGGTGCGCTTGCCCCCATGCGAGCACAACATCCGTTCAAATGCACTTCCTGCCAGCCTTCCATCCGCACCCACCTTTCTTTCTCACTGCCGGCCGCTCGGACAGTGGGATGGGCATTTACCCCAAGTAGGCCACAGGGCTTTAAAGATTCCGGTCGCTTTAGAAGTTCTCAAGTTCATCCTCCTGGTTCTGCGTCTAAGGGGAGTGAGTGGGCAGCCCGTCAGGGACTGTCCCCCACGTCTGTTGGGACTGGCCCCTCTGCCTGGCGTGGTCCGGGACCCAGTGGGCACAGCTACCTGCTCGTGTGACCAGAGACACGCCATCCCACCCAGGTGAGCTTTAATGTCCTCACAGCAGGGGTGGTGACAGGGTCTGCCCCGTCGTGTTCTCGTGACGCCGTGAGGCTGTACGGGAAGTGGCGGCACCTGCCGGGGCCTGGTGAGGGGTCCCAGCCCCACACGGTGTCGCTTGCCATGGTGGCAGACAGGCCCCTCTGACCTGAGGGAGCTTGCAGCCTGGGGCCGTCCTGCTCTCAGTCTAAGAGGACGTAGCCAAAGGGGAAATCAGAGGATGGGCTGAGTTAAGGACGAGGTTAAAACTTCAAACTCAAGCACTAATGTTTCTACGGAAGCCGAACCCCCGACGTGAGACAGACGCTGCCCAGGGGAGGGGTTTCTCAGCGAAAGTGCTGGCCAGCAAGGGGCCCAGGCTCCTGTCTTTTCTTCACACTTGGAACACTTGGTTTTAAACTCTATGTTAAAAGCCAGTGCTGAGGTGTATGTGACTAAGTCTGACTTTTCATCTCTCTGAATAAACACTTCTCTGCTATTGAAATGAAAGGTGATGTGCTACTTTCTGTGATTTAAAAGCCTTGAAAATGCCTCAAACACGAAGGAAGCTTACGTGTCTGCTGACAGGGTTGCTGTTGATCAGCATCTGCGTGGGCCCCTGGGGACAGTTTCTTTTCCCAGCCTCTTGACCTGGTGGAAGCGAAAGCTGTCGTCTTAGTTTCCCCGAGAGCTTGCAGCTGCCTGCCGAGCCCGCGGAGGGCACGGAAAGCACTGCCGAGGCCTCTGAGCCGGGGCCCCAGCAGTGTCTGAACTCAGCCCGTTTGGTTTGTTGCAGGTGCTAAGGAGATTGACATCGCTGCCACCCTGGAGCATCTGCGGGACCAGCGGCCGGGCATGGTCCAGACAAAGGTACAGCCGGCATCGCCATGTGGTGTCCGCAAGGGGACGGGGGAGGAGGCACGGCCGGCGGCTTCCAACCTGACCTACCCCAGCCGGGCCCCTTCCCAGGAGGGTGACTGGTGGCTGCTGCACCCCAACATTTCAACAGAAAGATGCAGCCAGGTCTCATGTGGTCGGGACCTTCCGTTCCCCAGATTTGGGGGGCGGGGGCACTGCATTTATAGAAAGAGGTCAGCAGTGACCCCAGCTCCCTTGCAGGGGAAGGTTCTGGACTCACTGAGCTTCTGTGCGGCCCCCATATTTCAGGCTCCCACAGGCACAGCTCTGCTGTGTGGTCATTGGGACACGGTCACTGGAATGTCCCCGGGGTATGTGGGGGCGCTGAGCTCCCCTGAACAACTCACATACATACTTACTGAACCGGCCAGGTGCAGTGCAGCGGAGTGAAGGCAGGACCGCCAGTGGGCTCGGGGGGCGAGAGCTAGAATGAGGGGACTGGAAGGGCCCAACCTTCCAGAACTGTGTGTGTCCAACCACGGAAGCGCACACGTCTGTCGCTGCCAGTCGGAGGGCAGACAGTCTTCTTCCTCGGTGTGGCCCTGACACGGAGCGGCGTGGTGTCCACAGCACCTAACATCCTGCAGAATTACCTCTGTGTGTGTGAGGACTTCGTTGTAAAAAGTGCCCCCGTGACATCAAGCTACCCAAACGTCCGTGGTTCGTGCTTGGTGTCCGGTGGTGACAATCCTGGGGCCACAGGCAAGCCATCCAGCTCTCGGGGTCTTACTGCGTCGCCCCCACCCCCTCATAAAGTGTGAGTGGTTCCTTGGTCCTCTGTTTCTGTCTCTGGCACAAGGAGAGTTACAGGCGGTATTGCAGCAGCTTGAGGGGAGAGCGGTGCCGGGAGCCCCCACTATGCGGAGAATGAGGAAGTCAGAGCGGGTGAGGCTGAGCAAAGCCCATCGCAACCAGGAAGATCCTGTCAAACTGCCGTTATGGGGCCGTTTGGCTGGTTCAACCCTGGCACTGGGGCAAAAGGAACTTAACCCTCTCTTACGGGATCACAACTCGCGGCAGAGACGAGAACTGCGCTCCAGCGTCGCCATTTCAGCAGTGACGTTTGCCTGAGGCTCTTTCCTTGACCTTGACCCTGACATCTGGGACGAGAGGGGTGACACATGCAGCTGGTAGCCATGTGCTGGCCCCTCGGCCTCTCAGCTGTGTTCCGGCCCCTGACATGCAGGAGCGTCACAGGATTCTTATGTGACTAGTGTGGAAGTACTTTGTAAATCAAGACACATGGTATGTTTCTTTAAAAAAATTTAATTTAAAATTATGAAATTTTATTTTGAAATTATTTTAATGTGCAAAAAACTTGCAGAAATAATTTCCAAGTACACTTGGGAAGCTCCAGCTTCCCAAGTTACACCTCACGTGGTCACAGGGCAGGGACCAGGGCAGGAACGAGCCCGATGCTGTGCGCTACCTCAGTAAGGACCGGTCACATTGCACCCGTGTTTCCCCCACGCCAGTCACGCAGTGGTCACAGCTCTAGTGGGATGTTCAGGCCCCAGGGTGTATGTAGAGACTGGCCTTCTGGTGTGGTTTTGTGGACGGTGTCACGCTAAGGCACACCTGACGTTCTGTGGTGGGTGCAGCTGGGTGTGGACATTGTATGTCCCCTCTGAGGACAGCTGGGCGCTCGGGTCACCTTGTGTCCGCCAGAGCTGCCACTGGTGGGTTCTTTTCCTGGGAAGTGAGCAGTTTCCTGGGCAGAAACTTGACCCTGGTCCCACCTATTTGTGCTTTGTTGTGGTGGGAGCCATCGGGAGAGGACGGGACGCTGGCCCAGGCCAGGTGCCACAGGGCCCGTGCCCGTGGAAGGTCCGCCCCAGTGGACGGACCAGACCGCTGCGAGGTGGCCCAGCATGTCGGCTCGCTGCCCCTGGACGGGCAGCTCCTCGCGGCGCCAGCTGTCCCTTCACTGTGAGCAGCAGTGAAAGCCACCTCTGCCCCAGCCACGTCGCTCCACTGTAGCTGTTACTTTAATGATTTCCTGAAACAAAGGACTTCAGATGCTGGGAACCTCCCGGCTGGGACACCAGATTCCGTCCCGATTCCTGGGGGTCTGATCCAGCCGTATTGGGTAAGGTGCCACCACTGCAATGTGTCTGCTCGTGGTCTCTGCCTGTGACGCGGTGAGGAGCTGCCCCAGCCGACACGCGGTGGAGGAGCCAGGCGACTGACAAGCCCGCAGCACATCGTGGACGCCTGAGGAGCACGTGTCTCTCCCGCAAAGGTCCGTCATCACAGGACACCCCCGTCCCTCCAGCCAGCGCTGTCAGGGCCGCCTCCCCAGGCTGGCAGAGCCCAGGCACTGAAGCCCCTGCCATCACAGCTTACCTGTCTGCCTGGGGCCACATGGTCAATACTGGAGCAACTTAAGGGCCACCTGCTGTCCCATGTCCCACGCTCCCACCACTGTCCTGTCCTGTGAACAGAGCGTCCCGATGATGGTGATGAAGCCGGGTGCGAGCCTGTGTCCTGCCCCTGTCACCTAACGTTGTGGCGAGGGTATGGCTGTCCCACCAGCTCCTTCTGTGAAACCACCGGTCCCGTGTGGAGGCCTCGCCCCCTCAGTACCTGCTCACGCTGTCAGTTTTCCCTTTGGAGCTGAGGATCGGAGTCCAGTGTGTCAGAGACATAAACACGCACGTGGCATGGGCAGTGGGGTCCCACGCAGCCCCCCTTTGTTCTTGGGCATTTTCAAGTCATCAGGACACCTCAGCATGCCCACTGCCAGTCACAACTCTGCGAAGCAGTGGCCCATCATGCCGTGAGCCTGGATCCCCCAGTGACACAAGCAAACGGCGACAGGAGGTGGTTTCCAGCATCTGCGATGTTTGTGGGCCATCCTGGCGACAGCCCCTCCGCGTGACCTGGGGGAGACGGCACCGTGGACGTGCCCCACACTCACCCTGCTCTGCGTCGGGCGTGCTCTCCAATCTGCCCAGTAACAGCTCCAAGGGTAGTTTCTAATGTTTCCTCAGGTGGCTGTGACCCCAGCAACGTGTTCTGTGGCGTCAGGGGGGTGCTAAGGGGCAGCTGTGTTCTGTCCTAAAGTGAGCAGTACATTGCGTTGATTTTCTGTCGCTTTAATTCAAGGTATTTTGTATGTTATGTGCTGGGCATTTAAAGTGGAAATTAGTTGTTTTGGGGTTTGCAGCTGCCGCATGTTTTACCTGGTTTGTCAAGTCCTTAAGCCGTCGATAGGGCTTTCCTTGATCAAACACTCGGAACGAGGTGACAGTGCCAGATCGGTTCTTTGCTGTGACTTCGCTGGACATGCAGACGTGCCTGGTAACCTACGTCAGAGGTCCTGACGCAGTTTATAGGCTGTTGTGTGCAGCTGACGCGTGCAGGGACAGTGGCCATTCCACCCACGAGAGAGACAGGCTTTGTCCTTTGTGTGCTGAGCCCTGGTCCTTTAGAGGAAGAGACAGTCCTGACGTCAGTCCCACCTGACAGGAAGCGTGCTGCATCCCGCCCCGTATGCACTCGTGTAGTGGGCGCACGCTGGCACACACGCGGCTGAGGTCAGGACGCGCCATGGGGAAGGAGGCGTCTGCCATGTGCAGCAAAGCGGGCCTGGGCTGCAGACTCAACTGGTGTCCACGGCGGTGGTCACCTGCCTCTTCTGAGGAGGGGAAAGGCCCGCGTGGTCGTCACCGTGACTGCTGGGTGGCGGGAGCTGTGCAAGCCCTCACTGTCGTGGCATCGGGGAGGCAGGCCTGGCACGGGTGCCTCCCCAGCCGTCCCCACATGCGTCCTACCAGCTGCTTCCCCGGGGGCACGTTCTGGGGGTGCCAGTGCTCTGTCCTCCCACAGACATCGGCCACTGGTCTTTTTCGAAACTCAGGGCCGGGATACAAAGGAAGCTGTCACTCATGGCCTCCCTTTCTTGTCCTCTAGGAGCAGTTCGAGTTTGCGCTGACAGCAGTGGCCGAGGAGGTGAACGCCATCCTCCAGGCCCTCCCCCAGTGAGGCACCGGCCTGCAGATGCTGCCGGCGACAGCGACACGGCATCATGTGTCTTCTCGTGTGACTGCCTAGTGACGCGTCCTTCAAATCCTGTAGCCACTACAGCTTTGCAGTTAAACTGTGTATTTTTGTTTAACCAAATTATAATGAGAGAGGTTTGTGGGGACATCCAATTCCGGGGGCAACCAGTTCCCCTATTTTCCCTTTCTTGAAAAAAATGTACTTTTCCTTAAAGCCCACATGTTCGTTCTCCACTGCAAATAGTGTCGTGTTAATACTGGCCCATTTCATGCCTCAGCTTGTAATCCGTGAGCTCCTGCAGGTGGGTCGGTCAGCGGGGCGGGCGGGGCTGGGGAGGCTGGCCGAGCGCCACCAGTGGACAGAGCACACCTGCCATTTGTCTTTAAGACGGTTCCTGGCTGGGACAGCTCACTAGCTTGTCTGGGAGTTAGAGGGACAGAACTGCTGTCATTTTGTGACTGGGGCAATCCTGAGAATATCATCACAGCATTTCCGTTCTGTTCCTGTGCCCAAAGCGCTGGTGACAGCCCCCCCGATGGTCAGGGGTCTCCCGGGACAGCAAGAGCTGTCCCACCCGCGTGCCTGCTTCCGAGGCCAGCCGCCCCAGGTGACGTCACTTTGACAGGGTTTTAGGTGAGCCCCACCCTCAAGACAGTTTTGTGACGGTAGAAACTGACTCACACTTTGCAAAACCAGATGAACGCTTTCCTGCAGTAGAACCAAAATCAGGGAGAACAAACGCAGGCATGGACATGGTCCCATCGTTCACCCGTGTTCCCTCTCGGGGACGTCCTGGGCCCTGCTGGCATCCAGAGAAGGCGAGGAAGAAAGTGGGAACGCAGAGCCAGCCGGGGCCTCCTCCCAGGGAGTCAGGCGTCTGGTCACAGGCGGGCCACTTGTCTGACGTCACATAGACACAACAGCTAGTGGTGGTTTGGACTGTGCCAAAGTGACACCGAGCGTCAGGTGTACTCCACGCCCCCGACACACAGGAGTCATTTCATTACACGCAGAACGATCACATCGAAGACGGCAGCTCTGTGATGCAGGTTTCGTTTCAGGGTTGGGCGCAGAGGGACAGGCCGTATTACACCATTCTTTCCACCTTAAATAAAACGTCACATCCCAAAACCACTAGGAGAGGGGAAGTAGCTGAATGGGGGAAGGATGCCAAACACTTTCATGTCTGTAACGGTATTATCTTGTATGTCTGCTTTAATCGCTATAATTTTTGCCAAAGTTGTTTCTCTTCGTCTGTAATCTAAATAATGGATAGAAATTAATTTATCTGAATATAAGAAGCTACACTACTGTCACTTCTAATTTCTTATGTTTCAGAAGCAATCCTGCCAAGTGAAATACGTAAATATATTTAATTGTGCCAGATTAAATTTCCCATTTCACATCTGCATGGTCTTTATTTGGGGTGAGAGAGCAGTTTTTCCTCCCATCCGTTCGTCTCCTGAAAGCGTGGACATTGACGTTGCTGAGAGCGCGCAAGCACTGCCAGTGTCTGCCTGCCCGGGTGTCCCTGTCCCCAACCCTCAGGCGTAGACGAGGGCACCACCTCCTCATGAGAAACGGGCTGTCCCAGCGAGCCTCAGAACTGGCCTCCACACCGGGGACATTTCAAACCCTGACCAAAGGGACTGAGGTGTAGTGTGGTGACCACTCATCCTGGACGAGCTGTTTCAGCAGTGGGGGAGGTCAGGGGAGTCGCTCTCACAAAAGTAGATAATTCCCGAACAGCACCCACTGACCTGCGGGCTTGGTGTTTGTTCCTTAGGAAACCCGCCGCCTGACCTGGGTTCCGTCTGGGGGCTCAGCCCCCTTAGTCTCTCCTACCTGATTTGCTTCTCTCTGGAGCCCTGCCCCTGACAGGTGACGCTTCTCGTGACAAATACACATCGGGATTTGCGTACGGCAGCAGGCAGGGTCCCCTCCCATGAAAACATGGGGATGCCAGACAAAGTGTGCTGTAAACACTTTGTAGCACACGGCCCAGCTCTAAAGAAAGGTGGGGGAGCGGACGGGTGGCTCAGTTGGTTAGAGTGTGAGCTCTGAACAACGGGGCTGCCGGTTCGATTCCCACATGAACCAGCGAGCTGCGTCCTCCACAACTAAGATTGAAAGGACAACAACTTGACTTGGAAAAAGTCCTGGAAATACCACTGTTCCCCAATAAAGTCCCGTCCCCTTTCCCCAATAAAATCTTCAAAAAGAACCCCACAGAAGATGGGCCGAGGCTGGGGTCAGTGAGGGCGGATGGTCGGTGCTGAACCCACAGGGCGGGGGCCGGTCCCCAGGGCCGTGCTGTGCTGGGAAGAGAGTAACAACCCACTCTGAACACGTGGACACACAGGCGCACTTCCACTCACTGTGCCATGTGCACAGACGCAGACAGAGCCAGTCCCCTCACTGCCAAGGCCATGACTCCCCCAGGGCTGGCTGCTGGCAGGGGGCGCAGAGCCGGCAGTCTCATCAGAACTGGGTGTCATAAGGAATTAGGTTTTAGCAAGTCAGGTGAGGACAGTGACACTACGTACAACTGATGCTGCTACAGGTTTTGCACTTCAAAATTCACCTCTTTGCAAATCAAACTCTTTTGCAGATCAAATTCGCCCTTTTGGAGATCAAAGTTTTTCCACAAAAGTGTGTTCTTAGTCTGTAATAAAAATAAATCCAGGGCCGGCCCGGTGGCTCAGGCGGTTGGAGCTCCATGCTCCTAACTCCGAAGGCTGCCGGTTCGATTCCCACATGGGCCAGTGGGCTCTCAACCACAAGGTTGCCAGTTCAACTCCTAGAGTCTTGCAAGGGATGGTGGGTTGTGCCCCCTGAAACTAGAAGCGGCAACTGGACCTGGAGCTGAGCTGTGCCCTCCACAACTAAGATTGAAAGGACAACAACTTGACTTGGAAAAAAGTCCTGGAAGTACACACTGCTCCCCAATCAAGTCCTGTTCCAATTCCCCAATAAAATCTTTTAAAAAAATAAATAAATAAATCCAATGTTATGTTATTGTTAAAATTAAACATTGCATGTGTTCAATAATAAAAACAAAATACTTATTTAACATCAGAAATACTTAGTCACTTATAGCTTCATTTATAACGGTTCTCCTGCCACTGCTCGTGGTAATTTCATATACAGATTCATAAAATAATTATGACAATCTGTGGGAGTAATGATTGAAACGGAATGATTAAGAACATCTACTAACTGTTCGTGGTTTGATGGATCAGCCAAAATCTTTCTTGCACAGAACTTACTTTTTGAGAACGTTTCTTCAGTGGGGTTCATGATTGGAGCATATGGTGGTAGAAATAGTAAAGTGTGTCTTGTCTGACCAACAAGGTCACGCACTTCCTGGGTTCTGTGGAGGCTGACGTTGTCCAAAACAAACCACACGTCCTCCAGATTATCTTCATCCAATTTCTGCAATAATCTCTGAAGAAATTTGCAAAACATATTTGAAGTAACCGTAGTGTGTGCCACACTTCACGCCAACCATTCCCTGAATGTTTATTGCTGCAATTAGCGAAACATTTCGTCCTCCAACCATTGGCACGGTCACACTTTCCATCGCGCCTTCATTTTTCAAAAATTAAGTTCTGCACACGAAATACTTCGGTTGATCCATCAAACCATGAACAGTTAGGAGATGCCATTAATCACTCTTTTGGAACTGTTACTCCTACAGACTATATTTTATGAATCTGTATACCAAATTACCACGAGCAGTGACAGAACTGTTATAAATGAAGCTACAAGTAAATCAGTATTTCTAATGTTAAATAAGTATTTTATGTTTATTATTAAATACATGTAATAAAATGTTTAATTTTAACAACTTAACATTGGATATATTTTTATTACAAAGATTAAGAAAACATTTTTGTGGAAAAATTTGATCTGCAAAAGGTTGGATTTGATCTGCAAAACCTGTACGTGCTTAGGCGGTTGCCCCCTGAGGTGGGGAATATGCCTGAGTCACCGGCCCATTTCCCACCACCGCACGGCATGTGCGGGGACACGGCCCTGGCTCAGCCCCACCCAGCCTGGTGCTTGTCTTACACAGGTGGGGCCCTGGGTTCCTCACAGAGTCCAGACAAACTGTGCCTGAACTACACCAACTTCAGTTGTGTTGTTGGGCAGCCATGGGCCCCGAGGGCTCCCCGGCTGAGACTGCAATGGACGTCCCCCTCCCACTGCGTCCCAAGGCTCCGGAACCACTCTGGGGCCCCTTCTGAGCCCAGGGCCCGGGAGGAAACGCACCTTTCCAGGACCCTCCACCCGTGCTCAGCCCCTCCTGCACGGCCTCTTACCAAGGGATGGGGGCCCAAGGACAGAGGCTCGAGCAGCCACCCACACGGGGAGGAATCGTAAGCCCCCGACTAGACTTGTGTGAGGAAGCCCAGGGGCTCCAACAGTCACAAAGTTTAAAAGGTCATTATGCCGTTGTCACTAAACAAGCAAGAGTTACCGTGAAAGTCCCTGCTCACGACTCCCAGCCACACTCGGCCGTTAGTACAGCGGGCAGGATGCTGACATCACACACACGCCATCCCAAGACGCACTGGGATGCATTCTGGCATCTAGTTCGTCATTTTCATCAGTGTCTCCCACGGATTGACCGATCTGACCCCCAAATCTCACACTGTCACTCATCATAAGTGAATATATGAACATGTACGTAATCAGTACACTCCCGAGAGCTCTGTCTGCATGCAAAATTACTTCATTCTTCACGCTTCCAGAAGATTCCGTTTTGCATAATAAATGCTGATGGGGCAGCTGACAATCACATGGGAGGACTAGCATGAGGAGGGATTGCAATGTCATCGGTGCGTGAAGCAGTCTAGAGGTCGCCGGAGTGACCCGCCGCCCCCGCCGGCTCTCTGGGTGCAGAGGACTGAGACCAAGCCCCCAGCCCCTGTGAGAGGCAGCCCGCAAGCCCACATGCAGCCTGTTAGCACGGCCCTCCTGGGAGCCAGCCTCCAGCTGATTTAGACGCACAGTCAGGCGGATATTAAAATTAATTAGGCTATTTTAATGCAGAGGAAGCGTGTCTTGAAAAATATACACACACCACCCCAAACAAGTGCTGCGACCAGCCTGGCCCTGCGCAGACCACTGTCACCTACTGACAGACCCCTGGCCCAGACACTCTGAGTGACTTGGAGGCAGTCACCACATCAGAGGAAGAAATCAGAGCACGACATGGCTGGTGTGTCCCAGAACAGACGGCCGGCACCACGCTCGCTGAAGCTATGTGTCCGTCACACAGAAATGTGGCCTCCCTCAGGCCACAGCGGTTAAGGGACGGTGTTGCCATTGACCAGATGCCTCCGTCACGCTCTCACCTACTCACCACATCGGCTGAAGGGTGCACAGAACTGGCCTGTCCCCCTGCAGCTTTATCCCCCTCCCCCCAGTGCCAAGCTGAGAAACACATAGTTTTACTGAGATAAAGAGAAGAAAACCAGGGGCAGCCGGATGGCTCAGTAGGTTAGAGCGCGAGCTCTCAACAACAAGGTTGCCAGTTCAATTCCCGCATGGGATGGTGGGCTGTGCCCCCTGCAACTAAAGATTGAAAACGGCGACTGGACTTAGAGCTGAGCTGCGCCCTCCACAACTAGATTGAAGGACAATGACTTGGAGCTGAAGAAACACACTGTTCCCCAATAAAAAATTAAAACAACAAAAAGAGGGAGAAAAAAACTAACTTTGCCAAGTTTGTAACAATGTATAGATTACATTTGCCTTTTGAATCTCGTCCAGAAGGACACGCAACACAGTCAGTCAGTCGTCCTGGTCATGCCACCCACCGTCAGCGACACAGAACGCGCACCTGAGCAGGTGTGCTCTGATGTCAGCCTGATGAGGGTGTTGTCACGGCGAGCGGAGGGGCACATTTCAGTGGCAGGTACATGGCCTCTCTCTGGCGCTGCCGGGAGCCTGGCACATAATGGGCGGGTCTGGAGCCCTAGCCAACGTGGGCAGCGGACACCCTGCATCCCTGCGTCCCCATGAGACCCTGAAGCAGGAGGGCACTGGCTCAGCAGCAGCAATTGAACTTATTATCAGTTAAAGTAGAATCTTAAATTGGAGTTTAGAAAAAAACAGACACCGTTTATAAGAACATGTCCAAAATGAAACAATTTGAAAAATCGAAAGAGAGGCAAGGAGTAAACCAGGAACATGCTGAACATGTGAAAACCAGGGGCTGGAACCTCGGCTCTCCAACAGGTGTCCCCAGGACGCGGGAGCCGGAGGGCGACCAGGAGGGGCCATGTCCATGGAGAAGTAAGTGTGCGGTCCTGCCAGGCGGGGCTGGGCTCTTCCTCTGAAGGAGCGTAAGCAACAGGACACCGTGGGTGGGTGGACCGCCTGGTGTGACAGAGCCTGTTGAGAGCGACTGTGACACACGGCGCCGCCCACCGAGGGGCAACAGAGAAGGGCAGAGGGAGGCGGGGGGCCATGCAGGAGTCCAAGCCCCGCTTCCCTGCTGGGTTGCACCAGCTGCTCCTTGCCGGCCCAGTCCTGGGGGCGCTGGGGGCAGACCGCAGACCAGAGGACGTGGGTGCCCCTCCTGGTCTGCTACTCGGGCCAGCGCCGCCAGCACGTGCCTTCGCATCTGCAGTTTGGTTAGTCCCAGGAGCACCGGCAGACTGGTTTCATGTTTGCGGCGCTCACAGGGGATCCGCCCGTGTGCCTGTCGAGACAGGAGCCCAGCGGCTCAGCCCCAGTTCCAGGCGTGTCAGCAGCAGACCCGAGCGCCAGCTCCGTGGGCTCCCGGTGCTGGCTCTGCCTGCAGCCCACTCGGGCATCCTGAACCAGGTGCAAAGGTGCTGCCACCCGTGGGCCGCGTCTGAGCTCTGACAGCCCCACCTGTTCTGTCACAGGCGTCCACACCCCACACGCTGAGCAAAGCCTTTCTCCAACAGTAAAAGCGTCAGTGATCACACAGCCAGCACACACTCTGCCCGTCCCTCACGCCTCCTCCTGTGGCCGTCACCAACTTCAAAGTCAGCGGCTAGATGGCACTCTGTCCTCCCAGGGGAGACCCGGAAGTGGAGCGAAGCCCGAGGCTGGATTTCACACCCACAGATCGGTGAGCAATGTCGGCAGCAGGCTGTGGCCACTTCATCTTCATGAAAAAACCCACATTTCCTGAGCGTTTTTCCTCGTGTTTGGACCACAACGGATGTGCTGCAGAAGGGGGGCCGTTACCCAGCTCCCATGTTCTGAGAAGGGAGAGGACCACCGGGATGCTGGCTGCTGGGTCAGTACCACTTGTTCCAGGGGCTATTTTTAAACCCATGACATCCTCCAGATGTGAGTGACGTTCCGATGGTGAAGAGGGTGCTGCCCGTGTGCCACGGGGGAGACGCCAGGAAGCAAACTGGGCCTTCCCTCTACGGCCCAGCGCCTCCGGGCAGGGGTGACAGCGTGTGGGGACCCCACGGACGTAGCCTGCAGAGGACACCATCTCCCACAGCTGTGACCAGCCACTGCCATTTCCACGTAACCCTGAGCAGAATGTGACCTGAGGCTGTTCATGAAAAGAATCACTAGATTCTGAAAACAAAACATCCGTCATTCCCTCAGTAAAAAGAAAGAGAGGATCAAACTTCAGACACGTACCATGTTCTGGAAGGAGTTTTAGGTTATCCCATCACTGCTCTGCTGCTGTGCCCTGACCCCGCTCAGCAGACACGCTGACGTGGGGGTGACAGATGCAATTCTCACCTAACCCGCTTCTCCATCATTCTGAGATAAAGACGCTGTGCATTTGAAATAAAGTTCTTTTCCTCCTCTTTCTTTCTGGTGATGAAGGTGGGGTGGTCCCTCCACTGCGGGCTGGGGTGGTGGTGACAGGCGCCTCCCATCATTGCCGACCTAGCCCAGTGCACCCCAGGCCACTGGCCCATCGTTCTCAGAGCCGGGTGGGTCCCAAGCTGCACCGCTGGCCGGGGTCCCTGTGAGGGCAGAGCTCTTTGACACTCACAGGGTTTGTCCCAGTCTCTCTGTCTCAGGGGCGTTCACAAGAATGGGGGCGATGGGAGCAGGACAGGTGTTTGTAGAGCTGGGAGGTGGCCCTGGTGACACCTTTGCCGCCCGGCTGGTAAGTTACTCAGGGCCACGGCAGGCCGACGGGGGCCTGGAACTCCAAGCATACGGGATTCCTTCTGGAACTCTCCCTCAGCAGGACGGAAGTCCCCTCCGTGTGAGCACAGCACGCGGCCCTCTGACACTCCCGAGTCCTCCTGCCTGCACGGCCCCCAGGGGACAGGACAGCACCCTGCATCACCAGTGCCCTGGCCGGGACGCATGGGTCCCCACCGTGCAGGACGTGTGTCCCTGGATGCGGGCAGGAAAACCCCACCTCGTGGGGAGGGGCAGACGGGATCCCAGCCCTCTGACTGCGCCATCCCTTTCTGCTGAGGCCACCGTGTGGAAGGCATCCAAGCAGCACAGACCCCTGGGAATGTGACACTCCCCGGAAAGGGCGCACAAAGCCCTCTCCCATGGAAAGCTGTGGAGGGCTGGCGACTGCAGAGCTTCCTGTGGTCACAGCGCCAGCCGGGCAGAGGGCAGGCCGAGCGTCCTCAGGAAGAGCCTCCTTGCCTGTAGCCTGTGGTTGGGCGGGAGGTGGGGGACAGGTCCTAACTGATCTGGCAGCCAGGGATCTGCCCCGCCCCCCTCCTGGCACCAGGGGCCGGAGGAAACGTGTCTGATATTCAGATAATGCCACTTCTCGTGTTTATATCCCTTTTTGTCTCTGATCACACACAATAAAAGAATGCCCCCAAAGGGTCACAGAGGTCAGTGAAAATCCTACAAGCTTTTCCAGAACAAATAACAGACACTGACCTCTGGCCCTCTTTTTGCATAAGAATTAACATCAGCTGGCCGGGCCTCTGCTAGTGGCACTGGGACTTCGTAAATGCCAGCTTCTGATTTAAAACTCCAATTTTTTTTTTTTTTCCTTAAGAAGCCAGAAGAAAAGGGGGGACTTGGAGCTCATCTGCATTACAGATCAGGCCTCCGGAGAAAATCAACCATCCATAATTCATGACGCGTTTCCTGCAGGAGCTGGAGACAGGCAGGATCCTAGCAACCGAGTCCTGGCAACCTGCAGCCAATCGGGCGCCACCTCCGCCTACCGAGCCGGAGGGAGGGGGGCCAGGCCGAGCGGCTCGTATGTCCACATGTCTGCACGGCTTTTTATGAACTATTACATGGGCTCAGGCTGGAGGAGGTGACTTTGAGACACATAAAATGTCAGCAAAAATTGGGGGCAAGACCCGGTTTTTCTAGAGCAGCAGCCGCGGCCACACTGCCCTGTGGATGTGACTACAAAGTGCCAGGTTCTGAATTAAAATCACATCATCTCTCACCAGCAAATATTTTTTACAAAAATAATGCGACATGTAAAAAGGCTGCTGGCGTCTGCACCAGGAGAGGGGGCTCTGATGGCACTCGAGGGGCTGTCGTGTGAACATGGCTCATTTCAACCCCCTTTCATCTTCTCACCACAAGCTGGTTGCAGAACTGTGCAAACCCGCGTTCTCCATGCGCCCCCACAGCCCGAGAGCCCCGCCAGCAAGTCGAGAACCCCCGCTCCTGTCCTGCGATCTGGCGGGGCGTGGAGAAGCCAGACAATGTGCTCGCACCACGCTGCGAGGACAGGACACGCGCCGCTAGAAGCCACTGACGTTTCGTAAATGGAGTGGGTGGGAGTCGCGCTATTGAAACAACGGTTCATTTGTCTTTTAGAAAAGACGCAGCTGGGGCCGTCACGTCTCATCTCCAGCGTTCTCCTGCCGCAGTCACGGCTCACCTGACACCTGCAGGCCACACCCAGTCCACACCTGTCCTCCAGAAAGTAAAGGGACTGGGTCGGGGCGGCCACCACCGTGGGCGAAGTACTGGCGGCCCCACTGCGACCCGGGCCCCAGGCTGCCAGGCGCCGTCTCTGCCAGCCCCTGAACAGTGACCGTGCCCGCGGCCTGGGCCCTTCGTGTCCCACTCACGGCATGTGCAGCTGGGTGGTGACCAAAGTGTGAGGACATTTCCATGGACACTCTGCCCTGTTGGCCACTGTGCTGAAGCGAACCCAGCAGCGAGCGGAGAGGGGCGAGCGGCGCCTCGCGGGCCACCCCCCCCTGCACGGAGGGCCCTGCGCGCGAACCTTCCTAGAAGCGGATTTCACGGGCCTGCTCCTTCCCTGCATCCCACGCCGGTGCTGCTCCTGACACGCCTGGAAAGAACCATCCCGCCTGAAACACCAGTGGCGCTTTTCGTCTGTTTGAAACGCGTGGGTTCCCCTCAAGTGCAAGAAAACGTCACCTTCAGTGACGATGTAGGTTTAAAATCACTCTTACGTTTCTGCAGACTCCAGACGGACTCAAGCAGCTCAGCCTGCTTCAAAGCTGCGAACACAACCAACAACCGTGGCGACGACGGGACCGGAGAAGCCGCGTGGCTGCCGGCACACTGGCCACGGAACCACCCTTTTGTGCCCACAATTAGTCCAAAGGAAAGAGATTTTATACAGCAGGTCTGTGGCTCTTGTTAGAACCACCCAACGACTCCTCGCCTTGCAAGCCTCACGCTTGCCGCACTCGTCATGTGGGACAAACCTCTGAGGAGAAGCCGGCTTCCGAGCAGTCACGAGCGTCCCAGAGCCGAAGCTACGGCACCTATTTTCCACTCATGGGGATAAAAATGCATAGCGGGAACCCAAAGATATCGCTATTTTAAGTAACTCTGCCCCTTTATTTTTCACTACAATACAGTGGTACCTCAGTTTTCTAACGGAATCCGTTCCAGAAGGCCAGTCCAGTTCTGAAATGTTGGGAAACGGCGGACGGCGGGGCCTCGGGGTCTTGCCCTGGGCGCAGCGGAAGCCACGTGCCGGGTTGCACTTCCGGGGCGCGTGCGAAACCGAAGCATCCACTTCCGGTGCACGGCCTTGGTAACCGCAGTGTTCGCCAGAGGAGGTGTTCGTGAACCAGGATACTGCTGTGTCTGTTCACTTTTAAGTACAAACAAAAACTGGAAAGCAGCAGGAACATAATCCCGAAACAGCCACCTGCCGATATTGAAACCGTGGGGAAGCGAGTCCCGCCACACTTACTGATGGCAAGTGCCGTGGTTATGAACATTCAAAGTGGCCACAGCTCCTGGGAAGGTCACCCTTAGTACTGAAGCTGCTCACAGCACAGGTCACCGCTGCGTCCGCCCGCTCGCGTGACAGGCAGCAGACAATCGCA
Organism: Rhinolophus sinicus; assembly: GCF_036562045.2. NCBI lineage: Eukaryota > Metazoa > Chordata > Mammalia > Chiroptera > Rhinolophidae > Rhinolophus > Rhinolophus sinicus. Next base: position 50,793,536 of record NC_133760.1, read on the forward strand.
GGAGACTTTATGTAAACATTGTGCTTCCCACCCAGAGCTGGTATTGCCACTCCCAGTGGCCTCCGTTTGAGGCGAGCTCTGTCCCACTTGGGCGACTCCAGTGGGCGTGACCTGACTTGTGGCAGAGCAAACACTTGTGGACCCTGCCAACCCCGGCATCCAGACCCCACGGAATCCTCGCAGCCAGACCAGCCCCCAAGCCGGTCCCAGAGGGAAGCCAGTCAGGATTCTATGTCCCCAGCCCTGCCCCTGCGTCTGAGCCGCCACCCAGGGAGTAAGCTGACAGAAGCCTGAACTGCGTCAACTCGCGTGCTGACCTTCAAGAGCGAGAACAAAACATCGGAATGCCTCCCGATGGCAGGAGGTTCGCTGCTGTTTGACGACGTTCTCGAGAAGGTTCAAATGACGGGAAAAGGTCCGCGGTACATACTAAGTGGACGGGCAGGATTCGAAACCGTCACATGCGGTTCCCGCATGTGTTTGAATGACATTTGTACGTGCACGTCTATGCCACAGCAAGGACGGAAGCAAGTTTTCCAGGGCACTTACCCTGTCTCCAGGTCACCAGCACTCTGTCCTCATTCATCTTTTCTGTGTTTTCCAAGTTCTTAAGCGAGCGTTTGCATCACGGGGGGATTTGCAATTAGGAAGGGAGCTGGAGTTCAGGGACTCGCCTTCCATCAGAAGGGTCTAAACATTGGCGCCCGAAGGCAGCAGCTGACACAAGGTTCTGGATGGATGCTGGGATTTCACAGAACTGGGGACCCAGGCACACCGTCAGCAAGGCCAGCAGGGTGAGTCCATGGGCCCCTGACGGCAGGACAGACGGACACACATGCACTACCTTGACTTCCTCCGTGGGGCCATCAAAACCCTGCCATGCCTTGCCGCCCCTCAGCTTTCATTCTCTTGGAAAAGCAGCCTTTGGGTATTATTCCCTTTGGAGAAAGACAGGTCATGACCTCCTGGGGAAGGGACTGTCAGACAAAGCCATCCCCCCACCACAGGAGGGACGCACTGCCATGGGACCCATCAGAGGGCTGTGGCAATGACACACGGTCCAAGGGGATGTGGCACTAAGGGAAGGACCTCGTTGACCCCGCTCATGCAGGGGAGAATGTGAATATTGACCAGTCACTGGTTTCTCTCCCTTCAAAGGGGCGAAGACAGGTCCGCCATATTCCAGAACAGTTAGCCTCCTTGCTCGCGTCTCTTTTCCCTTCCCTTCCTTCCTGTCTTTCTAGTTCAGAGCTGACACTGTCCCCACATCAGCACGGGAGACCCCAGGAAGTCTTTCCTCCAAAAACTGACAGACCTGTGATTCTAAAAGCTGTTTCAGAGGCCCAGGGCTGAGGTCTTCCCTGGCTTTCTTTCTGTGCCTCAGGCACAAAGAGGGTGAGCAGAGGAGGGGAGCTGAGAAAAATGACCCTTAACCCTCGCTCGGCAGGGGGCGAAGGTTCACGAGAGGCCAAGAAGGATGCTTCCCGGCCCCTCGCCTGCACCGTGGGGGCTGGGAACGTGGAGAACCAGGGAGAATGCCATCAAGTGCAATCTTGGTCACTCTGAAAGGCAGGACACCCCATCCCTCGCCCTCCAAGGAAAACCTCACACCAGACAAAACCCCTGAGCCGGTTTGAAGCAAGAAGGAGTCTCAAATTCTCTGACCTAGAAATCAGGAAGAAAAGTGGAAAAAAATTAAATGAAAAAATCAGGGACAAGGGTGGGACCAGGGGCACCCGCTGGAGAGGCATAATCAGGACTCCTAGCTACAAATTGTAATGGTTTTGATTAGACGTGAGTTGAACTGGCTTCTGTGCTTCGTCCTTTCTTAAGGGACGTGATTTTCCTCCTACAGCTCACAATGCAGAACAAGGGAGGGTGGAAGGGGAGACAGATGAGGAGAGAAAGGTGGGGGCGGCCGCCTTCCTGCCGTTCAATCCCCCTTGAAGCATATATTTAATCAGAGCTGCCTGAAGCCCCACAGCACTCAGCCTGGCAGGGGTTCTGGACACCAGGCTGTGTGGGCGATGGTGGGGGCATCGAGTTAGGGGCAGAGCTGAGGGATGTCAGCCCAGGAGCCACAGGCCCAGCTGGGGCCATCAGGGCAGGCACCATCTCCAGGCCTCAGTTTCCTCATCTATGAAATGAGGTAACTGCACAGGTGTGTGTGGATATCACATGCATGAGAGGCTTCACAAACCCACCTTCAGTGAGCTGAGGAATTATTGTTGTTAATATTAATAATGTAGAAAACAGCATCTAGCAGAAACTGCAGATAGAACGTTAGTTCGGAGGAAGTCTCAAAGTTGGGGGGTGTAAACAGTTCTGACAAGTCTGGGATTTGCAGAGGACGGTCTCATTAATTCATTAAGTAAATATTTTACTGAACATGAGAGGAAATGTAGCCACCTCCAGTGGTCAAAGTTTTAATACTTCAGCCTAAATATACTTTGGAAGTCTTTGCAATAATGAAAAAATCATTTCCAAAGAGAATGTCACAGCCCAAAGGTTTGTGAAAATGGCCTGGAGGTTCTAGCAAATTTCATGTTGACGCCCAGCAAAGTTCCAGAGCACCTCACTAAACCAGACACTGGGAGTTTTTGTTAAAGAGTCTGCAGCATTTTTTAAGGCAGTATTACCCTGATACCAATACCAGACAAAGATGTCACAGGAAAACTACAGACCGATGTCTCTTATGAATACGGACACAAAAATCCTCAACAAAAAACTGGGCAAACCAAGGCAGCAACATGTAAAAAGAAGTCTACACCGTGACCATGAGGGGTTTATCCCAGGAATGCAAGGTTGTTTTAACCCTCAAAGAGCAATTAAAAAAACACATCATATGAATAGAATAAAAAAACAATCACATGATCGTCTCAAGGCAGAAAAGCCTGCAACAAAATAAAGACACTAAAAAAAAGTAGGAGTGAAAGGGAACTTGCTAGACTTACAAAGGGTTTCTACAAGAAACCCACAGCTGACATCCCCTTCACGGCAAGCTTTCCCCACCAGATCAGGGACAAGACAGGCAGTCCGTTCTCACCACTGCTACTGATGGTCTAGTGGAGGTTCTCGCAGAGCAATAAGCAAGGAAAAAAATAATAATAAAACACATCCAAACTGAAAAGGGAGAAATAAAATGATCTCTATTTGCTGGTGACATAATCCTGAATATAGAAAATCCTAACAAATCCACTAAAAAAGTGTGATAACTAATGAGTTCCACAAGGTCGTAGAATCCAAGACCGACACAAAGGTGAGTGGAGCGTCTGCACACGTGCAACGAGCAATCTGGAAACGAAGACAACAGTTACATTCATACCAGCATCAAAAGAATAAAATACTTAAGGATAACTTTAACAGAAGAAATGCAAAAAACTTACACTCGGAATCCAACAAATCCTGTTGAAAGAAATTAAAGGGCTAAATAAATGGGAACCGCGTCCGTGTTCCCAGATCAGAAGACTTGTCCTGTTTCTACGGCCCCAGATCCCAGCTCACGGTTCCGTACAAATCGAGCAGCTGATTTAAAATTTACACAAAATTTCAAGGGGCCCAGAACAGCCAAAGCCATGTCACTCTTGCCCCTGGAACCCAGGCTGCTGGGGCCGAGCGTGTGCTTGTCTGGACGCTTGGCAGCCCTGCCACAGGCGCAGAGCTGCAGTGACGGGACCCCCGGCCCCCATGGCACAGCCCTCGGGCCTGGTCTCGCTTGCCTGCCGCCCTCTGGCAGGCAGCGCCACGAGCATGTTTATGGACAGAGACAGTTTGCCACCTGGTCATCTTCACGGTCAGGAGCAAACGACACGTCTCGCATAGAGACTGAGACTACGAACGGGACAGGACAGAAGCCCTCAACCGGATGGCAGCTTCGGGAGAAGGCCGGGCACCAGCGGGGTTGGCCTGAGGCCACATGGGGAGGCAGAGGAGGTGGGCTCTGCACCCAGAGGCGGACCCAGCGCCCTGTGTGTTACAGTCAGACGCTAACAGGTAACTGGTCCAGGGCCAGCTCCCTGAGAATGACACCAAAATAACCCGAAAAGACAACTGAGGGGACTGATTTCTGACTGGGGCATCACTGTGAGGACAGTGTCTCAGGGAGGGAGGGCAGAAGCCATCCGGAGGCTGGACGCCTGAGACCTCGGTGTCCCAGGGCCAAGCCCCCTGGAGGCTCTAGGGCAGGTCCTTCCTGCCTCTTCCAGCTCCTACTGATGCCGGAATGCTTGGCTTGTGGACACATCGTGCCAACCTCTGCCTCTGTCATCACGCGGCCTCTTTACAAGGACACCAGTCCTTGGATTCAGAGCCTCCCTCCTCCACTCAGGTCTCTCCTGACCGTGGTCACACCTGTGAAGACCCTCCTTCCACAGGACGCCATATCCACAGGTGCCTGGGGTGAGGACCCCACCTTGCCTTTCTGGGGGGACACGATTCAAGACTGCTAGGGAACTCCCACCAACAACCTGCCCCCAGGACACACAGCAGGCGCCTTCAGGGGCCAGCAGCCAGCTGTGACCTGGGCCTCAGAAAGGACCATTGCCCAGGTTACTTCTAGTTCTAAAGACCCTGGCTTTCGTCTCCACGCCCACTGTCAGCACGGGGACGGAGCAGCCATCGTCAGAAGCCAGACCACTGTTGTCTAAAGAGGTTGGAGGACCACTGAGGGCACGGTCGTGGGGCCATCTCCCCAGATGACGGTTTTCTTTCAATAAAAAGGTGTGTGGAGGTGAGTAAGGGGTGAGGCAGTTGTGCAGAGCAAGGCCGAGCCGGTCTTACTGTGCCCGGGGCTCCTGGGGGCAGGGCTGGTGCTGGACCCTGCTCTGGGAGGTCTGTGTGCATGGTGCAGGGAGCCCACCAGCCTCTGGGCCCGTCAGCACGCGGTCCCTCCAGGTGTGGCCCCTCGCGGCCAGCAGCCCCTCCTGCCATCAGCCAGAACTCCCTCTTCCAGCAGCTTCTGTAGACGACATCTTGGTCTTGACTGGGTTAAACTTGCCTGGTGACAGGTCTTCCCGCGCACGCTCCCCACGTGCATTGGGCCGTTCACCCTCATTCATCGCCCCCTGGTCCCCGCCAGGCTCCGGGCCAGCAGACGTGCCCTCACGCCACCCGCCAGCCTGGCCTCCAGGAGCTTCCGGTTGTCCCCAGACAAGTGCCTTGCATCCAGATCCTGGTGCACCAGACCCCGGCGCACGGCCAGGCCCTTGGCGTGGGCTCAGCCTCATCTTCCACTTTAAGGGGAGCTCCTTATTGGAGCTTCCAGCCTTTCTCCCCATGGTAACCACCATGATGATGACCTAATGTGACGACGACCTGTTGTCATAGTGCATTGTTGACAACTGTCACTTTACGCTGATGACCTGCCCGGTGCAGGCTAACACCCAAGACATGTGACAACAGCGAAAACTGAGCTTTTTCAGTCGGCTGCCGACTTGGACCAGCCAGCTGGACCCGACTACACTACGTGCTACACACTGGGGCTACCACGCGACAGTCCGCATGCTGTCCCACCGGGGACCCACTCGGCCCCCATCACGAGGGCACTTCCCTCTGCCCGCACACCACGACAGGCTGCAGACGGCAGGCAGGCAGCTTTCTGTGGGCTCCCAACAAAGCATGCACGCTCACCCACGAGGCCTGACTCCCGAGCGACATACATGCAGGCAATGCATTACAGCCATTTGCTGGATGCTTCAGAGGCGGCAGAGCTAGACACACCGCTACTCGAACTGGTCCACACTGGAAACATGTGTTTCCAACTAAAAATGAGTAGAAAAAGGACAAGTTGCCAGCACCCCCCACATGCACCACCCAGACTCGTTTGTCACAGTTTCTTTAATGCGAGTGACATTAACACATTGAAGCAGAAACTGTCACCAGAATCAAACGAGAAAGGAGACGAGATTCTCAGCTTGGGGAAATTTCTGAAATTGTTAATAACTGTTTTCCTCATTAGTCACCACAGATGGTGTATGACAGACGAGGCGCCAGCAGTGTCGTGGCCGCATCACCGGTGTCCACTGCCCCAGGTCACCTCACACCACTTGGATCATTTGTTTCAAAGGATTCCTGTCTTCTTTTACTTCAGCTTTCAATATTTTCTACGATATCTGTCAGACTGAACTCTTTATAAATGGCTTTTAAAATTTTAAATGATAAATATGCACATATGCACACACGCTTGTATACACGCATGTGTGCACACGTGTATACACATGTACACACGCCTTTAACAATACCATATTTAAATCGACGACTCCAGCAGTCCTTGGTAATATTTTAGACATCAAATTCCATGATTTCTTGGGGCAGCTACAATACATTGCTATGCATAAGAAAATGTTAAATTTTACATGGTTAACCTGTGTCCCTAAAAGTGGCAATGAAAGTGTATGTTTCAGAGCAATTAGCATTTCATTCAAAGGACCATATTATGAAACACTTGCCAAAGATTACAATTTACCTTTTACAGTTTAATTTAATGCTCTGACATTTGAGACATTCCCCAGTCACTCCCAGCTCATTCTAAACTGACTGTGATAAATGTGATGGGAATCAGGAGATTATAATGTCAGCTCTGAAAAGCCCACAGCACAGCCAAAGGCGGGTCCACACACAGGAAGTTCACGTTGGCCACGTCGTCAGCTGGGGGTTGGACCTGTTACTCTCATGTGTCTGTAGACCCTGCACTAAAACGACGGGAACTACTGAGATTGTGCCTAAGAATGCCTGGCTCTAGTGAAGTGTATTTAGCTAGCAAGTCATATTTACTTGTGTATTTTCCCAACATGCTGGGTATTTATAAGTTTGTCAACAAAGCTACTATAAAAAGTAAAAGAAAGTAGAGTTAAGAGCACATCAGGGGGCCGGCCCGGTGGCTCAGGCGGTTAGAGCTCCGTGCTCCTAACTCCGAAGGCTGTCGGTTCGATTCCCACATGGGCCAGTGGGCTCTCAACCACAAGGTTGCCAGTTCGATTCCTTGAGTCCTGCAAGGGATGGTGGCTGCGCCCCCTGCAACTAGAAAACGGCAACTGGACCTGGAGCTGAGCTGTGCCCTCCACAATTAAGATAATTAAGATTGAAAGGACAACTTGACTTGGAAAAAGGTCCTGGAAGTACACACTGTTCCCCAATAAAGTCCTGTTCCCCTTCCCCAATTTAAAAAAAAAAAAAAAAAAAAAAGAGCACATCAAGGTGGGAAGATGAATTTATTTCCAGACGACACTTTTATTTTCCAGCTCCTAAATCCAGATGACAGAGCACTCGGTGACCCTATGGCCGCTCTAATATGGAACTATTTGCATCATGAACGCGCACGTGTTTGCCCGCCTTTCGTGCATGAGTGCCTGCGTGTGTCGCCTGGGGTGGGCGGGTTCCCTGCGCACAGTCCCGTTTTCCTTGGTGGAGGCGCCACCCTGTGGCCACAGCAAAGATTGCATCATAAAACACCATGTTGCCCACGCTGACTCACCTGCATTCATGTGTGGTTTTCTACATGAAGACCTTGGATGAAGAAAAATTCCCACTGAACTACATGGAAATTTTTCAGAAAGTATTTGATATGAGGTTTCTAAAGTTGAGATTAAGTATTAAGCCACAGAAAACACGTATTAGCCAGATATCCGAGAGCAGGGTCTGCATGCCAGTGTCGGCATCCTGGGGCGGACACAGCAAGTCACCACACACTGGGGCTTGTGACACACTGACTCGTCCCGCCACTATCTGGGGTCCAGAGGGCAAAGATCCAAGGTGCCACGGGGTTGGCTCCCTCCTCCGGGGAAGGTCCTTTGTGCCTCTCCCAGCTCCTGGGGCCCAGGCGTCCCTGGCTTGGGGCCATGTCACCCAGTGTCTTAGCCGTGCCTGCACCTCAAACCTCCCTCTTGGAAGGATGCCTGTCGCTGGAGCTGAGCCACCCGAGTCCAGGATGCTTGCTCTGGAGAGCCCATCTGCAAAGACCCAATTGCATACAGGTCACATTCACAGGCTAGGACGGGGACGTACCTTTCCAGGGGCCACCACTCACCTGTACAGATGACATGGGGATGAGGGGAGGGGCCAGGGTGGCAGTCAGCTGTAGCAGATGGCCTAAGCGAATGGGACGGGACGTTCCAGGCCTCACAAGGACGCTGGGCAGCAGGGCCCCTGTGGCCTGCCCTTTGCCCTGGGAGCCACTCCTCCTCCCTCAGACTACTGTTTTGGGGTCTCCTTCGCTGCACGTCTGTCCTGCTCAGACGAGGACGGGTGGACCCAAGAAGAGGACAGGCAGAGAGCAGGGCCGACGTAGCAGGGCCGACGTTGCTGGACCAGACAAGGATCCTGAGCTGGGGCTGGACCCATCCCCATCGACGTGGAACTGCAGCTGACCACGGCCAGCTGGGGACGAGGGGCAGGGTCCACCGCTGGACATGGAAGGCTCGCTCTGGTGCCACCGTCCATCCTGAACACAACTGAAGACCTGGGGCCCGGGTGTCACTCACGGACAGGCTCTTACTGGGTTTGATTGCGAAGTGGCTACAGACCCGCCAGAGCAGCCACAGGACGAGGACCGACCAGTGCCCAGGGGCTGAGAGGAGGGGTGGGCGTGCGCCAGCTGCAGGGGCCTCATGGGCAGGAATCACAGGACAAGGACAAACAGAAGAGCAGGAGGAAAACAGACTATCGAGGGAGATAGAAATGTATGCCGAGGTGAACAATGAAGGGCGTATTAAGACAAAAAGGAAATCGAAAAGAAAAAGGAGGAAATGCCACTGTGAATAAGAGCTTTTAAACCTCTGAGGGGAAATTTAGAAATTAGGATACAAAATATGGTTTAAGGTGATATGAACAAAAGTAAGATTTTTGCTCTTTATTCGTCGCCATCGTAGGGTGTGTGGCTGACTCTTCCTCGCCATGTCTTCTCACAAGACTTTCAGGATCAAGCAGTTCCGGGCCAAGAAACAAAAGCAGAATCGGCCCATTCCCCAATGGATTCGGATGAAAACTGGTAATAAAATCAGGTACAACTCCAAGAGGAGACATTGGAGAAGAACCAAGCTGGGTCTATAAGGAATCGCACATGAGATGGCACCACATATTTTTGCTGTGTCAGGATTGCTTGGATCTTAACCATGGCACTGAAAAGATCACTACTATCTGAACAGTTGGGTGTGTTTTATTGGGAAATTATAGGGAAAATGAGTTTTCTCTGTAATATGTTTCTGCACTAGTAGATTTGGTTCAGTAATAAATATGTGAGGCCTTCTAAACTGTTGTGTTCTGGCTTGTGAAGTATTCAATAACACAGAAGTTCTCTGGCTATCAAGTACTTAAGTGTGGCTAGTACAAGGAACTGACACTTAAGTTTTTATTTTACTGTAATGAGTTCCATGTGGCTAGTGGCTCTTGGACCTTCTGTTATGGGAAATGCATATACGTGTCATCTTCATACCTGAGGGTAGCACATTCTTAAAATAAATAGCATCTTTATATGTTAAAAAAAAAAAGAAGTAAGATTTTTAAAAATTAAACACGATTGACAAGCACTTATCAGGCAAACGAGGACACATTTTAAACATCTGAAAACAGCAAATCAGATGTTAAAACCAACTGGAACACTGAAAAGACAAGATGTGAACATAATGTGAGCTGTGGAGCTTGTAGCTGAGGAGCAGCAGCTGCTCTGCTGTCCCAGGCCTGACCTCTGACCTCCTAGAAGACAGTGGACAACAGTGGCCCCAGGGGCAGAGGAATAAGCAGAAGGGAAGCCACCCCGCGTGACAGTGGCACTTGACCCGTGTGCAGACCTGGAGCCCTGACAGGCCTTTCCCAAGTGTGCCACCCCTGGGGACAGGCAGCGTTTGGGAGTCGGGGGGCAGTGGCCTTGAGGTTCTCACCCACTCCCTGGGCCCGGCCCCTCCTGTCTGGACCCCATGGTGCAGAAGGGAGAACTTCCAGAACGAGGATTTCTACAAGCCCGGCCTTTCCATCCAGACCCAGGCGGCCGACTGCCACGCCATACGTCAAATTCAGTCTCTCAGGAGCAGGAAGATTCATTGTCCTGTGTCATCTGGGGCCACCCCGTGTCACTGCGTAATGGCTAGTCAGTCAGAGAAACAATCATTTTTATACCATAAAAACTGAATTGTTTGTTCACTGAGAATGAACGCTGTCGATCAAGCAAAACCCTCTGAAACCCCAGGGACAAAGCCAAAGAATTAAGGCTGATGACAGCCGTGATCAGCAGCGTCCACCGCCCAGTGCAGGGGTCACCGCTGCTCGGCTGGCCAGGGCCCCACCTGGCGTCAGGAGAGCAGGGGGGCTGGGGCCCCAGCACAGACAGCTTTGTGCCCGCTGTCCCCTGGTGAGGTACGGTGACCTCACCAGTGGACCTGCCCACTGGTGTCTGGTCCGAGCAGGACATTTGGTGGGCGCCGCCCACCTCCCTGAGCCCACCCTCCCCCTGCCCGGCCCCCCCAATCACCCCCAGCAGAGTCCCCAAACTGACTCACTCATTACACACAGCAAATGCACCCACCTAAACCAGGCACTGTGGCCCCAGGGTTGGGGTGGCAGGCGCACGTGTGGTTCTGCCCCTCTGCTTGGTGGCCAGTGAGGCAGGGACCTCCCCTGCTCACTGAGGAGCTGGCTCCTTCGGGTCACGTGAACATGTGGAGCCCGGCAGCTCGATGAAAGTTGTTTGCGCATGGAAGACACCGCCCCAGACACGGTTCCTGTGTGACCCGCCTCCAGTGACATGTCTTCCCTGCCTGGAACCACCCCCCTCCCCAGCTCCCCACAGGAGCCAGTTCTGGCGTGAACATCGCATCCCACAGGAGGCGCCCCTACTCCTGGAGTGCCCTGTCACAGCGCCCCCTCCTCACAGCCCGGCTGTGACTCAGGACACGCCTGGAAGCTGGGTTGGTCCCGTCAGGGTCACTGTGATAACCAGGCACAGCCAGGAGAGTGGGCAGGCGTGTTCCTGTCACTTCTCTCCAGTGTCTCCATCAGTGTCAGCACTGGCTGCTGGTTCTACACACAGATATTCAGTGGGAATGTTTTCTTTCACTGAAATGCCGCAGAACTGCTCTGACTTTTAATTGCTAACAACAGTGCAACCTGGTGATGTTTATAAATGATGGCAAGTGAGCAAGTCGAATGACGCTTACACTTTATTTACGTAGGTGGCATTGAAAACACGATATGCTTTCTTGCTTACATTTTCCGCAGCAAGCACAATTCACAGCACAGTGCGTACCTCTCCCAGCAACACCAAATCTGGAGGTCACACGACACTCTCATTTCTGGCTCCTAAGCCGTGGCACGGCCACAAGGACTCTACCACAAAACCCGGAATTTCAACACTGTGACATTCAAGTTGCTCGCATTTTTTAATGACGTCAGGCTTTTCACGACGCCCGTGTTTCCAAGACAGCAAAGGAAGAGAGGATGTGGGAACAGGGTCTTGTGTTAGAGGAGACGGCAGCGGCGGGCAGCAGTGCTCAGAACGCAAAGGGTTAAGAGCAGATCATGCAAAGAAAGAATCACGGGAGGCTGGGAGGACCTTGCTAGATTAAGGTGGTTTCTTAAAGGATCAATGTTTACAAACTGAAATACTGAGTTCAGCATACCCACCGGACGTGTGTGTGTGCGCGCGTGCGTGAAAATAGCACGTATATTTTTCCCCAGTGGACCCTAAACTCAGAGCCAGAGACAGCATTATGGAACAAAATTTTGTAGAATTCTGTGAACATGCTATTAAGAACTATGGGTCCAAGAAAAAAATAGGATTTAGCAAAAATTAAACAATATTTGAAGTCAAACGTGGACCACTTGGAGAAGATCAAATTTAAAGTAATAAACCCAGGAAATGACATCTGAAGTGACTCGCCAAGGCCGCGCTGCAGGTCTGGCTCCATAAACTGAAGGGAAGTGCGCGATGGCCATGGCTCGGGTGTGATGATGTCACCTGCATGTCACCCTACACTTACCTAGCGCTAGTTCCCAGCGCAGCACTGCGCGACACAGGACAGTCACTTCCTGAGCACAGCTGGTGGCCTGCGGGCACCTCACCATCGCACCTCTACAGCTAGACATCCCAGCAGTTTGCACAGCGGTTGACCCAGTGAGAAGATGGGTTAGACCCTCGTCCACCCCGAGGACACCGCCCCGGGGCACCCTGCCCTCCCCACCTGGCCATCACGCCCGTCCGTCTCCCAGGCTCCCGCCAGCCCTAGTCTGACTGACCCGTGATCAGCGCCCCAGTGCTGTGAGTGGGTGTGGCCTTGGGACAGTGGGGAAGCAGATGCCGCTGCCTAACGCGTGCACACACAGCCGGCCGGGCGCGGGCGCTGGGCGGGCGCACGTGCGTCTAGTGCTGCCCTTTGGTCGGCTTCTTCTTCTTGGATTCGTCCCTCTGCTTCTGCTTCTTCCGCTTGCCGCCTTCTTTGACTCCTAAGGAAACACGGCTTGTGAAACACTGAAAACTGCGGCTGCCTCCCCACTAAGACACAACCGTGTGCTAACTGTCCCCACGGTAAGAACAGTCAAAGGGACACAGGAAAGACACGTATCTTCACTTCTCTCTGGCCCACACCAACTGAAAGCGTGACAGACACAAGCTGGCTTCTTAAATTGTGCGATGACAACCTAAGTTAACGTTATTCCAACAGCAGCCAGCAGCCCCGGGCTGCAGGGCCCCTTTACCTGCCCTTCCCCCATGGCCACTGCTGGCCCCCCCGGGTCCCACCTGGCAGTCCCTACACTGAGGGGCCTTTCTCCCCGGTCACTGCTTAAACTCAACAACCGCCCGACGGACGCCAAAGGGACAGACAGATGAATGCCCCGCTCCCCCTCGGGAGAACTTCGTCCAAAGAGCCAGACATAAGGGACCTGGTGTCAGTCCCAAGAGGTGGCTGTGAGCCCGGGCTGGGTCGGTCCCTGCAGGGGAGGGCGGAGGGGCCGTGCTGGGCCCAGGAACGGCGGGTACTGGATTTGGGAGAGCAAAGATGGATTTAAATGGTCCGATTGTGAAGCACGAACATCAGAACCAAGCCAGGGTACTGACAGGCCCGCTGACAGGGTCATCGAAAAGCATTCTCAAATTTTAAATGACAAGGTGACCTCAGACAATCTGTTAACAGATACCACCTGTGGGCATGATGCTCAGCCGCCCACTCGAGGGACTCACCTCCTGGAATTGCCATCGCAGGTGGACAGGGGTCCCTGTGTCACAACCAGACAGGCAGCCCATGCCTGGCTACTGACCACCGTCCACCTGTGATCAGCTGGGAGCCGAGCGGGGTCCCCTCCCTGCGGACGCCCCAAATACTCGAGGCTGCGGGAGCCCCTCAGTCCTCAGCCCTGCACTCGCCAGCCCTTCACCAACAACTCAGGTAACTCACCATGGGGACTCGGAGGTGCCGCCTGCCCAAGGCTCCACCACACAGGAGGCACCACAACCCCTGACCCGCACCACCCAGGCCACGTGTCCAGGAAGGTTTCTCACACTGTGAGTGGAAGGAGACAAAGACTGAGCTATGCGGAGGCCACAGCACCGAGGGCGAGGGACGCCAGGGAGCTGGGGCCAAGGCGTTAGGACGCAAAGGAAAAGAACGCTCTTCAAGGCAGCAGACACGGAAGCAGCCGGTGCGGGAACGTGTCCCGTGCCCGCCCCAGATGTGACTATATGCCCTACGCCAGCAGTAGGTATGAGTGGAGGTCAAGTCAGGGGCCACTTTCGGGCCCAACGGGTCTTCGGTGGAAGAATCTGCCATCATGCCGGGTCGCTGTGAGGGGCTTTCCAGCGGGATGCAGACACCCCACGAACGCAGGTGAAGGGGCATCAATTCCTCACTCACATTCTTATTTAAATGCCATTTCTGCTCCAGGCATTTTTAATTTTAAGAGGACCGCAGAAGAATGACCTCAACAAACTAAAGGAATTGATGACACAGGGCATGGTGCGGTGCGTGCGACCTACCCTGGATGCACACCTCCCCCCGCACGTGCCCCCTGCAGGCTCGTGGGGACACTAGTCCCCCAGCTAACGACCAGCAGTCCGAGGAGCAGACTGTGGTCCCACAGCCCCGGCCACCCAGGGAGCCCCCGGCAGACACCAGGCCAGAGCCAGCTGGCAGCCTGGGAGTTCCTCCTCAAAGCCATGAAGGAAACAAGGGAGCACGGAAACTCTGTCCCCGTCCGATCCTCGCGGGCCCTGATGTGAACTGCATTCTTGTCAAGGTTCCCAAATCGAGGGGGATGACGAGTCTGTGTGTGTGTGGACGGCACCACTGGGCTCTGCAGCAACCAATGGATGCACTTTGGGTTTGAGGCTGTGTGGCCACGTGTGTCACACAACCTTGAGGAGACTCGGGACAAACCTCACTCTGCCACAGGGGGCACTGCACCTCCCTAACCTTCAGCAAAACAAGCGCCACCAAGGCCTGGACCAAAAGGAAGGGATGACGTTCTGATGAGGAGCCCCTTGCTCCCTGGTGTCAAGGACTCTAGAATATGAAGTCACAGGGTCGCAGCCCTGCGGCCGGTATCCCAGAGACTCCGTCGTGTGGTCTGCCAGGACAGGGGAGTGGGGTCCACTGTGAAGCAGAATTACTTTCGTATTTCCTTAAAATGTTCAACGTTTAAGTAAAAAAACAAACCCAAGTCCCCCCAAAACAACAAAGGAAGCCCTGCTGTCTTCCCCTGCACCCCCAAGGCTCCCAGGCCGACCTCCGCAGTCTGCTCAGGGCACTCACACCAGTGATGGCGTCCTTTAAAGGTCCCTCATAAAAAGCTGGAAGTTCTTAGCAGAGAAACACACATAGAGCAGTAAGTTAGATTCATTAAAAAGCTACAAAGTTCAAAAGCGAACAGCAGTGTTAACACCAGCATTAGCTCATGAGCTGCCGCCAGGCTGGGCTTTGCCAAAGCGAAGCCTCTGCAGCATTCTGGGCGGGGCAAGCTGTTTTCTGCAAAGCAAGAAAGAAAACTAAACAAAAGTTAAAGGATCACGTTTATTCTTTCACTCACGAGACTTTTTTTCACATGGAATAACTCTGATTTTCCCTTCTAACAGTCACATGTTCTCATAAACCTATAGCAGGTGTGTAATTCTTAAGTGAAAAACACCAATCTTTTCCAACTTGGTGCTGGTCCCCAGTGGCGTGA
Source organism: Rhinolophus sinicus (assembly GCF_036562045.2). NCBI lineage: Eukaryota > Metazoa > Chordata > Mammalia > Chiroptera > Rhinolophidae > Rhinolophus > Rhinolophus sinicus. Next base: position 50,808,680 of record NC_133760.1, read on the forward strand.
AATGATACACCTCAGGGACCCTACCTCTGAAATGCAGCAGAGCGAGTTTTACGGGAGCTTAGAATTTAATGTAACAGCCCGTTCACAGAACCAAATGCCAGCAAATCACATCCGCGTTACACCTTCCCCACCACCTGCACCGGACAAGAGCGGCCTGGACAAGCCACGGGCGGGAACAGCCGTCCCCGGCCCCACGGAGCCGCAGACCTCCCGGGGGTCCTCACTGCGTCCTGAGGCTGAACTGTATCAGCTGTAAATATGGGCCCTCCTCACACCAGCAAGTCAGTGTTGGGGGAACACTCAGGAAAACTCATTTTTAGCCTAAAACAACCACTAAAACAGACACTGCAGGCTGCCTCCACATGCCACTGTTAACCAGAGTGCAGGGGGCCCCTCCGTCCAGTGGGGAAGCATGAAGTGGGGGGACCGGACAGTTCCTTCTTAACCAGGTTCCTTATATGTGCTTCTTTTTAAGACTTGGAAATACGGCAAATGATGATTGGGTGACCCCTCCAGGTCACACCAGAGCACACAGGAGCCATCAAGGGCCACCTACATGCAGGGACTTCTGGTGTCTGCGGGGCCCACGCCCAGAGTCCGCAGACTTGGGTGGAGTTGCAAATGGCTTCCTCCGGAGGAAGTCACTCTGCTGGGAGGTCAGACGTGCCTTGGAGGGCAGCCACCAGCTCAGCACCTCTCTGCAATTTCACCCCAGTTGTTCCTCCACTGAGTTTCCTGAATCTTCCTTCAAGGTAGCTTCGCCAGCTCTAAGAAGGTAACACCCAGTCTTTCGCACGAGCTCACTATGTATTTGTATGAACACCGTGTCTTCAGTTCTTTGGGATTTCACTCTGACACTCTATGGTCTCATAACTTGATTTAAAAAAAAAGGCAATGACAGAAAAGGAGGCTGACCCCAGTGGCGTTCCCAGTGGTGTTCCGGGTGGGGTCCAGAAGCCCTCCCTGGATGGTGCTGAGCTCCAGGTGTACAGGGACAACCCCCAACCCCTACAGCCATGGAGAAGGACCCGGAAAATGGAAGCTTGTCACCTGCCTCTCCAGTGCAAGGATTCATGCTGGGCTTCATAAGGCAACTGGTTCCCCCCCTTGAAACAATAGCTGGTAGTGACCAAAGTTAAGAGCTGACCAAAACACAGGATTTCAGAGAATTACTTCATTTTTTTCCTCCACTAATTCCTATTTTAACAAGATTCTCCAGCAGTGGCAAAGCATCTCCCTCTCAACATGTGTGCTCTTCGGGACGCCAGAGCGACAGGAGCAGTCCACTAGGAGTAGGGCCTCGCATTGCACTCCGGGCTGGGCCTTTGGGCCAGTCTGCTGGCGATGGGTCCACACCCTGCTCGGGAGGCTGGCTATGTTTAAACGAGACGCGGCCAGGCAGGCCTGGGCTGGCACTTGCTCTTGGGATCTGGGACATCCCCACCAGGTTTATGCTGTCCTTCCAATCAAACGGATGTAGCCCGTTAAATCACATTGGACTGTACTTGTTCAGAGAAACTGGACCTATAACCCTGCCCCTTGCCAAGACCCCTGAATGTCAGCGTCCCCCACCCCGCCTACCCTAGGACCACTCAGTTCCAGGTGACAATTAATCCTGGGTGAACGTCCACATGCCCATTTGAGACAGGACGAGCTCTTCCAACTGCAAATGAAGGACCACAAGGGACCTTCATTCAATTACACAGGAAAAGGCTGGTGTCTCCAAACGGCCCACCTGCTTTGCTGGCGGGGCTGCAGTCCCGGGGGTGGGGCTGTGCCAAGGCCCGAAGCCCCAGGACCCCCACCTTCAGGTGGATGGCACATTTCCTTCTGTCCTAACAGACACCTCTGCTTGAGCGGAGAAGGACCACAAGGGACCTTAAGGGACTGATTTCCAACAGAAAGTTCTGGGAGAGGAACGCACTGTTTCGACAATACTGTTTTGCCCCAGGTCCACAGAATTAAGCTCACGACGCCACCCCTACACAGAGGACCAAGGGTTCATGTTCCCTCCAGCACATAACCTGCTTGGGGGCTCCCAGTGGTGAGAACCAAGATGGTCACAAAGGATTCAAGCTGATGGATGATCCAGACACAGTTTACTCTGGGCTTTAGGACTCAGTCAGGGTCAAACCTACATGCACAGTCACGCTGAGAGATAATCCAGAACTTTCTGTGGGAACTCACTTCAAAGACCCTCCTGGCCTCTGTAGGAAATTACCAGGAGCTGGCTGAGGGCAGAGCCGGGCGGCAGGATGCTGGGCACCCATCAAACACGACAGGACCCGTGAGTGGCTGCTGCGTTTTGTTTTGAACCAAACACAAACGAAGGCACATATGGTGAAGAAAACACAAAGCTGCTGGCGGGGAGACCGCCGTGCCCAACAGCGTAACGGGTGGCCCGGGCATGTGTGCAGCCCAAGGCCCCCAACCTCAAGCACTACGTTGGAAGGTACAAACAGGAGCATTGAAGGTAAAAGCAGCACCTGTCAGCCTGTGCCCAAGACAACACACTTCATACTGTCACGAAGGCTGGCACCCCGTTTTAATTGTGGGGAGTTTGTGGGGTGAGCGGAGGCGCCTGGCCCCGCTGCGCTGAGCCCCTCACCCACCCCACCCCCACCCATCAGGTCAGGACACAACAGCACAGGGGCATTTTCTGTCCTCTCTGGCCTTGGGAGGTGAGGGAGGCATCCCCGTGGGGGCGCCCCACCTCGGTTTCCCTCTGCACACCTGCTGAGAACACGGAGGGGTCCCAGCTGCCGGCGGCCCGGTGTCTGCCTTGCTCGTCCTCGTCCTCACAGACATAGGGAGGGGACGCGTGTCTGGGTAGAGAAGCGGGCTTGTGGGACCTGAGCGGGCGGGCGCTGGTGCTGGTGCTGGCGGCCTGTGAGGGCAGCGCGTGTTGGCCTCTCTGCCTGCACTCTTCCAGGAAGGCGTTCTCATCGGCCACACCTGCAAAGCATAGGACGGAGACAATGTGAGCTTGGCACTGCAGAGAGGCACGCGGGCATCCGCCCAGCCCCCTTCTCCTGGGCCATCGCCATCTGCTGCTACTGCAGTCCTGGAGCCGAAGAAGGGAGCCAAGTGCACTGCTGGGGCCCGAGCTGACCCTTCCGAGAGGAAAGGGGAAACACAGCCACGTGAAAACGCAGTGAAAGCGGCAACTCACCCCACCCCCTAAGGCACATCTGTGATTCCTGAGAGCACAACGTGTCCCGTGGAAACCTGTCGGTGGCTGGTCTCCCTGTGACAAAGCTGCCATCAGAACCAACCCAGTGGGGCAGCTCTGGAAGGAACAGGCTCCTGGTCGTGCCTTCAGGGTCACTGCCAGGCAGCTGTGACTGTAGAACCCGCAGAGGACACTGTGCGTCCACTGAACAAGCCCAGCGCGCAGACGGAGCCGCTGCCCGTAACTGAGGCCTTCCCCGCCCCCTCCTGCGTGAGCTGCGCTGGCCGTCTGCCCATCACCCATGCACCCAGGACGGGAAGTCCCTCGTCACTCCATCATGTTTCTATTGGTCTTTAAAAAAAGAGAAGTTCTGCACACTGGGTGGGTGCTAGGAATAGAACAAATGGCAATATTCAGATTTCAGATTCCTCCTCGGAAACTTCTGACGCCACCGTGCACGTGCACAAGCCCAGTAACAAAACCGTAACTGTCCACCTGATGGCGACAGTGAAAGCAGAGCCGGAGCGTTCCCTGTGCCACGTACAACTCTGCTCCTGGGGGCAAGGTGGGGATGTGAGCACCGCCATCAAACACCGTTACATCCGATGCTTAAGGTTCTGAGCCCAACACGTGAGTGTGAGGGCCGCAGTTCCTGTCAAGAGTCACCTGAGGAAGGATGCCCACACGCTCACCCCCAGGCACAGCGCCACGGTCGTCCCACTCTAGCTCCGCTGCCATCCCCTCCCCTCAACCAACAGGAAGCCTTCAGGTCCCTGGAGTGAAGGACCTTAAGAACTGGCATCTCAGGGGCTTTTACAATTATGGGGATACCACTTGTCAGCAGCTGTGCCAGGCAGTGCTGGGAAGCGCCTGGTGGCACCGTCCTCGGGAGCCTGGCTGAAACAGATTTGTTGTGTCAGTGAACGACACCTCATAGGAGTCATGACGGGTACCAGCTGGCCCACGGGTCCCTGCGGCGCCCGTCCTTAAAAGGAGCGCAGGCTGTGGGGACCGTGAGGGCACGGGTCTGAGAAGGGCACCATGGGGGGGGTCTCACCCCCCACACCATGTACAGAAGTTAGTTCTTGAAAAACGACAATTTTGGGGTGTCCACATTCTGGGGCTGCTAAAATTTTAGGGGTTTTCCAAATTAAGTCGTTTTATAAACCCTGAGTCCCCCATAGCACTGGGCACAGCAGGGGCACAGCAGGGGCTCAGCCATGCTGTGTGGCTCCCTAACTCGGACCCCCAGCTGTGCCACCGCCCTCTGTCCCAGTCACAGCCCTACCCTCCGCGCAAAAAGGGAACCAACGTTGGTTATTTGGGAGCCGTTTTACCGAGCAGATCTGGAAGCAAGAAGGGAGTGCCTGGTGCTCCTTTGCATGTGGCCTGGCAGATGTCACGTCGAGGTCACAATGTCACCAACCCAGTGTTATACCCTCCTGAGGACCCCTGACCACACCAGGTTTCTCAGAATCACATCTAAGTACCGAGCTGAGCAGACACCAAGCCCAAGACACAGCGGTCATCCTGGTCTCGGGCCAGCCCTCGAGGACCCCCCTGTGGTTGAGGGGCCTGGGAGCCACCGCCGACCTCACGCCTCCCAACACACCGTGGCTGCTGCGTGAAGACAAACCAACGGGCCAGCTGGGCACAGGCTTTGTGCAGGGCGTGCGTGGGGGGCTTGTGGCACGGGGCCAGTGCCAGCAGGCAGGTCCCCTCAAGGTGCCTGTGAAGTCTGACACCCAGGACTGAGCTTTCCGTAAGTGAAACCACGTGCCTGTCGTCGCAGGTGCAGCTGGAGCAGGTGCTAAGCAATCGGTGATACGGACACTTTGTTTCAAAAGCCGCATCGGAGTGGAAAAGGGGGTGGGGTGGGCAGAGACCAGGAGACACCTCCAGAGGAGACGGGCAGCGGGTCCCGCGAGGGTATGTTCCAGCTGTGGGACACACTAAGCTGCTGACTGCACATCGGCACGTTTCTGAGTGGCTGACAGCACAGACCTGTCCCGTGTTCCTCGGCTGAGCCTGGACCCAGCGGCCTTTCATTCACAGGCCAGAGGGACGCGCCCCCCCCCCCCCACACACAGCCCCATGTCACCCACAGCTAGTGACAGTCACCTCCGCTTCAGGCTCTGCCACTTCCAGGGCCACAAGAGAAGCACGAAGTCTGGGACGGGCTGCGAGCGTCAGCCTTCCCTTTGCTAAACCCCCGCCTCGCCTGGGTCTGGGAGGTGCAGACACACTGGGTTTCAGAACCGCTCTGTACCTTTTGTGTTTGCTGCCTGTTCAGAAAACAGTCACCGAGATGTTAAGCTTGACGTTCTGAGAACAAGTTCCCCAAATACGCAAATACCTGAAGTGGACACACTCCCTGTTACCTCCCCAAAGGTCCCTCCTGGACCCTGGGAAGCAAGCCGCGTTCACAGGCCATCAAATCACTGACCCGTCACTTCCTCCAGAACAGGGAGGAAGTGATTGGCTGCCCAGGAGCGGCAGGCGTGCTCCCGGGACAAGACTCCCCTCCTGGGTAAACGTCACCCAGTCAGTCGGCCCCAGGCTCGCCTCCGTGATGCCTGCCTTACCTCCAGCCCGACTGCACATTCAGCGTCGGGACTGTCCGGGGGTCACAGCGAGGCCCTCGTGTCTGGTCTCCAAGGGGTAAGACACACCCCTGAGTGCCCAGCTGTCCCTCTTGTCACAGTGTCTTACCTGCGTGGCCAGCCTGAGGACAGAGGACCCCGCGCCCTCAGCTCCCGCAGCCCCAGCAGGTTACGGCAGGAGCCCCAGAATGCTCGGATATGGAGCAGGCCAGCCAGCTCGCCGACCCCACGTGCTCCCCATGACAGGTCATGGTGTCTGCAGTACCAGGAAACGCGATTTGGGGAAACAAGCGTGGGAGTGAGAAGCAAAGGTTAAATCATTCCTCTCCTCACCCAGAAACTCTGGCCGGGCACCTTCCGGAAGGAATTGCCCACGTGCACCATTCACACACACTCTGAACCCACCAGGGACACATGACGACGAGGCGGTGACAGGGTGACAGAAAAGGAGGCTGCTACCTCCCGTGACACACACCACTTGAGCCTGAGCAAAGGGACCTCCTAAGGACAAGCGTGACAACCAACTTCCCTCACTTAGTGCAGGACCACCGGGCGCGGCCAAACCCCATGGGGCAGTGTGCGCCTGGCAGGGCTGGTTCTCGGCGGCGCTGGGAAAGCCCGCAGCCCCAGGGGGCAGCTTGCACTGCGGACAGTGAGAGTGGCCCCGACCCACGCTGTCCACCGCCTGCCGTGGCTTCTGAGAAACGAGAAGCAACAGGTGGGTCAGCAGACGCTGTGCCTGGAGAGACAGGCGGGCAGAGGGAGCCCAGTCCTGCCGAGGGCGGCCCGCGCTGGTGCCGGCCCTGCTGGCATGCCACATACCGCCTGCCTCCTCCCTTGGTCTCCTTACCCCGGCTCCCCCGGCGTGCTCACCTCCTAACTGCAGGACACAGCCTGGCATGCAGGTTTGCAAAGGTCCTGACTGACCGTGTCCAAGTTCAGAGCCACGCGTGCCCAGATGGCCCTCAGGCCTCTTCAACAACCAGTGGCTCTGCTTCACGGCACAGCACGGGTCTGTCCCAGAGCGGCGGGGACGTCCGTGCAATGCCTGCTCCCTGCCCACTGGCCACTCATGGCCGTGGGGATGGAGGCGGGGGCAGGAGTCAATAATGCTGCCGTCTGCTGGCCAGCACTTGGCACAAAGCCTGGCACCATGGGCAGGCCTCCCCACAGCCACGCCTCTGCTGGCACAGCGGTCTGGGCGCAACGCCAAGACGCACAAGAAACTCCCACACGTCTCCCTGCTCGGTGTGTCCTTGTGTCTCAGTGGCCCCACCTGCTGCCCATCTGACCTTTGTCCTCTGACCCAAACACGCCCCAGGCGTCTGCTACGTGGGACTGAGGGTTCCTGCTTCTTCCTGCTTCGGTTGGAGGACTGAGCCTGCCCCACGCGCTGGGGGAAGGCTCGGCATCACTGGGCCACCAGACATTTACAAACCATCCCGCCTGCCTGAGTGTCACCAACCCAGCCCTGCAGGTGCAGGCGCTCTGGCTGAAGCTCGGAGAACGCGGCCCTCAGCTGACCTGCCTTTGCGTGTTCTGGGGCTCCTGCACCTGTCAACCCCGCATCCTGCAAAGCACCGCAGAGGTTAAAACGCAGCCTGTGCTTCACCTGCAAACAGCATTCAGCTCGGGTGCCACTGGGGCCCCAGCAGAACAGGGCCACGGGGCAGAGGCAGCCCGTCCCTTTGCAGTCACAGCGCCCTCTAGGGAACTGGGGCCCCAAGTTCAGGAGGGCACCCCGTCTGCACCAGATTCTCTCCGTGTCAGGTGACGAGCTGCCCCCACAAGCCCGGTACGGACCCAAGCTCTGACTCTCCGGTTCCTAACTTGGACACCGAGTGTCTGGATGCTGGAAGTAAACACGAGGGTTCCCCTGGGCACAAAGCCCTGCCCCGGAGATGACACGAGCTGCTGTGCCCTACAGAGTTGGGGCATTCGGCCAAAATGAGGCTTTCTTCACGTGAGCAGCCACGGGCTCCACTTACTTTGAAAAACCAGAGTCCGTCCACACCCACATTAGGCACCGGGCACCGAATGGCTGCAGTCCTGCTTTCCCTCCGGTGCCCAAGCGGGCGCCACCCGTCAGCCCCAGCACCGGCTGCAGACCCCGGTCCGCCAGCTGCTACGCTGCTGGGTGCTGAGTGGTCCAGTGACGCGGAGTGGCCTGAGGAGCTGGATGCTCTCTCAGCAAACATGTTCGACAGCCGGCAGCGCCCACAACAGCACAATGCCACTGCCAGGGGCCGTGGGCTTGTCCTGCGGAGTGAAGGTGCCCGCGGACTGCCGCTCGCAGAGCCCGAGGGAGGCTTCACGCCTCCGCAGTCACCTTCCTCGCTTTTTAAATGAGAACGGAGGTCCCATTACAAGACAACACGCTAATGTCAGTGACCTGACACCACTCTTGTAAAGGTGATGTGACCGCCAGGAGCCCGAGGGCATCCCCAGGGGTGCTGGGCCACTTCCTCAGAAGGTGTCCAGCTCATTTCTGCACAAACTGCATGAAGAGGCAGCAGAAAAGGCCCACGAAAGCCATGGGAGAGCTGACAGCGATCTCTGAACACGGACCAAGTAACCGGTAAGGGAAGTTTCCTGAGGGAGGGAGGATGGATGACACGTCAGAACCAGTCGTGTTGTAAGCCGCACTCACGGCGCTGAGAAAGCAACTTCAAATGCTCCCACCTCACGGTCACAAAACAGCTTCTGAGAGGGCCCTGTCCCACATGCTCAAAATCAGGTTAACTGGACCTCGATTTTACAGCAAGGAAGCAGTTATCAGCCTTGCCTAATTCCCCAGGAACAGAATGCAGCCACTGAAGCCAGCATCTGGACAGCCCCTGGCCAGACCCTGCGCCAGGCCCTGGACAGCACCCGAACAGTGGACCTGCCTCATGCACCACTTCCAGAAGATTCTTTCATGCCCTGACTGGCATCTCACCTGACCCCCCAATCTCAGTCTGAAGTACGAGGTTTGGGGGCCTTTAACTGCTGGTTGTGATGCACGGAAATCCACAATTCTCACAGCTACAAGCACAATTCAACACCCCTGGGGCAGAGACCGGCAGTGAGAACGGGGTCACATCAGCTCCAGCTGCTGCAGGCCGGAAGGGAAAGGTAGAAAGGAGCGTGAGGAGAAACCACTTACAAATGGCTCTGTAAGAAATTTTAAAACTTGACAACCCAACCCAACCGTGTTTTTAACTTTAGAACTCATCTCTAATTTGCTCCTTTGCAAAGGTTTGTCTGGGAAGGACAAAAATACCACTGCCCGTTTTCCACAACTGAACAAGAACTATGGAAACTGTGTTACAGGCGCCAACTCGCTCACCACCCTAAGAGCGAGAACCCCACCGCAGGCTGCCCAGGGCTCTCTGAAGCCCGCTCTTCCGCGGCCCTCCGCGGCCACGCCTGCGAGTGCAAGCCCCCCCACCCCCCAGGATCGCCATGCTCAACAGCCCACCCCAACTCGTCAATGCACGGACGACGACCTCACAAAGACACCAGCCAGCGTCTCACAAATATTCGTACACGGCACCTCCAGATAGAACCTGAAACTCCACGGACTGAAACCAGTGGTCACGGCCACTGCTGTCTCACGCCCAACACTGTGCTTTCTGAAGGCCAGCCACATTTCTGACTTCTTTCCTCAGCCTTTCCAAACCTCCCATACCGTTCCATAGATTACTAACCCATTCCACGGCTACAGAAACTTACCATCAATTAAAATTGAACACCTTTGAGTTTAGCAATTTGCACTACATAGGACAATACACACGAGAAAAGTCAGTCACGTCTAGTCCTACAGCCCACAGAATGTACTGTTTTAGTGTCATTTCTGCTAGCATTTTCCTGTGCGTACATGAACTAATAAAACCTAAGTTAGCTCAAGTTTACGTTGGTTCCAAGTCACACGTCCTGCATTTGGAGGACTAAATATACCAGAAAACACCCTGCCATGTAGCACCAAGTTAAATCAAATTTAAAAACAAACACACGATGTGCCCGTTGGGAGCCAGAGCACACTGAGATCAGCTAGAAGCTATGACAGGAATGTCCCTTCCGGCAGCTGGTGTGTGGCCCTCATCAAACAACTCAGCTCTTTCCTCAAATGGAATCCAAATGCAGCCCCGGGGTCTGGCTGATAACATGCAAATGAAAGCAAACTTCCGCAGACAGAAAGTCACTTTTCCCAAATATGTATAATCCAAGAGGCCTTGGTTGTGGATGTTTTTCTTTTGGGGGGGTTAACCCCATACTTACTCAAACCATGAATGCCACCAGCACAACCTGAGATTACCCAAACGCCCAAAAATGCATCGCTGGCCCAGTAGAAGATGCGTTCAGACTAAGGGCCAGACATGCCAGACCCCGCACCCCACGTGCGACGCATTTGCCCTCATGGAGCCCAGTGGACACGTGCCAACACCACGGTACACGCTGAGGTCGGTCATGGACCTCCGGCTCTGCACACACACCGGCTGCAGGACCCACAGCCAGGGTCCCAGCGGTGCGGAAAAGCAAGCGTGCGGCTGCCAGCACAGGGAGGAGACGCAGACAGGACGTGGGGAAAGCATGGCAGACCACGCCGTGGCTCAGATGGAGTGGACAGGAGATGGATGATGTGGGCACAAGTTCTAAAGTGTCACGAACCAGGGAGGACAGAGCGACTAGCTACCAGGTGGACACACTGCACAGTGTCGATGTGGGGACGACAGGTGCCAGGGCTGCCACACCTGTCTCCAATGGCAGCAACCTAAGGGATGTCAGGACTAGTTCTCAAAACTACTGGAGGAGGCGAAAGAGCATAGTGGTGAAGGGCGTGAAGGGGAAACCAAGTCAGACGGTGCCCAGGCTCTGTGGTGCGGGGAGCAGGTCCAGGGGCACGCGGGTGAGGATGAAGGAAGGACACAGGAGCAGCCACCCGCCCGAGCCCACGCAGTAGTAACGCCCACGCTGCGGGGCCTGAGGACGCATCTCCAGAGGCCACAGATCCCGGAGCCCCACGCTCGAGTACAGTTCCCGGCAACAGGATGAATCCGACCGAGTGCCCCAAACAAGGACAGGGCCCCACGGCCCCGCCAGCGAGCTGCCTGCTTCTGCGCCCAGCCCAGCCCCGCGCAGCAGTAACGGACCGGGTCGGAGCGCAGCACGACTCCGTCAGGACACAGGGGGCGCCATCATAACGACAGAAGTACATCCTGAAAAGGGGCATACAATGGAATGGACATGCTAACTTTTATAGGGTCACACAGCTGTAAGATCTGTTTTTCTAAAGACACAGTTGAATCCACATAAAAATTCCACAAGTGAGTCTCTCGTTTCTTTTCATTCTCTGAAATGCTGCCATCTGTTAAGCATACGTATTTTAAACCCTTTCGGCTAAGCCAGACCTGTGCCAAGGAACTGGTGCGCTACCACCACACTGACACCATCAGGACAGGGTCTCCTTCACACGTCACCTGACCACAGCTGCAGCAGTGACAACTACTCACCTCACATTCCCAGGAAATCCTCTTTCAAGTTTAAAGCAAAACTAGATGACATTAATTTTTAAAGGCAAAGAAAACTATGAATGTACGTTCAAGCTTTGTACTTGACACTGCTGTCTACACACTCCACGGATGTGGCTACTTTCAGGCACAAACACGACCCCCAAAAATGCCGCTCATAAAGCTTCGTACGTTAGATCACATTTCGGGCACAGCCAACCCACACCTTCTGTATGTTCACATCTCTAAGGGAAGATTAAAACAGATCTTCGCTGATGTGTTAAGGGCCAAAGTCTTCTTTCCCTTTCTTTAAAAATCAATCCTTAACAAATTCACTATGGGAGAAGGCTGAAAAGCTGCCTCCAAAAAAAAAAAAATCCAAAACAGGCAAATTATTCAGTCAAATTTCACACTGGGGAAAGGACAAAATATCCATATAGGCGAATAAGTTACTGTATGCATCAAAAATTCTAGATGGGTTAATATTTTAAACTTTTTAATACAGTAAATAGACAGTGGACTTAACCAAGGCAGAAAAGACCCAGCAGAATAAAAGCTCACAGACGCGACGAGATAAAAGCCCACTCACTGTTCCTGAACCCTCCGTTTCCAAACAACAGATTTTTTTATAGGTAGTGTCTTGAATGAACATGGAAAGAAAAAATACAGCTGATTTAGAAATCAACAAAAATGAAGAATGTTGTATAAATCAAACTCGAAAGTAATTTTAAAAACTCACCTTTGTGAAAAGGCTGCAAGCAATATTCTGCAGAAGCGCAGCTGACAAGGGAATAGGAGGGAAAGATGAAAGCTGGACACTGGCTGACAGAGGCCTGGAGACCTGCCAGCTACCGCTTCCTGAGGGACTAAGCAAAGCAGGCTCCGACTATGTCCTCTCACTAGAACAAGCGTACGGGAGACAACCTGAGCACACTGACCGGAGTCCACGGCTCTCAGCAGGAGGGACTCATGCAATTGTAAGAGAGCTCACCAAACTGATGACAGAGAGAAACGTACACAAACCAGCCATAATTGAGAAACATTAGAGCTCTCGGTAACTAGACGACGTGCTAAGACCAGAGGCTATACGTGCAGACCGAGTGTACCCTGGGAGACAGACAAGCGTGGAAGGCTTCCCAAGTGAACAAGCACGCTGACCATCAGCCCAGGGCCCGGGCTGGCCCTCCTCACACAACCCAAGTTCTGGGTAAAGATCGAGCCAGAGGCCCAGCACCGCCGCTGGGCTTTTCTACAGGAAGCAGCAGCAGCAGCCACGTCCCACAGCATCAGCTGCTACATCAGCTCCTGGTTTTCCCTCCTTTCAGCATCAGGACACAGCCGGGGAGGGCAGAGCAGCAGACGGGGTGGGAGAATGGCCTCGAAAAGGCCAGTGTAGCCACCTGCAGTGCTGATGAGACTGAGACTCAACAAACATTTGCCGTTTGGTGGTGCAAGCACATGTCACAAACCAATACGCCGGCAAGCCCTGGAAGCAGACACGTGGGGACTGGAGAGTACGTGCTCCAGGGAACAAGCCCACGTCCCGGGCATGGCAGAGGACAGCGCCACCTGGGCCTGGTGTACACGGCCAGCACTGTGGAGGCTGCACGTGCCAGAGCCCGAAGCAGCAGGAATAGACCTGCCCTAGCGGGCCCTGCAGTCCTACCGGGTCCAACTCCACACCAGGTCGGTCTGTTTTCGGAAGGCTGGACAGGAGGACACAAGTTCTCCACGAAGCACGCAACTCACCAGCTCGAAAGCTGTCAAGGCCCTCTAACTCGTTCCATAAAATCAACAAACAGGCTGCACAGGAGCAGGGAGCAAGCAGCAGGGGACAGGCGAGGCTGTCTGCCGCCTCGATTTCTCTCTGTGACAACACTCCAAGGGCCGCAGGTTAGTGCTAGTCACTGGGAGGTCTGCCCGTCTGACTGCTGGGAAGAGGAGCTGCTGTATCATCCGTCCCTCCTCGGACCTTTCCAAACAGCACAAAAAAGCACAGCGGGAGGTGCCGCAGCACTCAGGACTCTGCCTTGGGGGATGAAAACATCTCCCATCTTTAATGACAGCAGACAAGGAGCGTGAGCACACAGGTGATGACAGACGGCAGGGGGCAGAGGGGTGGCGCCCAGCCCCACAGGACTGCAGGCCCACCGATTGGGGTGAGCGCTCAAGTTTCCTGTTTTCAAAGGCATTCAAGACTACAAAAAGGTCTTCAAAGCACAGACAGTACAGGGACGAACAAATGACCAGAACCTGTCATGTAGATTAAATACTCTTTTCTCAACTCATTCCTTCGATGAGTGATGCCACCAACTCCAGAAGCAGCAGCCTAACTGTTCGAGCTGTTTTCACGGCACGCTAGACACGATGCTCCAGGAACGAACTTGGCTTTCAAAATCCAAGGAACAAGTTCTGACAGCAAAAAATAAGTTCTCTATTAAAAACTTAACAGAATTAACACTCCTATCAACACATATGCAGAACAAAGGACATTTTGTCAAATGGGATGGTCCCCTCCAGAAAATTCCACCAAAGATTCCTTAGGTGTCCAACATCTTTTACCTGCAACACCTATTTGAGTGAACTGTTCACAGCTGGAGTTGCACTGAACACAGTCTTGACCACCCAAGTACGTCCACCAATGTAAAGCCACGGTTATCATTACAGTGAAAGGCTTCTGGGGAACGAACGATTACGGGATGGACCAGACTTCTCATCTACCTGCTACCCCTGGGGGACCGCAGGCCTCGCTCCCAAACAGTTCACCCCACCCACCAATGAAAATGCAAAACTAAGAAGTTCCAGGTATTTACTTGAATTTCTCATGTAACAAACCACTGGTCCTACAGCATAAAGGAAAAGGCAACTTTCTGGTACTAAAATGGTCATCTGCGAAACAAGATTGCACACGTTTTCCAGCGTGTGACAGACACCCCCTATCCAAAGGCACTGAGGGCTAAGACAGCACGGTTAGGCATCTCTTGTTTTCCTTACTTCAACTGTCTTTGAATACTTAAATTTTGTGAGTCTTTTATAGCTCCTGTGAGATTTTTAAAAAATACCTGTTACTTGTTTTCAGCAGTACAAGGTTTATATTCTTTAAAGACGGGGGTGCCATGCTTTTCCACATGCTTTCCAATGAGGCCCACACTAACTGTCAGGGGGCTGTCCTGCTGACTCCCCTTCTTCCAACAGCTCTCATCTCTTTATTTCCAAAACAAAACTGAGTGGGGGAGTTTAAATACAGTCAACGTCCTGATTAATATTCCTCTGGCTGGAAATTCTAGTTTTCCAAGGTGACGGTGACAGATTTTACAGATTGAAAAACAAAAGAAACACCTTTATTTTTGCCCACATCTGGATCGCTCCGTGACGTTACTATGCAGTCCTTAAATGAGCTGGGATCACACAGAAGTTGGAAAACGAGAACGTACTGTGAAGAGCAAAAAACTCTTGTTTTTCTAGTTGTTTCTGCCCTCCCTGGAGAAAAGTAGGTTTCCATGTTATAATCTCCCATGAGCCTCTAATCATCATTGCACATAAACAGGACCGTCTTCACACAGTCTCCAAACACTGGAGGAAAACACACACATGACCAAGTTCAGACGCACATACAGTGAGGAAGTGACAGGGAGGCCCAGGCACAGAATCACACGGACACAAGAAGGCTACAGGTCCCACTCAGGGAAGAATGCACCAAACACATTCGCATTTATTTTCTTTTTCTTTTTTTTTTTTTTAAGCAAATGACAAAGACCCAGTTTACCAACTTTACTTTTTAAACCTAAGCTTAACATTACATATTTAAACAATTGTCAAAACTTACTACGTTGCCAGCATTCATGCACAACTAGAAAACATCCTCAATTTATATTAAATCAGAAATGTATTACCATTAATGCATTAATATCTTTCATTACTAAATACTGAAAACAACTGAAATTATTTTGGTGAAGAGTCGTCTGGCAATGCTAACTTCACAGCAGGCTGACACCACTTGGCTCACGTCTTAGACACAATGGAAAGCAGGTCCGTGCTGGTGTTAGTGTACGGAAGTCACAACCACCTTGGGTTACGATTAAGAACAAAGCAAAGTGCATACAGAGATTTACAACAATTTTAAAGACAAAAAATGGTCCTATCATGTGGTCCCAACAATAAATCAAACGTCTATGACAACAGGGCTCCGAGCTGGGTATAAATACTTTAGATCAGGTATGTTATACTGAAAGTCGAGTTCGTCTGAAATCTTCACAAACTGTTCCTGTTAGTCCTCACAGGGCGTTACAGCTAACACCTCTGTTACGCGCGTGCGTTGAGTTACTTGTTATCCAAGTGAAGCAGCTGCTCCTTACCATTTATCGTTAAGGACTTTAACTGGCCGTCTTCTTCAACTTCCACTCTTTCTTGACCATTCTCGACAATTCTGGAGAACAAAACGCATTTTAGAACTTGTTTTTGAAGTAAACGTATGTATAAATGTATATGCATATTTCAAAGGACGTAACTGCCATAGATACACATGAATCACAGATTTTGAGGCTAAAAAGCAGAGCCGAAGCCAACCTGCTGACAATAAACCTTTCTTCAAATGGATTTATTCTGACAGTAGGTTGCGCCCCAAGTACACTAGAGATGAACAC
The DNA here is from genome assembly GCF_036562045.2 of Rhinolophus sinicus. Taxonomy (NCBI): domain Eukaryota; kingdom Metazoa; phylum Chordata; class Mammalia; order Chiroptera; family Rhinolophidae; genus Rhinolophus; species Rhinolophus sinicus. The sequence continues at coordinate 50,824,587 of NC_133760.1, forward strand.
GGAACACATGCACACTAGTCATCAAAATGCTCCGGGTTTTACTGGGGCCAGTTTTCCCTTTACCGTTCTAACAGCGCCAGCAAAACGTATTACTCATTATTGTACTGCTGTGTATTAAAAAACGCTCTAAATAGAATTACTTCTAATAGTTAACATTAAGCGAAGATTTAAAAAGCTAAGTCCTAATTCGGAGGCTGAGGGGCAGGCGCGTATGGTCAGGTGTACACAGCACGTCCACTGCACACCGGGGATGGGGGCGCCAGTGACAGTGACCGGCTCACTGCACCATGAAATACAGAGCCCACTGTTACCTCTTTGTGGTGATTTTTCTGCCGTTAATCATCTTCGTGGACGTTGATATGGATTTGAAGTTGCCCATCCCACTCCCACCGAACGCCGTGGACGAGAATGAAGTGAGGCCCCCGTGCCCCAGTGACCCAAAGGAACTGAAGCCTGCGGGAGAAGGGGACACGGAGGTTAGAGACGCGCAGGTCCAGTACTTCCTGCACAACTGAGGCAGACAGCTCCTGTCAGCGTGTGGCCCCTGAGAACAGAAACGGGCCCCAGCCTGGCGGCGCCGCCAAGGAAGCGCTGGCAGAGCCGCGGTGGCGCGAGGCAGAAGCCAGGCCCTGAGCCCAGGGAGCACTTCAGTCTCTTCTGTCTCCGTTCACACTGAGCTCGCTGGATCTCACTGGCATGTCAGCCTATTTATAGGTGATCCACCTGGCACCATGCACCACGGAGACACTGGGCTGGCACTGTGCTTCTGGATCTCACAGGAACAGTGACTTCAACCAACCCCAGGACGGCAAGCCCGACCTGCTGACTGTCCTCGCAATGTGACCACAGGGGATAAAAATCTGCAGTAACGATCTGACAACAGAGGGCTCTCAGCTCACGGACACCGCTCTCAACTCCATGGCAGTCACACCACGGACATTCCAAACCTGATTCCTACGAGTCACACGAACATAAACTCTGACAAGCGCTGCTTTCCTTGTGCACGAATACCCCACGCTCCCTAAGCACAAGTCCGCCATCGAGGCCTAATACTGTCTAGAGCCAGTGATGTCCAAAACAAATAGAATGGGAGCAAATATCATTTTAAACTTTCTCATGGCCGCACTAAAGAAAAAAGGAACCGGCAAAACTGATCTGAACAATACACTTTAGTCCAGAATACCCATGATCGTGCCACATACAACAGGAGAACCTTTCCCAGCGGCTACGCTGCCCTGCAGAATCAGTCCCTGAAATCCAGCGTGTATGTCACAGCTGTAACACGTCTCCCTGTGGACTGGCCCTATCGCCAGTGCTCAGCGGCGACAGGGAGCTGCGGCCACCACACAGACAGCACAGGTCCAGCGTGAGCCCGGAGCCATGTGACACTTTACAGGCTCCTCAGGGTGAGGGAGGTCTGCGTCCCACACACACACCTCACGCCAGCCACACACTTCTTAAATGAAGTACTATTTTGTTGCTATTTTTAACCAGCTGTCTTTTACTCTCCCTTAAACTCTAGCATATTACTTTTAGTGTAAGACGTGGTATCTAAGGAGAGACTTTGTGGGAGAAAAGTACATCTAAAATTGTGGTTTTTATTGAAATCCAATCAAAAGGATTTTTCTAGATGTTACGAGCACATTTGAAGGGAAGAACACTGAGCTGTATGCCACAGGGCAGCCTGTAGAACAAACCACTGCCAATTCTCACCATGCAGCATTTAAAATAAAAATGGCATCAGAAAAAACAAGCTGCAAACGTGAGATTCTAATTCTTTGGGTAAACACACAATTCTGTCGTGCCATGTGCACGCCCCAGGAGTTGGTGTCTTTGCACAGACCACGGCCCACTGCTCGTGTGCTGGGCGTTCACCACTGATCCCACTTCCCCCCTGGGCACAGCCTGGCCAAGATCACAGAACACGGCTGTGTTACAGCCCCACCTTCTGAGGCCATCAACTCGGACTCTCTTAGGACACAGCCTCAATGTGTGTTTTACCTGCCAAGGAGGTTAGATAAAACAGGATTTACTAAGATTGTCTAAGTGGCATACTTTGCAGTTATTTACGCATACTTTGCAGTTACTTACCGAAAAACACATTCCTTTTAACTAGGAACTTCACTGTTTAATAGTAAGAGTAAATGGCTTTTAAAGTGTAACGTCCTTGAGAAGGTTTGAAACACTGCAGGTAAGCACAGATTTTTACACAGAACGAACACTGGCCCCCCTCACAGCTGCTGCACCAGGACACACGCAGGCTGCCCAACTGCACGGAGAGTCCGTCCGCAGCACTGACCTGTTCTGATCCCCGAGATTAAATCAAAGGACTTGATACCTGTATCAAAAGAAGGAAACCCTCCTCCAAATGACGGGAATCCAGTGAAGGCGGAGAAGAACGACCCTGCGCCTCGGCTCCTGCTCCCACGGGGGCCCCTCCGGTTGCCAAAGAAGTCCTCGAATGGGTCGTCTGAAAACAAACAGATGCATTTTGTAAAATGTTTTTTTGTGGGTTTTTACTTGTTTTCTTAAGTGTGTTTTTCCAGGACCCATCAGCTCCAAGTCAAGTAGTTGTTTCCATCTAATTGTGGAGGGCGCAGCTCACAGTGGCCCATGTGGGGATCGATCCAGCAAACCCGAGTATTACAAGCATCATGCTCTAACCAACTGAACTAACCAGCCGCCCATGTAAAATCTGTATTCACCTTTATTTTTTCATGGGAGAACTGCAATAAGGGAAAACGGGTCAGTGCCCATTAAGAACAAAAACTTACCACGAAGTTATACTGATGTAACATATCTACAAATACGCTGGAAAGTCCATCTACCCAGGAGTCTCACTCACTCGTTTAATTCAACTAAAGACAGGACTCATGAGGGACTAAACCCCAGACTGTTGGCAGATCATTCGTGCACGTTTCCAATCAGGACAGGGCGCTGTTCAACCAGCCTTTTGCTGCGAGTTCAGGCAGCTGCCCCAGCGCCAGCCCTGGAAAGGCTGAGCCGGGCTGGTTCTCACTTAGGTCCTTGGGCAGCTGCGCTCCATCAGCCTAGGCTTCCTACTCCAACGTTAACTCAGAAATGAACAAAATGGATTCTAACACTTATTGTAACAGCATGTGACAGCAAGGGAGGCAGAATTAATAGCTGGGGATTCTGGGCCACGGATGTTTGAGAATTCCTTTTAACTTTTCTGTACATTTGACATCTCAAAGAACTTTTTGAAGGTTCAGTGGACGTCCAATGTGAATAAATGTTAGCTTCAGGAGTAACACTGTGCTCTAGTTTCATAAAAATTACTAACACAAGTAGGTAGGAGTCAGTACTGCTACTGGAGATACCAAAATGCTCCTGAAAATAAAAGCAAGATTAGCCCCGACAGTTCAGGGCTTTTTTTTTTTTTTTTTTTTTTTGGTTATCAATGAGCATTTACTGAAAATATGAATTACACAAACTTTTTAGAAATTTTATGAAATTAATTGGTGCTGTATTTTTGCGGGGAAATGGGAATTCTGTGAGAAACACAGGAGGAATCCTGACGGATGGTAAGACAGAAATGAATGCCGGAGAAGGAGAAAAGCAGCCACAGACTGCAGAATCAGTCTGGCGTGCTTTTAAGACAGGCCAGGAGTGAGGAAGCAGGGAATTAAGAAGCCACCAGAGCAGGAAAAGACGACGACAGAGTGAATGCAAGGGAGCACGTGGTGAGCACTGAAACCAAGTAGAACCTGAGATTCGGATGCAACCCGGATTTGTACGCAGTGCGCCGTGACCCACAGCACCTCGCTTAACTCCGCAACGTCACAAACGATGGCAAAGGTAAGTGTGCCTGGCCCCTGGCCTCCAGGGGTGATGAGTGGCTGCCAGCCAGGCCAGGGCCACTGAGAACGGAGGCGGGAACACAGAGGAGAGCTACTCCTAATAAAAACCAGTCAGTCAGCTTCATCTACTGCTCAGTGCAGGCCTGGAAAAGGAAGGGTCCACTTAACTACCCAGGAGCTCCCTGATGGCTTGTGCAAGTTCTAGAAAGGACAAAGCGCTGGAGGAAGGAATGTGCAATCATGAGGCAGCCCCCTGGTAGGTGGGCAGCAGGGGGTGTCAGTCAAAAAGGTAATGGATGAGGGGAGCTATTGTCCGCAAGAAGGCAGTTCGCCCCCAAATTTCAGAGTTCACAACTTAGTTCCCACACTCCACAGTAAATGCCACCCTTTAAAATTGTTTAAGAAATCCATTTATAAGCTACTTTGTAAACCAGGGCTTCCAAGTCCCAATATCATATTGAGAAATATGAACAGAAGGACTTATTCGTAAACTTTATCTAAAGCTAATAACAAATTTCCGGGTCTCTCCAGACTTCAACCTATTCAAATGACATGCACGCACCTAGTGAGTCCCCTCTTACCTTGTTCCCACGGCCTCCACACCCGCGTGCCAGTCAGGTGTCAGTAAGGTGCACACCGCCCACCACTGAGCACCGCAGGTCAGAAATGGATCACTGCAGTGAAACCCACTGTGTAACAACGCTCTCCCTCTCCCCTAAGCAACCCAACCACAAGGGCCTCCGAGGACCAGTTTCAGACTTCCCTCCCCACGCGTGACTCCCTTGTATCACTGCCAGAGACTGGCTGTAATGTCTTTAGGTTCCCACAGCAACTAAATCCTCCCATGTTATTTGCAAGTCTTTTGAGTGCAACTGAAACGTGTCCGTGTGACACCACAATTAGGCAAGTAGTTCTAAAATGTTCACACGCTAAGCTAAATTAACACTTTCATCATTATAAAAACACCTTCTTTAGAACCTACTTTAAAAGTTGGTTTAGAAGTAAGTATGTTATGAGAGTAAGGCCAGTGGCTTTTCAAATTATGTTTTCTTGTACCATTTTTTAAAAATCTATCTTGCTCATTTTTCTGTTGATATTATGAGACCTAAACATGACTTTCTACAATTCAGAAATTCACTGAATTTTAATGTATAATTTCAACTATTAAAGGTCATAAAAGTTAACTGTGAAAATGAAAAGGTCCTACTTAAAATAGCCATAGTGACACTAACAGATTTTTTTTTGATCATGCTTTTGTGTTAAAAAGTTGACACTGTTGAGACTAGAAAAATCCTTAGTAAGAGCCTCCTATCACTGGCTATTACTGGTTTTTGCCCTTTTTAAAAGCAACTTGGGAATACATACCATGAGCTTCTACAATTTTCAACTTGGGACCACATTATCATGAGCTTCTAAAATTGTATCTGAAAATACAATTTTCAGAAATTGTATTTCAACTAAATGCAATTTTTAAAAACCCTTCAAACCCAGCAATTCTACTTCAGGAAAACCAACTCATCTCAAACATGGAAATAACTCACTACACCAAGAGAGTATGAAAATTGAAAATAACCTCATTTTCCAATACAGGAGGAGGTAAATACAAGGAGAAGATGTTAGATGCGTGTTTTTACAGGGTCACAGAATTCAAGCTTCAGAAGAAGGCAGAACACAAAGCACGAGGACACGTCACAACGGTGCTGCCTGAAAACTGTGACAGCGGGCTTTTAACTGGCGGCGAAACAGGCTTTCCCCCTCCTTTCACCTCGCTTCTGTCTTCCAAATTCTTGTACTGCGAGTGCACTTTGTATTATTTTTGAGTTTGAAGGATAAACATTACACATATATTTCAGAAATAAATTTTAGTTACAACATGTGAACATAATCAAATGTGCCACCAAGCCCTTTCCCTCCCCCACCAGCTACGGGCCAAAGGAGAGGAGGTGGCAGGTCCCACACCCAGCTATGACCGCGGAGCTGTCACAGACCAAGGACTCTGATCCCCGTGAGTATCTTCTCCTGAGTCTGTGGTGAAGGTGGTCTGTGCACAGATCTGCAAGTATTACGCAAACATCTCTGTCTGTCTTTCTCCCCGCTTATCAAGTAAGGTCTGGTAAGAGCTCTGTATCACAGCGTCTCACCTGTGGGGGATCAAGGAGAAGACTGGAGTCTAGGCCCTCACCTATCTGGGGAAGGGTTAGTGACAGCTGTCAGGCAGGATGATGACCTTGCTGCTGTCTTTCGTTGGAGGTTATGTACACTTTAAGGAGATGATGAGTAGGGACTCCCAGTTGACAAGAGGCTCACTTGGGATGGGTAATTTTATGTGACAAGCTGAAGGGGCAACAGGGTACCCAGACATTTGGTCCAACATGACTCTGGGTGTGTCTGATGGTGTTTTCGGATGCTGTTAACACTTAGATCAAGAGAATGAACAGAGCAGACTGGCCTCCCCGTGTGCACGGGCCTCATCCAATCAGCAGGAAGGCGGGCCGGCCAGCCCTCCGCCAAGTGAAAGTGAATTCTCCTGCCTCCCGGCTGTGTAACTGGACGCGGGCTCTTGAAGCCCGCTGGCTTTCGGACTGGAACTGGGTATGAGCGCTGCAGACTGTGACTGTGTCAGGCAGTCTCCATAATCCAGTGAGCCAACTCCTTAGACTAAATTTCTTCAGAATCAGAGAGAGAAACAGATACAGACCCCGCCGGTTCTGTCTGGAGAACCCTAATACAGACTTTAGAGAAGAAAAGGCTGCATCCTGCACCATTTCACAAGTGTCTTTAGGAACAGCTTTATACCTTAACACAACCTTGTCTCCTGAGACACCAACTTACTAGTAACAGACACTGTTCACATTATGACTCGTCTCTTTCATTTCTGTGTTTTATGCACTGTGTAGCAAACATATCTTTAAAACTTTGTAAGATCCTGCTCTTTGCTCAACTACAGTTTCAAAGTGAAACGACACCGCAACCCTCCGAACAGGGAAGCACTTGCAATCCATAGACTCGATGAGCTCTGACAACTAACCCCAAATACCAAAACGGCATCACCACCACTTTGCCTGCTGAGTCATGGAGACACTGGAGTAAATGACAGCCCAGACGAGGAACTTACCAAAGAAGTCGAATGAAAACGGGTCCCTTCCACCGAAAAATTCCCTGAAGACGTCATCGGGGTTCCGGAATGTGAAGCCGAACTCAAAAGGCCCGTCAAAATGACTTCCGCCTACACGAGCAGAGCACAGCCTTAGTTAGCAATTCTGGTGTTTAGCAGGCAAACAATCATGCCTCTAGAACAGGAGACACCCTGACCTGAGAAAAGAAGGTATTTCCCCAGCCCGAGTGAGGCTCAGAGGCCCGAGTGTGCGCCTGGACTTGACCGGCACGCGGGGACTGCAGCGTCCAGGGCACCGCCACAGCGCCTGCCTCGTCACTCCTGTCTCAGCACGGCACAGTGGGTCACCGGCACTAGCAGCACCCCCATTTTGTTTTTTTGTTGTGTCACTTCATGTAAACGAAGCCTATGAACAGCTGCTCACACTTGTCTTGGTTGGTTTGGGGCATTCTTCCCAAACACCCACTGAGGGGCTGGCGGGACAGCGGCCCATTACAGGACCTTTTCATCAGAAACACAGGTTCAGGCCTCACCACCCCAGGTAGTTATTTCAGTTTTTCTAGAATCTGTTTGTTAAAGGATGTTCTGACATAATACCAGGTACTGATCTAGGGGTACAAACTCACAATATATTATTGTTAAGACTGTAAATTATTTCCTATCTACAAATCAACATAAAATGTCTACTCTAACAAAAGATTTTTGGTAGGTTTTTCAAATGCTATCACTCTCCTTCCTCTCCCCCAATTCAGCCTGTTTGCAGGGCTGCATTTGTATTGCCTAAAACCCGACTGTCCAAGAGCTAACGAATTCAGCCCCCATCAAGACCTCATTGCCAGAGCCTCATTGCCGGAGGCACTGGGCACAGACAAAGAAAACTCCATTGACATACCTCCACCTCCACCGTTTAATCCTTCTTTGCCGTATTTGTCATAGATGTCCCGTTTTTTAGCTATAAATTTAAGAAGAAAAGTCAATAACGACTAAATTCTTTTCCCCTCAAAATTCAATGAAGTATTCCCAAAGTTGTAAATCAAAGACCAATGCAGCTCTCAATTCTCACAATTCATTTAAAGAGTTAGGCTTACCACTTTAAATGAAAAGGCAGAGAGGGGACGCCTAAATCTCTTTCCTTAAAAACAACTCATAAAAATGTTTATGTATTATGAAGTTTAAAATGTGATTATAAACATTGAAATATTTATTTCATCCTCCTGCCCAGAGCCCATGCCTGCTACATTAAAATCGCATCACAAAGTGCATCTTCTTCCTACAAAGTCCAACTGGGCAAGAGGTCTGTGGCCCGAAGACACCAGGACAGGGCCCCGGTGAGGGCAGAAAGGGCCAGGCCCACGCCTATAGGCTCAGGCCCTGCTGGGAGACAGCCCCACCTAGTCATCACGACAAGCTTTCCTGTCCTTTCACCGCTTACGGCCTAGAATAAAAAGAACTACAATGCAGCCCTGTTTAGACTGGTAGGTTCTTTTGATAAAAGATCATGTGTTCCCCCAGAATCTCATGTTCTACAAAACTGTGCAAAGGACAGGGGTTATCGGGGAAAAGGCATGAAAGCAAATGCCTCCCAACCAGTTTCTGCTCACCAGATCTGGGTAAGAACAGTAATTGTACCGGAGAAGGGAGCTCCCAACAGCCCAGCTGGGGCTGAAGGCTGCACGAGAGACCAGGAGAAACAGGAGCTCCCTCACAAGCAAAGGTGGGGACAACGTCTAAGGGAGCTTCAAGGTTCTTTCTGCCACATCTCAAATCTGGGTTTAGTACTGTTTTTCTAATGTCCTGGTCGATGTGACCCACCAAACGGGGAGTACTAGGTGGGCACACAAACAACAAGATACCGGTCCCATGGTGTTCAGCAGCGGTCCAGCTCAAAGCCGACCGGCGGTTTAAGAGCCTAGGTGCTGCATTTCAGTAAGACTGCAGGTGTCGGTGTGTATGTGCTTCCATAAATAACAGAAGCTACTTGAGAAATAAGATGTTCGGGCCCACCTTTAAAATACGGGTGTGGGGGTTGGTTACTAGATAAAACCAGGGTGGTCACGTGTTAACTGTTGGCATGGGGTGACGGTTAAATGGAGTTCGTTCCAAAATCAAAAATGTCTTTCAACAGTGACCCCGACCCTACGGAGACACCGTGACTGGCAGCAGGCATCCACTCCGAGGTAGGTGAAGCAGCCCTGCCCTTTCTTTTTCTTTTCTTTTTTTAAAATTTATTGGGGTGACAATTGTTAGTAAAGTTACATAGATTTCAGGTGTACACTTCTGTATTGCATCATCTATAAATCCCATTGTGTGTTCACCACCCAGAGTCAGTTCTCCTTCTATCACCATATATTTGATCCCCCTTACCCTCATCTCCCACCCCCCACCCCCTACCCCCCTTACCCTCTGGTAACCACTAAACTATTGTCTGTGTCTATGAATTTCTGTTTAGCCCTGCCCTTTCAAACACCTCTGCCCTGACTCCTGCCAGGTCGCCCCGCACTGCCTCCTGGCAGGCAGCTGCCGGCAGGCACTGTTTTCGGATGAAGTTCCACACTGTCCTCCTCACCCCAGAACCCAAGCATAAGTCTCCTCTTCCCCAAGACCTGCGGAGTGCACTGCTAACCGCCAGCTTCTGCTAATTCAGGAAAGGAAGCCAATGCATCTGGCCTTCACTCGCGTCCAGCACCTGCGCTCTAGACCTGGGCTCAGGAAACACACCTACAAGTCTCAATGGCAGCTGTACGCGCAACTCCTCACCTCCTCACACTAGGCAGGGTCCTCTGGAGCAATGAAAAGCACTGTATTAGCTAGCACATTTCAAGGGCAATGGACCTGGGGGGGGTCATTACAGCCCTAACACGGGCGCCCCCCACCCCGGCACAGCGAGCGACCCAGAGGTTCCCAGGACCTCCTCTGTGCTGTCAGCCCCCAGACCAGGGGGCCAGCACTCTCTGAAACAGCCACCCTGGGAGAAGTCACTAGAAACCAGGGAGCTTGCAGCACTCACGGCTAATTGTACCAAGCGTCCACCAGGAACACAGGAGTCAGATCTTCACAAGAGAAGTCAGACTGTGCTCTGCGCTGACCTCAGCAGCTCCGCCCACCCCGCGCCCAGGCAAGCACTACTCACCATCTGACAGCACCTCATACGCCTCAGCGACTTGTTTGAATTTTCTCTCTGCTTCTTCTTTATTCTCAGGATTTTTATCTGGATGCCACTTCAGTGCCAGTTTCCGGTATCTTGAAAAGAGTAAAAGGGTATTGATTACAACCAAAATCCCAAAATCCAATGGGCTCTGGAACATAATTGGGCAAGAAACAGCTTCAGAGCTGCAAACTAGTGGGGTTAGCATTGGTTCCAATGATAAAACCTCCCTTCCCCGCCCCTCCCCCCGATGAAATCAACAAATTCTAAAACCTAGAGCACATGACACAGCCAACCTGTAGAGGTGGAAAAGGTTAATAAGCACCTGAGGCCCAGTGTGCAGTGCGAGCTCAGAGGTGGAGCAGCGGGAGGCAGGAGCCTGCTCACTGAGCAGCGCACTGAGGGCCACTGAGGGGGTCACCCCCACACGTCCTCACAGCCCACCACTCCACATGACAGCATGGCAAAGGGGGCCATCTCGGCCACAGAATGCCAAGAATTCCATGTCTTTCCCCAAACCTCCCCTTCTGGGTTCCAGATTCTGTGACCAAGGTTCCAATGAACACAATCACATGCTTTGGAAATACAAAAACCCTCTTCTAATTAACTAACCAAAAGCAGCCGCATTTAACAACAGAGGGGACACTGAACGGTCAGGGGAATGGCCCTTAAAATCTAAGACTAGAGTAAGAACCAGCCAGTCCTCTTCACAGTTGGCTGCTGTGGTTCAACTTAGTTTCAGCATTTTAATTGCAAGCTCAGCCTGAATGACTAAAATCGGATGAAAGCTGGGACCTGTAATGGGAAAGAGCACAATCCTCACACCACTGTGGGCCTGAACATGGCCTCGCAGAGCCACCCCGACAGCTACCAATCCTCCCCAGAAAACGACAGACCACAAAGAAGACGAGGACAAAGAACTGGCTTCCAGGAGCGTGCCGGTCCGAGGGTACACGGACACCCGGGCGAATTCCCCTGCACACGCCTGTGAAAGACGAGCTCTGGGATTCTCAGCGTAACGAGGGTAAGTGTCCAGTGTCTGTCAACCTCGACCTTAACCCTTTTCACGGGCACTTTAATTAGCACCGAGGAGTGAAGACCAGCACTCAGAGGCCTGGGACTCAAACACAGGGTGTGTCCTCAGGAGGAAGGAGGGGACAGCCACGTACCTTTAGTCCTCGAAGCCAATTTTTCCTGGTCATTGCACACAAACGAGGCCAGAGTCTACAAGGTGGACCTGCACCACCCGGCTGCCGTTTCGCTCATTAAACATCAATCATATAAATCTAGTCTGTCAAGTCATCCAACTGCACCCACAACGGGAAAATCTTCCTTCTGAAGCAACAGCACTTCCTAACTCCGTACCCGAGAGTCACCCTGGAGACTGAGCCACCCACGTCCTCTAGGTAAGCACACCGGCCACTTGGTAACTGCTCCTGACCTAAGAAGGCACGTTTTCCCTGTTGCTAGGCACTGTGCACCTCTGCTGTTTATGCAGCAGTCACACTCTCTAGTGCACATGGGACGGGCAGTAACCCCACAGCCCACTGGTGACTCAGCCGCTGGCCCCGCCTCCTCAGTGCCCTGGCCCAGCTCTGAGCTGGGACACAGGGATGGAGGCCCATAAGCAGCTCCAGGTAGGCCCAGCATGCAGCCAAGCTGCTGTTAGTTTAGCACTGAAATGAGCTGTTCGGTTCAAAATCCCTTCATTTCCATCTGCAGACCTACGAAGTCGAGTAGCACAGACGTCTGTGTCTTTAGAAAGTTGGCTCGACAACACACCCGGAAACCTAAGTCCCGGTCACTGCAGGCTCACTGCGGATTCGCCTTTCCAGCTACGCTTACGACCGGTAACATCTATCTCGTGATATTTTATGCTCTACATTAACATCAAATGAATGAAATAGATTCAGTTCACCATGACAGCCGCCTGTGACAAGACTTATCCCTCTGACGGACCGGGCCCTGGTCACAAAGGTACAGGTAGGACAACTGAACGTGCCAGAGGGGTCTAACAGGCTGGGGTCACCTGGCGGGGATTTTCAGGCAACCCCACCAAGGACGGAAGTGCTCCATACCCTACGAGTGCCAGGCCAACCCCATTTCCAAGTCCAATGGCCGGCCCTTGGGGATTTCTTTACATCCTAAGTTTGATCTCCTTCCAGCAGAAACAGAATCCACTGCCCCAAGGCAAAGGAGGAAACCATGTGACCATGTCCCCAAGTGACAAGTGGCAGGCTGGGCTGAGGTCTGAGAAGACAAAAGCTAATCTGTTAGGTTAAACTGGGCATTCAAACAAAGACTGTTCTACTCCACTGGATGCACTTTAATGGGCAGTATAACGAGGGAGACTTCCAACGCCCAGTGCCAACGCCGACTTCCTACGTGGAAACGCGGTACTTACGCCTTCTTGATGTCCTCGGCGGAGGCGTGTCTCTGCACGCCCAGGACTTCATAGTAATCCACCATGTTTTAACTGCTGTTGGAACGGCTCCTGCAATTAGAAAACCACGGTCAATGACAACACTGCCAAGGTCAGGGCTGTGTGGGTGGGAACAGAGCAAGAGACGGAGGGGGACGTCAGCACCAACCACTAGCCTGTCGGGCTGGGGCCTGGTCTGGGACTGATTACAAGATTCGTGTCCTCAGACCCTTCTTGATACAGGAAAAAAGCTCTGAAACGGCCTAACGATAACACAACTAAACGGAACCAGCAGGTGACTGAGACAGGCCCTCTGCGAGCAGCCTGCGCTCTGGACACAGCCATGCTTGGGAGGCGTCAGCTACTTCCTTCACTCAGTGCACTCCAGGACCAGGCAGTAGGCAAGACGGGGGGGCCCGGGGCGGGAAAGGGGAGCGCGGAACCACAGGCACCTCGGCCTCCCGTGGCCCCAGAGGACAAGAAGAGCCGGCTGCGACTAAGGGCTGTGCTGTCACTCACCCTGCCCAGCATTAAGTGGCTGGTCGGTCTCCCCCGACCATGCCTTCAGTGCCCACCCGAGACTGCTGTCCCTCAGGGTTACGGCGGCACTTCACGGGGCAGGACAGGGAACACCCGTCCACGCCCACCAAACAGGACAGACACACGTGCCGCTTCTCTAAGATGCATGCAGTCTAATGAATCTACTTTTTAAATTTGACTGGTTATAGCCCTTTACTAAGTAACCAAACACTTACATACAACAGGCCTACTCCACACAACACCAAGTAACTTCACCCAAACGAGATTTTCTGTGAAGCCACTGTGCCCAAAACTGAAACTAGGCTTCCCGCAGCCTTCCCAGACACGCTAGTTCAGATTTTCAAAAGAAACATTCTGATTATAAACGAAGACATGAGGCCACGTTGCTGAGGTTGAACATGTCAGGGGTTAAATAACGCCACAACTAAGAACTGCTCCATTTCTCAAAACAAGACGCACAGTTGCGTTGTTTCTCCTTTCCTGTGTGGAGAGCAGCCCACGATAAGCTCGGCGTGAGTGTGCACAGGCCCTCCCCCATCGTGTAAGCGGGGCTCCATGTGAAGGTCCCAGGGACCAGTCTGGGGCCCCAATATGAGAAATAACTCAGACACCATAGGATGGACCAAAACAGACCCCGCCCCCACCCCCACCTCGAGATAACCTGGACATGTCAGATACGATCCAACACACACATTGAAAAGACAGCTAGCTGAGCTCCCAGGAAAGAGGTTCCAGTGCCAGAAACAAGTGGTAAATGAGGCCAAGAGGGGCTGGTGACCAGGTATTTGGGGGGGAGGGACCCTGGAGATTTCGGCTCCTCCAGGAGGGTCAAGAAAAACTCTTTCCACTGAACTGCAAACGAGGGAAAGAGGCCGCTCTGAGAACATGGAGCCCTGAGCCTCAGACACATAGAACGGAGCGTCATCACCTTCGTTAACCTGCAGCGCTCTCCTTAAAATCTCAAACAGGACCCCAGGATGGTGAACAAGCAAAGCAGCACTGGAGAAGTAAGTGTCGCTACAATCCAGGTCAGAAAGATTCCAAGATTCCAGCAGAAGACATAACCCCTGCTGAGGAGAGCTGACAATGCAAGTCTAATGCAAGGAAAGCATCGGAAGAGTTAGAACACCTCCGAGAATCGAAAATAAGGACCTGAACGGAAGCATGTGATTAAGTATTCATAACATAGTCTGTGGGGGCAACCTGCTGGTCAGAAAAGGACCCCAAAATACTGAATTACTGACATAGCCAAGGGGATTTAAAAGCACATTAGACAGAACTGAAGAGTCGGTGATACGGGGTTAGAGCTGAGGAAGTTATCCAGGGAAGTGCACAGAACAGAGGGAAAAGTGAAACAGACCAGGAGGCCGAGACCAAAGGGAACTGGAGGCTACTCGCCTCCAGGCTGGACGGCCCCCGGATGGACAGCACCCATTAGGTCCCAGGGGTACGGCGCGGTGTGTGGTCGTGAGGCGATGTCATTCACTCAGCCACCACCTCACATACACACATTTTCTTCTGAGCGCTGAGAACACGAGATCTCCTCTCAGCAAACTTCGAGCAGATGGTAATTAGGAGCCACAGTCCGCATGCTGCCTGCTAGGAAGTTAGGTCTGTGCCCTTTGACAGACATCTCCCTATTTCCCCTCCTAAACCCCAGGTAACAACTCTTCTGTTTCTGTGAGCTCGACCCACAGTACGCGAGATCATGCAGTATGTGTCTGGCTTATTTCACTTAACATGAATCCTCTAAGTTCATCCACGCTCTCCCAAAAGGAAATCGCAGGATTTCCTTCTTTTTTAAGGCTGAATAATAAAACACTCCAACCTACAGGGTCAATTTACTTTCCGGCCCTCGCGCATCTGGGAGTCACGCAGAGCTCCAGGGCACTGTCCGGGTGGCAGGAAGGACAGACAGCAGGCACACTGCAAAAACTAAGGACAAACACTAGCTGACAAGCAACGTGCGGGAGGCACTAGACTAAGTGAGCTGTCAGAGGACAAACACTGCAGGGCCTCAGTGCACCGCCTTCTGGCCACCTCTGTGCAGAATGGTCACTGGGATGGGGGTGGGGACCACTACTAGGGAGACGCTGGCCCAAAGGCAAGCGCTGGCAGTTACAAGACGAACACGCTCTGGGCTCTAATGTACGTATGTCACGGGGACTCGTCCATAGTACTATATTTATACTTAGAGCTGCCAAGAGACCACATCTAAATGTTCTCACCACAAAAAAAGAAATAATTTTGTGATAATTCTACTTTCTACAAATTAATTCACTTAACCCAAATACTTCAATAAACACAATAACTATAAAGATTAAGGACTGCCTAAAAATGAATTGTTTTGTTTTCCAGCTTTATTGAGATATACTGGACACCTAACATTGTGTAGGTTTAAGGTGTACAACACGCACCTTAATTTTGCTAAAACTAAAACTACAGCGGTACCTCGGTTTTCTAACATAATCCGTTCCGGAAGACCGTTTGAGTTCTGAAACGTTCGAAAACCAAGGCACGGTTTCCCCATAGAAAGTAATGCAAAATGTATTAATCCGTTCCAGACCTTTAAAACCAACCCCTAAAACTGCAAATTTAGCATGAATTCTACTATCTAATGATACCATAGATCCATAAAATTTACGGCGTTCGTAAACCAAAATGTTCGTCAATGGAGACGTTCGAAAACCAAGGTCCCACTGTACGTTGTTTCCAAGAGCTACAAATTCAAACTCACAGCACAAGAGTGCTGGCAAACACTGAGACACCTCCTGCAGCAACGAGACTCAGGAAGGTCACGCTGGAACATGAGCTGAGCGTTTCCGGAAACAATGACTTCACAAGGATAAAAGAACCTGAACCTGACATGGCCTTCAAACATCCCAATCAAAAGGGCATTACGGGGTAACAAGAAACATTCAGGATGCCAGGGATGGGGTGGGAGGAAGATGCTGTTTAATTTCTGCTGTTCAGTTTCAATGACAAAGGTTAAAGACCTCAGGGACATGGCTGGCGGCGACGGATACACTGCCTGGGGACGTGCTGAACGCCACTGACTGTGCACCTGACACGGTCAGCAGGGTCCAGGTCACGCTGGGGAAAAACTAAGTGGAGCTTTGTGAGTTTGAGACATTACGTTATATATGTTGAAAGTTTTACCACTTACATGTTGTTATAAATAAAAACATTTTTGAAAGATACATCCGCAATCATATCATTAAGCAGAGAAGTTAAGCTTCTAAGATTTGAGTATTTATTATAACAAACTTGATGTAACAGACGTCAAGTAGGGCCCTGCAGCTAACCATTAGAAACGCAGATCCTTACCAAGCATATAGGCCCCAACGGTCACGCAGACTGAAACACCTAAGGATTTTGGAATGCTGACAAAAACAGTGGAAACAGAAACAGAAAACAATCTCACAAAATCACAAAGAAACAACTGTGGAAACAAAGCTGTTTTTCAAGAAAACCTTGGGTTGCACAGAGATCATAAAGGAGATTAGGATATATTTACATTTACATGAACTACATATCACAAAAGAACATATAACCTCCAATACAGTAATAAAAGCTCTAAATGTTAGAAGGTAAGAAGAGACTACAAGAACAGACTACAAGAGTTGCCATTTAAAATATCTAAATATGCGTTTTTCTCACTAAGAGTCCCAGAACTTTTTTTAAATTACAAATTAGGGGGAGAAATGATATGGTTACTGCTTTCTTGTAATTCCTCCAGCCTAACATTAAAATCCAATTCGCTGTGACAGACACGTAACAAAGCAAAGACAACGCAGTATTAACTGGAAGATGGACCTGTGGGGGCATGGTGTTCACTGTCCTGTGTCTTCCATTGCTCACCATAAAATATTAGGGAAATTGTTTTAAATGCAATCAGTTACAAGACATGACAGTGAGCACCCAACGATAAAAGGGCACGGAGTCCAGCCTGGAAATTGCTATCCACAGAAAGCGCCAAGCCTGGTGACCAAGAGGGTACAGCCATCTGAAATCCTCAGGCACCAAATAGCTGACCGGTGACCACACCACAGCCACAGGAGCAGCCGAGAGGCACAGGACAACCAGCACCCCTTCAGCTCTATTCAAAGGCAGAGAACTGTGCGGGGCTCTTCCCTTCTGAGCTCCAGCTGTTGCCACATGGCTCTGCGGGGGCATCTGAGCAGTGACAGAAGGGGGGAAACAATGCCAGCCCATTCTTCCCAACAGAACAAGGGAGAGCTCTGGACGAAGCCCCCCCTTCCTAACAGCTGAACCGTCTCCGCCACAGCCACAGCGTCCCCTGCCCCTGCTCAGACAGCTGTGCTACCAACTCACAGCGCACGCTCTCTGATGTCCACATGCTTTGTCTTGCGATGGCGATCATGTGGCCACCAGGTCCTCAGGCAGTTCGTGCCGCCGCGTGCAGATGGGCTGAACTCAGGAGGCCATGCCTGCCAGGCGGTGAGTGCGTGGCCACTTCACCACTCCCACCCCTGGAAGATGTACCCAGCCCAGGGACAGTCACCTGGACTGAGGGCCTGAGGGCCTGTCTGATCGCCGTCAGTTAGTTACAAGCGCTCCACAGGTGGCCATTCTTCCTCCTTCTAAATGAAGAAAATCCCATGAACGGAATGAGACCAACTACCTGGGAAGAGCCCACAGTTCCCTCTGCTGCGCCTTCTGCACAGACTGTTGCTCCTCACCCCCCTCCCCACGCCCGAGCCCAGTCCTGTCCGGCCCCCACTCTAATTTAAGGTCAATAGGAAAGCCTCCCCCATCAGCATCCAACAGACGTCTTCAGGGCTCGTGCTGGGACTTCCGAAAACCCTGAGCACATGTGGACTTCCTGGGCATGGCAGTACCCTGGCTGACCCTCCATCTGCCAGCCTGCTCCCAGGAAAATAAGACCAGATCTTATATTAATTTTTGTTCCAAAAGACGCATTAGAGCTGATTGTCCGGCTAGGTCTTATTTTTCAGGGGAACACAGTATCTTTACAACTCTTCTGTAAATCTAAAATGATTTAAAATAAAACGTTAAAAAGTAAGTCAGAAAGACAAAATACAGCCCTGTCAAAAGGCCATGGGAACAAAACTGTCAGAGCACCCACAGACCAGAAGTGAATCTGAGCGTCAGTAAGAATGACTGAGCACCAGGATTTAAAGCTATGCACCAGCAGAAGAATCGAGGATTTAGTGCTCTGCCCTTCCTGTACAAACCACGTTGTAACCAACCAGTTGAGGAGCTAAGACTCTCTTTTCCAGAACTTGCTAACCCATGCAGAAGAAATGCTGGACTAGAGAACCACTGTGCGCCCATGAGGTGATTCTCCACGTGCAGGCGGGGACAGCAGCACGCGAGGCACGTGAGGTCTGGGCCGTGGCGGTCACCGAGCCCTTGCTCTGCCTCACGGAGCACCCCTTGGCTTTGGACAGCGGGGCATTCCCCCAGCGAACTCCCTCCCCGGGGTCTGGTCCCTGGTACACAAGGCAGGCTGAGTTTCTGCTCCACGGGGCTGTCTGCAAACACTCAGCGGCTCTGCCTTCGTGAGCGCTTCACGCTGGGCTCACACCCCCTTCCATTCCTCCGCAGGTCCGCTAAGAACACAGGCCCAGGCCCAGCTTTGCTGGTGTCACGGTTACAATTTTTAGTACGAGAATCCAACACTGATGCTCCGGGGACAGTCAAATTGTCACCAACAGCAGATAGCAAGGCCACCGATCTCTCCCTCTGAACTTGACCATCAGTACCCTGTCAACTCTCCTGGGACAGCCACCGGAATTCCATGGTCAGTGTAACTGGCTGAGCCCCGTCTCTGTGCCTGCGGTCACGTCCTGCCGCCCGTTATTCCCTTTGTGCAACAGAGGCCTTCAGGTCAGCTGCCAGCCTGCCCACCTACAGCTATGGCAGCCCCCTGTTCCAACCAATCAAAGCCTTTTTAATACCAATTCTACCACCAACATACTCGGTCTCAGTGAAAACAGTGATGTTACTGAGTGAACGTAATCATACAAACTTACTATGTGTAAGTCACACGCCAGCTTAGGGAATAAATCACCAAGTTTAGACAAGACAGACATGTAAACGTAAAATTAAGTCCCATACAATTAAGACACATGGAGTGTTGGGGAGAGAGGATGGAGGGGAGGCACACAGAGCTTGAGAGAGCACTGCCATGTACAGGAACGAAAAACAAAGAAGCCCGTCTGTGCAGAGGCAGAGGCACTGAAGACGAAAGCACCACGTGAGCAGCAGCAGGGCAGGGCCACAGTGCGCCCGCACTGGACGCAAGCCACACGACACGTTCCAGAGAACTTTAGAACGTGCTGATTAGGACTTTTGGACTATGTGCCATACCAGGCATTACAATAAGCATACATGCTATCACACCACAGCTGAGGAAACAGGCGCTCAAAGGAATTGCGTCAACAGTCCAAGGTCCAGTAAATTCAAAACCCAAAGCCTGATTGCACCCCTGGCACTAGCCTATGCCATCAAGCTATGCTGGGGACGTAGGGTTCAGAAGCTCAGTGCCACAGGACATTCTTTACATCTCAATACTACTGTTTCGCGCATTGGCGGGCACCGGGGACGTGCCACTACCAACACCCACCAAGACAGCACGCTCGGCACTGTGGCTTCTGACCGCTCCTCACTGCCCATGTCCAACTGCCATGACCGGGCACAGGCAATGCCAGAAGAGCACGGCCCTCAGAGAGGCTGGGAGGCCCAGGCAACCTGCCTTCTCCTCACCTTACCCAGGATCCAGAGAGCAACGTGGCTTCATCTGCAGGCAGTGGCTTCGTCCTGCACCCAAAAGCCAACGCGCTTCCCTCAGCTGCTGAAAACAATGCCCAAATCCAAGGAAGGCAGGGACGGCTGCGGAACTGCACAGGACAGCACGTGACAGTAGGCACGCTGAGGAGCAGCACCGGCACCACAGGGCTTGTGGGCACCACGCTCGGTCCCCGCCCGCCGCCCCGCACAGCACAGGTTCCCTCCGCTTGCCAGTGGGAGCTGGGGCAGCAACGACCTCCTGGCAGCGACCCCCTAGGACTAAGACGTACGCGCAGAAAGCTTTCGTGGGAAAAGCACACAACAGGCAAGAACAGACAGCTAATGCGAGCGGAGTGGAATCTCCAGGAGTCCAAGAACCGCTAGAGAGCAAACACCCACAGAAAGGAGGCATATGTCTGAGGAGCTGGGGTAAAGCAGCCACGGCTCGGGAATCTGGTCTGACAACAGAAACTCTGAACACTGAAAAAGCATGAGGAGAAAACAGGCCATCTGACAGCCTAGGACAACTATCCACCTACTGGGGGGCTACCAGAAGGGGTAGGGGGTCCAGAAGGCAGTGTGCACTGCCCACGCTCAGGTCACACACCAAGCCACACGTCCGGGAAGCTTGGAGAACACACACCACGCAGGGGAAGGCCCCGAGACTCCACCCAGACGCATCCTGGTCACAGCTCAGAAAACCCACGACAAACCCTGAAGGAAGCCAGAGGACAAAGCATCTCCCCCAGAGGGAAGCAACAATGAGAATTACACCCACTCAAGAGTGGGGTGAATACAATACTGGAAGCGCTGGGGAGTCAAGAATGCCATTCAGCACTGAGCATTCCAACCCTCCACCAGCTACAATCCTGTATCCTACAAAACCATCCTTCAGAAGTGAACACTTTCTCTGACAAACAAAAATGCAGAGAATTTGTTGCCAGGAGACGTGCCTTGCAAGAAAGGGTCCAAGTTCTTCAGAGAGAAGGACAACGACATAGGTCAGAAGCTCCGAGCTCCATAAAGAGCGTGGGAGAGGAAGTATCACATACAAACCTGTTTTGCCCTTATTCCCAGCTGACCTGATGGTAACGGCACCGCGCTCCCTGTCACACATGCTCGTGTGTGAGTGAAATGACTGGCACCGCAGGGAGGGAAGAACAGGACTGGTTTTACACAGTACTGCGGCACCCATGAAGTACACTCGGCTTAGTTGTAAATGTACTGCAAACTCGACGACAACCCTGTAAGAAGTTGAGTACGGGCAGAGCTCACTTTATTGTGCTTCGCTTTATGGTGCTTCACAGATGCTGTGTTTTTCACAAAGTGAAGGCAAGACCCTCCACCAGCAAAAAGACGAAGCCTCACTCGATTGACTCGCTTTATTGCAATACTCACCTCCTCGCGGCGCTCTGGATCCACGCCCACAGTACCGCCAAGGCCTGCCTGCATAAACAGGCTAAGGAACGACAGAAAATCAAACCATATAAACGTTCAATTAAAACACAAAAGGCAGGAAAAAAAGGGGGAAGACAAAAACAGCAATAAAGGGCAGCAAATAGTAAACAGTAACAAACATGGTAAGTGTAACCACGGAGCCAGCGTCTCTAAGGGCGGTGGTTTCAAACCCACAGCACCTCCCGCCACAGGTGAGGGGGACAGCCAGCCCAGAGCTGACACCTCGGGTACTTCAGACTGTCCTCGGTCCTCCTCATGGATGGGGGTTCCGTCACCGGCACCCCACTTGCCCAGATCACCCAATCGGAAACCTAGAAGCTTCTAAGACTTAGCCTCTCCCTCCACCTCCACAGCCAAGCACCTGGACTCGGCAGTTACACGCTGCCTGGTTCCGACCCTCACCGCCACACGGCTGCCACGCCAGCACCACACATCAGGCCGCCTGTTACGCACGCCCTCCCTCCAGGCCCTAGTGTGACGGGCGGGACCAATTTCTGGGCTGATTCTCACTTCACATGCACATCACCTTTACTTTTTTTTAACATTAAAAAAACTAACTTGTGATGAACACTGCAATATCCACAAAAAACCAGGTTACAAATGCTAGTTGTTTTTCCTGAGATGATGCTAAGTCCTGAAATGAATGTCACCAGTGTGCTACCTACCAGAAAGCAGCGCACGCCACCTTGCCAGGACGATGCAGACTCACGCACAGCATCAAACAAACCGTCACCTGGCTTCGTACCCCCTCTGATCCCACCCAGGGTGCAAACCAGACTCCACCTGCTGACTCCAGACAATGCCATGCCCCGTCTCACTGTAGCCTGAGCTGTCCCCTCTGCCTGGAATGCGACCCTCACACCTCCCAGGTGCATGCTTCACCTTCACCCCAACGCTGCTACCTCCTCCCAAGGAAACACTCCGTGTACCTTTCGTTACACTGGCCTGTACCTTACACAGGCCTGTGTAATACACACATCCTCACACATGACACTGTCCTGTCTGAAAACCTGTTAGATCACAGGCTCCTCGCAGGCAGGACCCACCCCATCCTCTCTCTAGATCTCAGTGCTGCAGGCCTCAGCAGACAGGCGCTCACTGAAGCCGTGGGCCCACAGAAGCGAGGTCTCAACTACAGACCCTCAGGGGCTCCTGCAGTTCCCACCTACTCGAACGGGCGAACAGCGAAAGGTCCGTTTCAGTGTGTGCTGTCCTCAGCAGGGTGACTGTCAGTGCGTGAAGGATTTATAATCACTAACGAAGTCTTTGGAAGGTTTTGGCAGCTCAACGAATATTCTGATTGGCTGGGACTTGCTGCTTGTCCGTCACCATAACTGTTTAATCTCTGCTGGTCAATAATTCTCTATCAGGACTTCAAAGGAAGCCATCACTACCTACTGGCCCTGGGGTCACTACTGGAAATACACTTTTAAAATCCCTCTTTCCATGTTGTGTTCAGCCAAGTAACACTACATGTGACTTGAATGTACCTACTGCCTATGGAAATAAACTCAGTGAAATAACGGGAGCAACTGAAGCATTTAAATAGTATCTCTATTATTTTTTGAATTCTTGGTAGACCAGGCAAAGTTGAACTTGGCAAATAAAAAAATTCATGAGTCAAAAAGGGTATTACTTCACTCATATGTGGGATACAAAACTGAAACAACAAATGAACAAGACAAATAAATACTCATATATACACAGGTAACAGTTTAGTGGTTAGCAGACGGCAACGGGCGGAGAGGGAAGAAGAGGGGAAACGGGGCAAAGTATATGGTGATGGAAGGAGAACTGACTCTGGGTGGTGAGCACACAATGTAATAGAGAAATGATGTAGTATAAAACTGTACACTTGAAACCTATATAATTTTACTAACCAATGTCACCCTAATGTTTAATAAAAAATTCATATGAAATAAAAATATAGAAGGACATGACATGTAACGTGATATGACTATGTGACATGATACAGGTGTCAGCTAAACTACTGTAATCAGATTGCAACATACAAATAGATAAACCAACACACTGTACATCTCTGACCTACACATTATGTCAAGTATACCTAAATTTCAAAAAAGAAAAGGGAATTTGGAATAGATTAAGTTATATGACGTCTGACAAGTTCGTGAGCTCATCCTAGAAAAAGTGCTACACACCTCATTGCTGAATATCACTGTGATCACCTTTGAAGTACTCCCCTTGGGAAGCTATGCACTGATGCCAGCGCTTAGTTCACCCTTCAAAGCATTTGGAACTCTTTTTCTGGAATGGCCATCAGAGCTGTCGTCGTATTACCTTGATGGCCTGAATGTCATCAAAATGTCTTCCTTTCAATATTTCCTTTATCTTCGGGTAAAGAAAGAAGTCATTGGGGGCCAGATCAGGTGAGTAGGGAGGGTGTTCCAATACAGTTATTTGTTTACTGGCTAAAAACTCCCTCACAGACAGAGCCGTGTGAGCTGGTGCATTGTCGTGATGCAAGAGCCATGAATTGTTGGCGAAAAGTTCAGGTAGTTTTTGTCTAACTTCTTCATGTGCAGCCTTTTCAGCACTTCCAAATAGTAAACTGGTTAACTGTTTGTTCAGTTGGTACAACTTCACAATGAGTAATCCCCTCTGATACCAAAAAATGTTAGCAATGTCGTTTCAACAAGTTCATGAACTTAATTGCATTGCCAGACCCCACACATATACACACACACACACCCACACACACACATATGAATCAAAAAAGTGTCAAGAGTGGAGACAACAGCAACTGAACTGCCAGCGGGGAAGTAGACACTAGGCCTGCACACCCGACTTACACCGTAAATGGCTTAGGAATTGGCAGGACAATTGCAGGAAAAACACTGTTCTCTCAGGCACGCTTTCCCCTTTTAAAATGCGAGTGGCCGTGTGGCAGAGAGCACTGCGCCTCAGTGCCCTGACCTGGCTCCATGTGGGTCCGCGCTGTGTCGGGCACCGGCTGAGCCCTAGGGGACACTGCAGGCGCCCTTGTTCTCCCTTGGGAGACCTGAGGCCCAGGCTGAGTCCCCATCTGGGATTACACACCACACACCATCTAGGGTTACACACAGCGGTGGCAAGGAGGGAGCGGCGCGAGGAGTCAAGACCCACCCAAGACGCTCCAGGCTGCCTCGTTCGTCACTCCAGGTAAGTAGAAATTTCTGCATCAAAAAATGTTTACGTATTTTTAAGAAAGGCACTGGCTGCCTTGCCTTGCACAGCGGCTGTACCCACTGCCACTCTGACCAGTGCCTTCAGCCTCGCGTCTTCCCGGCCCTCAGAAACAGTTACTAACCTGGGCTGAGTTTCCCCACCAATTCCATGAATCCTGATGGGCTGTCGGTGCTAAGGAAGCCAAGCGTCTTTTCATATCCAAGGGCCATCGGCACATGCGTCCTGTAACTGCCTGTCTACAGCGCTTGCCCATTTTCCACCTACCTGGTGGCTTTTCCCCACGTTTCTGACCGAATCTCACAGCAGCTTTACTGGGATCCGGGGGAGCCTAACTCTACCCATTTCTCCCCAGTCCCTCCTTCACCCTGGGGTGCCCCTGGGGCATCACCCATCGTTAAGGCCGGAAACGGTGCTAAAGCCAGTCAGAAGACAAAGCTGAGCGCAGGTCAAGGCTGAAATGACTCAGGGGAGGTTGAGTGCAGCCCAGGGAGCTGCTGGTCTGCTGCTCCCAAGGGCGCAGGGGCACAGACACACACAAACCTACCAGACGGCAGTCGAAGAGACCGTCCCCTAGTACAGTGAGAAAGGGGACCTAGTCTAATGAGGATCCCTAGAGTGTGTCGGTCTGGGGATCTGCATTTTAAACACGCACCCCAGGGAACTGACAGAAACATTCATCTCGAACGTGGAACCCTAAGCCGCCTGCCACTCACCAGGATGAATTCTGACAACCGCACCAAATTCACAAACCCCTGAACGGTCACCGCACAGCCAGTAAGCGCTAGTCCTGTGTGTCCTAACCTAGCCTGCCCCTCAGGAGAAGCCTGCGCCTGTTACACGGGGCCCTGCAAGTGACCACAGACTAGCTCACTGAGGTTCCTTCAAGCAGTCCCTCCATGGCAGGAAAAAGCCCTGTGGTCAAAGCTTCGGCTCATCGGAGCAGATGTGCGCTGGAGCCGAGAGGAGTTTCTGCCCCACTGCACAAGTGCCCACCAAGGGTGCAGGGCGTCTCCGTCCCCCGTCTGCAGATGACTAACGATCTCCCCTTTCTCACTCCTGAGGCCCAGGCCTCCCCATCCACACACCTTACAAACACAAGAACGAGCTGGGGTCCAAACACACACAGTGCCCGGGGTGCCCTGCCGGGGCTGGGGGCTCCCGCCACACTCCCCGCGCTGTGCGCCGCAGCCCGTGCGCACCGCTTGCCAACACCGAAACACAAGCCTGCTGTCCAGCTGATCAGCCACGCAGCGTCCCTTCGGCCATTACTCCACAGGCGAATTAAAACATGATTCTTTGCACTTCCATGTTTCCTAACCATCAAGTTCTTGACAGGAGAATTCTGGGTAAAATAAGCCTACATCACCCTTGCTAAGCTGCTGAGATTTTCCTTTCATTACCAAGGGGAAAAAAGCACACAGATTTCCCAGCAAAACTGCCTTTACCAACTTCTATTTCTGTGTATCACTGAAAAGGTCCTAGAAAGGTCCCCTTCAGGTTCCCAAAGCAGCCTCTGGGTGACCTTCAAACACTCCCGTTATTCACTTTAGACTTTCTCTGGCCGATCTAACCATCTCTGCTTCTCTACTCCTTGGATCGTTAAAGTTTCTCTAAGAACACAGCCCCTTAAACCACACCCATACTCCTCCTCAACTGCATGGAGGCCAGTACGCAGACCAAAGCTCTAGCTACAAACATTCTTGCTCCAAAAAACGGTGTTAATTAAATGGAACCAGAATATCCTAGGACACCACTAAAGCCGTACAAATTTAACTCTCCACTCCCCCCCCCAAAAAAAAAAAAGAAAGCTGCAGGCAGAAATGATCCCTAAGGGGTAAGGCAAAGAAAGAAGAGGCTACCACCCTCGGGTCAGCCCCTGGGGGAGGCGGGATGGGAGGCACCTGCCTCCGTTCATCACCTGCCTCCCTTCATCGACAGGGTGTGTGACTTCAGAGGTGCCGTTCCTCGGCCCAGGTAGCTCCCAGAAGCCTTAACTACACATTACGCAAAGGTGCAGCTACGTGTGACTCCCCACAAAGAGTCGGCTCCAAAAAGCCAAGTTTTATGCTCAGCTCAACTGGTACCTTTAAGTCACAAAACTGATTTTAGTAATTTTCTAAGGGGAATTTCTAAGTCATTACACACGCCTGGGTTCTTAAGGAAACTTCACGAGTACGACATATGTGCCAAACATGACTGTTAAAAACATCACCCTTCACGGCCTTACAGGTCTCCCCAAACTTCTCAAGTTGGGTGTGTGGGCTTGGACACCCCCATATTCTGAGGCCTTTGGCTACGCTGTATCCCAAATCTTGGTCACCCACACAAATAAGGTGTTACTGGACGTAACTGACCATCTTTCCACCACGAGAACTTTCTGAAGTATCTATCTAGAATCTAAGAAACCTTATTCTGCTTGCAGAAAAACTCAAAAAAAACTTTGCTCCTTTCTAATGCACGAGACTCCCCTGAAAATGGAGCTGAAAGGGGATAAAAAGTTCTTCCAGAACGCTTTTTCATTATTGTCTCCCCATAGGTTGTCACTCATTACACATTGTTTTAGGTAACATTAATTTGAGAGGTCGTATGTCCATTGAAGACATGCCCTATCTTTAGCTTAAGAGAACAGCAAATGAAAAAATAATCACTTCTATTGACCTAGAAAAGGAGCAAATTTAAGTAAAATGTTTTTTAAATGTTTAATTGATGTTGTGCCATCAAACTAATGTGCTGCACTACTATTTGCTTAATGGAATAGAAACAGGCAAGAAGTTTAAAAAGAAATGATAAACCTAGAGAAGTGTCTCACTTGTCCTTTCATTCGCTGATGAATTCCCAGAACAAACACAGATGTGAACTGTCATTCCTTATCAGATCTACTTATATAGCCTCCTCTGACCCAACACTCTCAGTATTGCTGAGACAAACAAGGAAAGTTATTTCCTCCAGGACTCAAGATCCAGACCATTCTTTCAACTGGCAAGCGTCACCTAGGATCCAATTCAACCTGTATTTTCTGAGCACCCTGGGTCAGGGACAATGCTATGGGCACGAAGAAACACAAGTAAGATTCAAGGCGTACCCTGGAGGGACGCACAGGGTTGCCCAGCACGCACACACAAGGGAGACTATAAATGCCCCTGGTGGTAAAGGTCAGAGGAAAATTTTAAAGGGCACAAATCACACAATGCCCAAGGAAGTCACCCTGCCAAAGACAGCCGAGGCTTGCAACTGAGCTTCAAAAGCCTAAAACACAATAGCTAAGACATGGAAGCAATCTAGATGTCTATCGCTAAATGAGTAAAGATGTGGTACATATACACAGCGGACTATTACTCAACCATAATAAAGAATGAAATCTTGCCGTTTGTGACATAAATGGACCTAGAGAGTATTATCTTAAGTGAAACAAGTCAAAGACAAACAGCCTGACTTCACTTATGTATAGAATCTAAAAAACAAATGAATAAACAGAAACAGACCCATAGATACAGAACTGATGGTTGGGGTGGGGGGACAAAAAGAACCCTAAAATACCTCGAGTATTTGTACGTACGAACAGTCCCACTGCATTACAATCATAAGCAATGGTGGCCGTCGTTTTTCATTTAGAAAGGACAAAAACTTCCTCACAAACTCTGGATAATGTAAAAACTTTAAGAGAAAACCAAGCTATGCCTAGGTAAGATATAGCCTTTGAAACAAGGATATAAAGGATATATCCTTGAAGGCTATAAAGACAGAACCTACTCTGCTTTGATGTATGATGCAAACCTTAGAAACGTAACTACTCTTTACTTTTTTTTCAGGGTGCAGCTCACAGGGGCCCATGCAGGCACAGAACGGGCAGCCTTGGTGCTACCAGCACCGCGCTCCAACCAACTGAGGTAACCGGCCACTCCTTAACTACTTTTAAAGAAATCAATTTTCCCCACCTTAAAAATAAGGTTTTTTAAAATGTACTTCTTCCTTAGGTAGGATATTAAAATAAAAGAGCTCAACTGTAATTTTTTTAAAGTCCTCCTAAACATACAAAGTTTAGAAAAACCTTATAATCAAAATATAATAAAATCCTCACATTTTTACTACCTGACTTACCCAGCAAGTCATTTCTCCAAGTGGACCTTAAAATTGTCTTTTGTTTCTACATTATCATCTCTAGGACTATTATCTTCACCAACTTAGGTTTTCTTCTCATTTACCTCCCTTTTTTCGAGTTTCAAGTTCTCTCAAATTCTACTCATCAAAGAGAAACTACATTTGTTCAATCTTGTTCCTGAGCCCACTCGAATTCACTAATACGCCTGCAGTTACCAGCCTTTCACCAGCAGGTGGTGTCCCGGACAAATTTAAACCTAACCACTTTTAACACCATCCTAAATTCCAGAATCACTTCCAAGGAAATGAGAAGACAAAAAGAAATAAACTTTTTTCAATCGTTAGCCCCTCAACTCCAAGCACAAAGGCAGAGCATATCCACTGACTCCTTACCAGCAGACATGAGACGTGACGTGCTGCCAGCTGGGCCGCTGGCAAGCTCGGCGGCTGGGCTGACCTTTACCTCCAGCATGCAGGCAGGCACACTCAGTGTCTCCCAGTGGAAGAAAACCAGTCACACACACTAAGGTGACATGGTCAGGATTACACTGCAATCCCAAAACAGCTGAACTAAAAATACTGTGCCAAACTTGAAAGTGCTCTCTAAAATGGTAAAAAAACACAGACCATCCCACCACAAACCTGGTTTTCGTGTTTGCTAGGATGTAAGCTGTCAGTGGTGGTGAACGGCACAATTGAATTTGCTTGAAACTCTCCAAAATCAGAGTTATTACAAGAGAAAATATTCTTGGTTGTCCCCTTGGTTCTCCCACTTAAAAATACTGGGCTTGCTCAGGGGAAAGGCATTGTGCGCGCGTAGCTGCAGGCCATGGGACCTGAACCGCCAGTCCACAAACTTAGTCTTCAGAGTGTCACTCCAACTGTCCGCCCCGCCTGCCGGCCAGAAAGGCCTCCCAAGGCCGCCCCTTTCACACCCCAAACAAGCGTACGACACCGACACTCTGGAGGGTGCTGAACTCATGTCCCATCCTGTACAGGCTCTTCAGTCCCCAACTTGCAGCACACTAGGCCTAGTCAGGCACATTTCAGACACCAACTTCTCAACCCCATTTGTCCTCCTGCTTCCTGCCAAGTCACCCACACCTACAAACCACTACACGAACCAATTTAGTCCCCAATTCAGACTGCGCATAACCCAAAACTCCACCGCTCGTCAGACAGGACGCAGCTCTTCACGCCACACGTCCTAACCCCACAGCAGCTGAGGGCTCGACTGGAAACACGGAAAGTCTGCAGTAGCCGCCCCAAGGAGCCGGCCCAGATTCCTCGCAGCCGTCACGAAGCGGCTCCCTAGTCACAACTATTAGAGTGAGTGCGATTAAAGATTATCAACGGCCAGCAAACAAGTTCAAATGGTTAAGAGTTTACTTTTCCCTTCTGGCCATTTAAGTCTAACCTTTCCACTAAATCAAATAAATGTCCTTAAAAGACTGTAGCCACACAAATCTTGTAACGAATCTACAACTGAAACGAAAACTGAGACCCGCACGGAGCGCCGCTCAGCGACTCTCCCCGCCGCGGCCGCCTCCGCCCCGCAGCTCCCGAGGGGAGTCGGGGCCACGTCTCCGCGCGTGACCGCGACAACCACACCACCTGGGAAGCCTTGCTCGGGACGACGGTGCCACGGGCACTTCTTGCATCCTTTCCGTACTCGGGAAAAGGGTAAGAACTTCAGTTACACAAACGGCGGTGCGCCCTGAAGTAAAACAAAGCAAGCGGCGTTTCAAGTGAAGCTGCAAGTCAGGGAACTGCGCTCAGCCGCCAACTTTGGAAAAATCTGCGGCGACTTCTGGACGCGCCCCGTCAACTCGGCGCCGCGAAGCACAGCTGCCTGTTCTGCCTCGGGCTTCACACGGCGCCGCGCCCGGCCTCTCACGCCGCCAAGTCCGCCTCTCACGCCGCAGGCCGGGCCGCCGGGAGCGACAGACGCCGGGCGCGCGCGGCCCGCGCCGGCCGGACCCGGGAAGGGGCCCGGGAGCGAGCCCGCCCGCCGCACCCCAACCGCCGGCGCGGGCCGCGGAGACCCCGGAGGAGGGGGCGGCAGGGAGACGCGCCCACGCCCCGCCCCACACCAGCCACGGGCCCCGGCGCCCGGCCTGGAGCCCCGGCCCCACACCAGGCCCAGGCCCCGGCCCCCGGCCCCCGGCCCCCGGCCCCCGATCCCACACCAGGCCCTCGGCCCGACCCACACACGCGGCCGCCCGGGCGGCTCTCACCGAGGACACGGGACCGGCAGCGGGAAGGCGCGGCGGGGCGGCGGCCCGGTCTCCTCGGCTCCTGCGCGGCGGCGCTGCTGACGGCGGCGGCTCCTCGCGCTTTCCTTTCTCCTTTTCTCCAACAACAAACAGGAAGTGCGTAACGCGGCGGCGCGTCCACTTCCGCCCAGCCTGACGCCGCGCATGCGCCCCGCCCGCCCCCGCCTTCCCGAAGGTTCTGGGCAGCCGGGCCTCGCGCCGCCTGCGGAGCGCTGCTTCCGGCCGAGTCCCCGCCCCGGGAGCACAGGGACGGGCACGCGGTGTGGAGCCCGTCGCCTTAGTTGTCCTGCCCCGGCGTTAGGTTAGCGCGACTTGGATGTTCTGGCGCCTCCGCGCCTCCAGTGCCACCACGGGCTCCACGCGGGAGATCCGCGCGGCGCGTGCGGAGGTGTCGGACTGAACGACCCCTGACCCTGGACAGGTGGCGGCGCCCGGGCAGCGGCCCCCGGGTCCCGGGAGGTCGGAGTGTGGTTGGTGGCCTCCGCGCCGGAGGTCTCGGTGTGCGGCTGCTGCCCACGCGCCTGCTGCCGCCCTTCGCGACACCGAGCACGCGCGTCTGCGGCCTCAGCCCTTCCGGGAGGACATGCGGGGCCCGTTTGCCCTGCGCTGTGCGCGCGCAGCGCTGCCATGTGCTGCGGCCCTGGCTCCGGCACCTGCTCGTGTAACGGCCCTCGCGAGTTCTCGCTCATCGGAGCCCTGACGTGCTTGGGTTAAGGACCCTGAGCGCTTCTGTGGGTAAAGGCTGACACCTTCCTTTCGGGCGTCTGGGACCCGAAGTAGCCATGGCTCTAGTTTCCTCTGCTGCACAAGATTGCTCCCTACGCTGTCCGCCTACCGCTGGGACGATAACGTGTGGCAACCGTAATTGCAAACTACATTTTGAACATTGCTTTATATTGTGTATCTTCATTTCTTGGGTTTCTTAAACACTCACTGTGTTACGGCACATAGTTTTTGACCACATAGCAACAACAACAACAAAATTTTGTTTACCTGATCCTCTTTCATTTAGTAGGTTTGATAAAATGACTGCTGAAAAGTAAGGAATCACAATATTTGGTTTTAGTATGGACATCTCGTGATAAAACCTAAGATAATCTCAGCAGAGACTGGAATTTCATTCAGATATATGCACAGTTTGGCACTGGCACATGTAACCATATCTACCAGCAGGTTGATGGAGTTTTATTTCCCTTCCAGTGTTGACAGTGCTATCATGTGACATTTCACATTTAAAAAGTCCCTACGGCAAGTGTGAGCTAATCTTGAAATGCAGACAACAGAGACATGAACTTTAAATAGTAAGTGGTAGGCTAGCCACAAATAACTTTTTGCGCCCTCCAAAAAATATATACATATATTTACTAAAAACATCTGTCAGTGCAGTAAATTGTATCATGAGAAAAAAACAAGGTACCAGCCCTGATGAAAGGCACATGGTATATTGGGAGAACAGGAATAAATACTCTGAAAAATAACACAAGTATTTAGGTAATATTTCACTCTTTGTGAAACAACCGAGAAAATCTTTCAAGATAAGATTAATGATTTATTCCAAAGTTAGTAGCAGCCCAGACGGTGGTGCTACTGGAACGCTGGTTCAGAGGATGATCACTTCAAAATAGAACAGCAAGTATTTACACTGGAGGGAACGAACGGCCTTGGAGAGGACCGAGGAGGCCACGTGCAGAATCAGACGGCATAGGGAGAGTGAGCATGTCGGTTTGATGGAAGCAAGCATTTTGAACCACGATAAAGAGAGACAAAGATGGACAAGTGTTGGGCCTGTGCAGAGGTTCTCTGGTTGGCAAGGGAAGCCAAGCAATGACACCGCTACGGTCTGCAGGAAGACGGAAGACTAGGAAGACTCGATGACTGTTCCCTCACCTGTAAAATGGGGATAATGGGCTTGATGGGGCGGTTAATTGTATGTGCTTAGCTCCGTGCCTGGCACACAGTAATACTCAGTAAATAATAGCTCTTCTGTGTCATGGCCTCTTCAAGAAACTAACAAGAGGTTCAGGCTTCTCCCCAGCAAAATGTGCAAGCGACCTGAATAAATCAGTAGACACCCACGCACACGCCCACACCCTGCCAAGCCCATCCAAGAGTCCAGCAACCTCGGGTGAAGATCCTGAATGATAGTTTGGAAATTTTTATCAAACTGAAATTTGCCTTAGATCCAAGGATAACATTTACAGAATTTTGCCTTAAAACAGTAAGTGCAATGTTAAAAAAAAAAAGAGAGAGAAAAAAAACCACAGGCCCCGAATGGCATCACTTGTGCTAAGTCCCATGATATGAAACCTAGATTTTAATACCTGAGCTAATTCCTGTTTCCACCTGTCCCAGAAACGTAATCAACCAGTCTGGAATTTTCGTTGTATGGGCCCTCTCCATCCCCCAACCCCTGCTGCCTGGAAAGAAGAGGCAATCTGCATGATAAAACTTGCCATCCCTTCCCCTCCTCCCTCCTGCCCCCCAAGATGAAGTCCTGGTCTAGAAAGAATCTTTTCTTCTGCTCACAGCTTCCTTGCCCCCCGAGCTTCTTCGTATAAAAAACCTTCGATTTTGTGCTGGAGTGCCCTTCTAGTTTTTAGATAGGAGGCTGCCTGATTCATGAATGGCTTGAGAAACCCAATTAGATCTTCAAATTTACTCTGTGTATTTTTTTCAACAGCAAAAATGAAGGAACAAAAGGTATAATACTTACAAGGCGATGGATAACTTTGCAGATAATCAGTTCCTCCTTCCCAGGAAATACCATACGGGCCATAAATATAATAATGCAGTTATCATCAAATATATCCAAGATGCATCACTGAGACAGTGGGTGTAGTGATCCTGCTTTTGTAAAACTGTATTCACTGTGTGTCCCATGAGTGTATACATACATGTACGGGGAACAATTTTCTCTGTCCCGTCTGAGTTCTTGGCTGAGACGCCCTATAATAAATGACAGATAAATAAAGGAGAAAAACAAATAGAAGTTCAGTAGCATGAACAGCTCATGTGCACAGGGAGAGACCCAGGAACACTTAGGAAGCTGCAGGAGGTAGCAGAAGCCACCACCTTCAGTAGCATCTTCAGGTAAAGACGACAGATGTTGGGTGAGGGACCCTACTATCAGGAGAAGCAAGGTAAACGGTTAGGTGATTTTGCAGACATCATCAGTCCCCTGCCGTCTCTAGTGATAAGTTTCTTGGAATTTAGAATCGCCCTCCACTTCCTGGCACTGAGGGAGACACACTTACAAATGGAGATTTCCCTCGACAGGTAAATTTCCCTGACAAAGGGGTAAACTTCCGCTAGGTTTCAGAGCTTCTCCTGCCTCTGCAGTTCCTCAGAAATCATTGGCTCAAAGTAATCCTTATGCCAAAGAGGTACATTCTGCTACTTAACACAAACACAGGACACGGGGCGAACACTCAGTTTGAAAACCTAGTCAAATGAACACATGAAAGCCCTTCACCTCCATTCCTCAATTGCTACCATGTTTCCCACAGCTTTATCTCTCTGTGACCCTTTGAAAGCAAGTCAGCTATCGTGACACTTCACCCCTGAATATTGTAGCATGCCTCACTGAAGAATAAGGAAAGTTTCCTACATAATCTCAATACTATCATCACTCGTAAGAAAATCAACATTTATTCACTAATACAATATGATATGTAATTGAGGGGGATCAGCATATGCCACCCCAAAACATGTCATTTTGGGCATGTGATTCTTTTGAGCTGAAGACAATGAAGGCCCAGCAGATTCAGGAAAAGCTTTTCTTTCTCCCTTAAGTGCCTAAAAGAGTTTAGGTAGGGGGCCATGCGAGGAGAGAGCAATCACCACATATCACCCCAGATCACTTTTCACACGGGAAAGACTTATGCGCGGGGCGCGGCAAACCCCTGTTACGGGCAGTGTGCCTTCCCTCCTTCCTGTGATTGACCTCCCACCCTGGATCCGCAGACACCACCCTCCCCCTCCATAGCTCCCGTGGTTCTTAGCCTCAGTTATCTGACTGCCCAGGAGTCTCATATTAAAAGACACAATACAGGAACGTCATTGATGGTTTCTCAGACATGAGGAAATCAGAAACACCGACATTGTTGGACAAAGAGGAAATCCCATTTAGGACAGCCATACTTCCAGACTGCAAATAAGGACAGGCCTTGTTTTGTTTCATCGGGTACTGTTTCTTTCTTCAGAGTAAAAATAGTTTCAAAGTAGGAAAATCCTGGCAATTACGTTGTTCATTCATAAGAAATGAAATCATAATGTTCTCATAGTTGCTTTGCCCGTGGGGCCAAGCAGTTCTCTGTCCAGTTAAGGAAAATGTAACAATGGCTGCCATTCTGCCTGGTTCGAGCGGTCCACATCAGGGTTACCTGGCAGGCCGGACGCCACCGCCCTCCCCAGCTCTCACTGCCAGGACACATTGCATGTCCCTGACCCTCTGTGCTTCCCGAGGCTGTCAGACTGCTCCTACAGCAGCTGCCCCGGCCTCATCCCCCAGGCCACCCTCCTCGCTTACGTGGCAAGTCGCTGTGGTGATAGCAGAACGCACGTTTGAGGGGCACAATCCAACCAGACGACATTTAAATACTTGACGAGCCAAAGGGTTGCAGGTACAGCTGAAGCCGAGTCATGTAGGGTGCTCGGCTGGCATTCCAGGGCAGATCCTCCTCAGTGGCATCCATCAGCTGGCGGGCCCCTCCTCTGTCCTGACTGGGGGGTTTTCTGGTCATTAGGGAACCCAGGGCCCTGGGAGGGAGACCTCAGCCCAGTTGGGTTGTGTGGACGAGAAAGGGGCCACATAGTAACCTGACATGCTCAGAGTGGCTCAGAGATGGAAACTAACCACACAGGATGGGCTGAACACACAAATTCCTAACTGAAAGTGGGTCATGGCCTGTAGTCACATCCTTGGCCTGTAGCTTTCTTGATAAAGGTCAGTCTTTACCTGAAGAGAGCCTGTCTATGTATTGTCTTTCTGCATCTAAGATAACATGCCCTGTAATGTCAGTCATCCCTTTTTCCAGATCCCTCAGGGCACAATCCGTGGCACTGAGCAAGAGACCACAGAACCCCTATTGTTATCTCCTTCCCGAATAAAATCTCTATGTGCTGTAATGTTAATGATTAACTGTCCTGTGCCCACTGATGTAAAGAAGTCCCTGTCTCTCCTTTCTACTTTTTATCCAACCCCAGAGGCTCTTCTGCTTTGCTTTCTCCCACCCCCTTAATCTACCACCCAGGGATTCCATGTAACCTTCCTTAAGTCTCCTCCTTTGATTCTAATGTATAGAATAAGCTGCAAAACTGCTTTTCGCTGGAGCATTTTTCAGTCTGTTGAGATGTTGCCTCCCAGCAACTGTCGTCATTTAGGCTCAAATAAACTCATTAAAATTCTCCACAGGTTTGGACGTTTCTGACGTCGACAGCTGGAAGAGAACTGTTTCTAGAGTGCATTTGTTCAGAACTGCTGGTGTTCCCAGTACCCATTTTCCTTCGTTCCACAGACTAAGCCGACTCCTGGGTTCTCGGCCGATAAGAATGTAAGCTGCATCCCAGCAGGTTAAGAGCAGCGCGGCCAATTTCCAGCATTTTCTTTAAAACGTAGCCTGAAGTCTCCGGAACAGGACCCGGCTGGGACGCCTCCCCCCACCAACAGGACTGCGTCTGTGTGCTCAGTCTGCTTCCCTG
The DNA here is from genome assembly GCF_036562045.2 of Rhinolophus sinicus. Taxonomy (NCBI): domain Eukaryota; kingdom Metazoa; phylum Chordata; class Mammalia; order Chiroptera; family Rhinolophidae; genus Rhinolophus; species Rhinolophus sinicus. Next base: position 50,861,128 of record NC_133760.1, read on the forward strand.
AAGAGGTATCTTCAGTGTAGAAATGACAGTGACGCCAGGGACAAGTGTTGGGAAGATCATTAAAAACAAACTCTCCTCCCTGGAACCAGAAGATAAAGAATCAGCTGATTACCTAATAAGCAGCAAGTCAGGATGGGCGTGTCACACTCATGAATGGGACAGGCTGCCAACGGGAGCCTCGGTCCGGTGGGACCCACCCTCACATAGGCAGGTGGTGCAGCCTGGAGCCAGACGCCCACTGAAGTCAGGAAACTGGGCCCGGGGCTTATCTTCCTGGGTGATTCCAGAAGAGATGCTCATGGACCTGAGCAGTCATTCCAGCTGTGAGACTGGCCAGAGGCCTTGGGCCACTGAGAAGATTTAGGTACCTTGGAACAGGTCAGAGGAAGAAACTGCGAGAGGGAACAGGAGGGGAGGGTCTCTTGGTTGAGGCTGGAGAAGATGGGGCGTGGCCAAGGGGAGTGCCCAGGTCTGCTCTGGACTGTTGAGTTGGGGGTGCTTTACACATCCTTCTGGGTTCCCTGCTCCCTGTCAGTGGTTTTCACTGAACAGACTGCCAACCCTTGTCAGTCCTGAGATAGCTGGGCTTGGAGGGTTTGGGGGCACAGTCCTGGGCCACTGGGGGGATGAACAGGGCCGCCTTTCTTGAGGGCAATGCAGAGATTTCAAAGACACGTTACCTTTTTAGCTGTAAGTCATTCATTTTTAGATTTTTAATCATATTTAATTCACAGAACATAACATTCACCCTCTTCACGTGTAGCTAGGTAGTTTTCGTACACTCACTGAGCTGTACACACCACCACTGTCCATTCCGGGACATTTCCTCACTCCGATTCCCCCTCCTCCCAAGGTACACCGTTCCTCTACCTTCTGTGTCCGTGTGCTGTCTATTCCGGACAATGAATGTAAAAGAAATCACTCTTTCTTTCCCTTTTTTGTTCTTTTAAACCAATTTCAATTTCATTAGACACAGTGGCATCTACATATATTTTAATCAGTAGCACATGTCAGTGTGAAAAGTATTTCTTAGTACTCAGAGAAAAAAGTATATACAACCTTTGATCCAACAGTTCTACTAACAGGAACTTACTCCTCAGATACATGTGCACAAGTGGGGAAGTTACATACCACACACACACTGATTGGAGTAGCAAAAACTGAGTTGCCTGAGTGTTCATTACTGGAGGGTGAACTAAACAACGGAGCGCCATGTAACGGAACACTACGCATCCATTAAAAAGGTAGCTCATTCGGCCCTGACTCGGGTTGTCCACTTTTCAATATATTATAGGTACATGTCCTAAAAACCATAGCAAACACAAGGCAACAAAGACCCACAAGCAGACGAATAAGTCAAACCACACAGGATGCTTGTTCTGAACCTCGTGCCTGTGCTCTAACTCACGGGCCGGCCGGGTCTGTGATCAGAGCGCGACCACTTCCTGGCACCAGGTTCCCAGCACCTACATTGGTGATCACGCCCGCGCTTTTGTGGATTGTTACCGTTCAGTTTGCTTGGTTTCCAGATGGCAGGGTTTTCTCTCCGCGCGGTGGGAAGCCTGATGGTGCATCCCTGCGTGCACAGCCCAGCCTCCAAAACGCACAGCTCCGGCTCTGAGCTCCTCGCACGCCTTGTCGGTGTGCACCGAGCTTGCGTTCTTGGACTTGCCTTTCCTGGACTCAAGGATCACCCCAGTTTTCTTCTACAGCAAAGGCTCTCCAACTTTCCTGAGGCCATGTTAGCTAGGGCTGAACCTGTGTCCCCCAAACTGTGTCATATGTTGGAGGCCTAACCCCAGTACCTCGGGATGCGACTATATTTGGAGATGGTCTTTCCAGAGGAGATCAGGTGAAGATGCGTCATTAGGGTCATTGTCTCTAGGGGGGCCCTAACCCAATATTGACTGGTCCTTATAAGAAGGGGAAATTGGGCCAGAGACACAGAGGGACAACCGTGTGAGGACACAGGGCGGAGACAGCATCAACCCGCCAAGGAGAGAGGCCTGGAGCAGTCTCCCTCACGGCCTCAGAAGGAACCAGCCCTGCCAGCAGTCGGATCTGGGGTTTTGGCTTCCAGATTCGTGGGATGATCGTGTCTGTTGTCCAAGCAGCCGGTGTGTGCTTCTTTGTACCGCGACGGGCTCCCCAGCAAAGACAGTAACTGCTTTGAGGTCTCTGCTGCGTGAGTTCCCATGACGCCACTGCAGTACGCACAGCCCCGAGGTCCACGACTCACGGTGACCTGACTCCGTGACTGCTTGTGTTTCCCAGTGTTTACCCTACCATCCTGTTAATTCCTCCCTTACACCCAGACCCATTAAATAGTTTTCTTCAGACACTCATCTCTCTGGCACATTTTCACTTTACTGGATGTGGGCATTTCCCAAATCTTCTTATAATTTCTTCCCTTCTTCATTAATCTTATATACTTAACTCTAAGAGAGTAACCTATGTCCACGTCCGAGGGACACTGGAACTGCCCCTGAGGTGCTAACTGCAGGAGGCAGGGGTCCCAGAACCTTGGGTCGAGGGCCAGAGGTACCCCCAGGCTTCTGTGACACATGTGGTATGTTGTACGTTCTTCCTCGCCTGTTTTCTTTTTTGCAACCCTTCATAAAAACAGAGGACCCATTCCCGGCCCCAGGGCCATACAGACACCGACCCACCGCCTGCATTTGGTCTGGGGCCACAGTCCGAAGTCCCCTGACGGGGGGCATGATCAATGGAATTTTCATCTCTGAGGGACCAAAAGGGATGATGCTCACGTTAGAGAGTTAACCAGAAGGGTTACAGAGATGCAAACTGAAGTGTTGGAGGCGCCTCCTCCCTCAGCCCCTGCGGGGTGACTGTCCTGCTCGTCCTGGGACACTCAGCAAAGCCGTCTCCAGCAGCCAGAGCTCGTGAACCAGCCGGCACTCCGAGTGTGCAGCAAACGGCTGTCGGATGACTGAATGAGTGAATGAGATTCTCATTGTCCCGCTGAAGGGCCCAGCAGGGAGTTGTCTGCATGCTCCCCTTCTTCCCGCTCCTTTTGTCCTTTCCTGTCCGGGTGCTGGAAGTGATCCGGGCCAGCACCCACCGCGTCGGGGTCAGAATGTCTGTCCACGCAGTTGGCAAACCAGGCAGTAAAACGAAGAAAGCAGAGGACGACACATAGGACACAGCAGGAGCAGCTGACATGGCACCAAGAATTTCTAAGAGCCCATAATCTGGGTACTTCTGATTTCTCTAACAAATAAGTGCTCATCAAATATTGACACACTTAGGGAGTTACAGAACAAAACCATGCTGGGCATTTATCTGAACGCAAACTACCTTCCCAGAAAAACCGGTACACAAATGCTCACAGCAGCTTTATTTGTCCTGGGTCCAAACTGGAAGCAGCCCAGAGTCCTTCAGCAGGTGTCAGCAAAACCAACCGGTCCGTCCACAGCTCTGCGATCCAAAGAAACAGCCATAGATCCTGCAACACTTGGAGGCGTGTCCAGGGACAGGGCGGAGTGAAAAAGTGTCCCACAAAGTCACACACTATGCAATTCCACTTGAAATGATAAAATTTTGGAAATGGAGAAAAAGGACTGGTGGCTGCCAGGGATTAGGGCTGGGGTGGGTGGGAGGGGTGGGCGGGGTCCTCACTGTGGTGGTGGGTGCAGGAACCTACACAGGTGATCAAATTAAACAACGTAATGCACGTGAGCGCACACACGTACAGCTAAACCGGGGAACCGGGGGCCTGAAATCAGACGGGTGGATTGTGTGCCTGTCAGTACCCAGGTCGTCATAGGGCTATCATTTTGCAAGCTGTTACCACTGGGGAAACGGGACAACAGGTACAGAGAGCTCTGTATTAGTTTTTACAACCACATATGAACCTACAATTATTTCAATAAAAAAACAAAACCATAGTATTAGTTTCCTAGGGCGGCCATAACAAATCAGCACAAGTGGGTGTCATAAGACAACAGAAATTTGTTCTCTTCAAGTTCTGGAATCCAGGTGTTGGCAGGGCCAGCTCCTTCTGGAGGACAGCTGTCCCCTGCCTGCGTCCTTGTTTCTGGTGGTGGCCGTGACCCTTGGCTTGTGGGCGCATCACCCAGTCTCTGCCTTTGTCACGTGGCCTTCTCCCTTCGTGTCTGTGTCTAAATTTCCCTCTATATGAGGCCACCTGTCATTGGATTTAGGCCCAACCCAATCTAGTGTGACCATCTTAACTTCATCACTGCAAAGACCTTATTTTCAAATAAGGCCTCCTTCACAGGCCCTAGGATGCAACATATCTTTCTCGGCAGGGGTGGGGGGTGGGGGTGGGATGAGACGCAATTCAACCCCCAACAGCCAACTTCAGTTTCATCGTACCTGGTGCTTCCTGGGCCTGCAGCTCTGGGTCAGGGGGCCTCCTGGTGGGCCACAGTCAGAGAGACATCCGAGGGGGTCTGGGACCCGCAAACTTGTGCACACCGGCTGTGTGGACTGTGGGCCATAGTACACATCCTACAATTATGACGCACAATGTGTATGCTATTCTGCGTAACAAAATGCAAACTCATTTTTAAACGGTAGTGAATCTATACTGGTTTTCGGGCGCCTTGGAATTCTCTCCTTCAATGAACAACCAAATATAATTGCTATTACTTGAGGGGCCACGGTAATTTGAGGGTGTTAAATGTGGTTCTCATACTCAGAAACGATGTGACACGCTCATGTGTCCAATACTTCAAAGGTAATGTCACTCTGTAAACGCCTTGGCAAGACGCTAGGCATTTTGCTGTGGGGCCCAGGGCCACACCATGACCGTGACCCATGACCCAGCCCCCCACAGTGGCCTGTGGCCCCTGCTGGCCTCCCTGGGAGGTGGCTCCAGCCTGGCAGCAGCTCTTTGCCAAGGATGTGAACAGGAAGTCCCACACACTGCGGTGGCCCCCATGTCTTAATAAGGGAGTTTCTGGCCTAAGGGCGGGTAAATGGCTCATGGAAACAGGCTGTCAGTTGAGCCCTGTGGGGTTTTCTGCTGGGAAACGTCTGTGTGTTTTGGCTTCACAGAAACTTCAGGTGATTTCTGGGGAATTTCGAGCTTGCCATGGGGAGCAGGAAGAGGGCCCTGAGACACTCCCTAAGAGTCACCACCCACCTCAATCCCAGACCCGCTGTGCTCCTCAGAGAGGAGACTCACGGTGGGAGGGGCTTGAGGAAGTGGCCCTCAGACGGGTCCAGCACCCCCTCCCCTCCTCCCTCGCCACTACCCACCTCCCCTGACTCCCTCTTCACTGGAGCCTTCACCTGCAGAACGGGAGGCGCCCGGCCTTACCTTCACTCCTGTAACAGGCTTTGTGGGGACTTTCAGTAGGGCTGGGTGGCACTGTGAACCAGGACACAGGACACTGCGGCCTGGGGGTTCCTTTGAGACAAGAGAATTAAGGTAAGTGCAAGTCCTTCACAGCCTCGAGGACGGTTGGTGGTTTAAAACAATGGCCTTGTGTTCACCAGGCCCAGCTCAACCCTGAGTGGGAACAGGATGGGGGCCCTTGTACAGCTCCCGGGGCCCCCGGGGCTGAGGGGATGGCAAGGCCCCCCTGGGCTGGGGCTGGCAGAGCATGCAACTCATGGGGCCTCGCCATGGGCAGCCCCATGTTAGAAAAGAACCTCCAGAGCAGATCAGCCTCCCTGTAGGTGTCACCGGCCTGTGGCTGCCCTGGGGGACCCTGCGCCCAGCCCAGCCCAGGACTAGGGGTTTCTGGGCCTGACCTGGAATTACCCACGGCCCCTTTCCTCACTGAGGGCCGAGGCAGCAAGATCCCGGTCAGCACTCACCTGTGCCAGGTACTGCTGTCACGGGACCCTTGCAGGCCTTCCTGCTGGCAGCAGGTCAGCATGTGACCGTGTGCCCCTCAGCCGGCCATGGCTGTCCCCTCTGCAATGGGGACGTGGAGCTCAGGGCTGCTGCCCAGGTACCCACAGGTGAGGGGAGGTGGGGCCAACTTACAGCACATGAGGCCTCTGTCCTTGTGACCCCATAAATGTTTTTCCCCCAGGACAGGGCGGGGCCACAGGTACACAGACACACACACATACACACATCACTCAAACAATTAACACACACGCACTCACATGCATGTGCCCACATACATGTAGTCTTGCACATCTATTCACACAAGTCATACACATGAGTGTGCACACCCACAACTCACGTATGCACACTCACACACGCTCACTCACAGCTCATACACACTCACACACACACATGCACACTCACACACGCTCACTCACAGCTCATACACATTCACACACACACACATGCATACATAACACACACGCTCGCTCACAGCAGACTCCCGTCACGGGCACTGCAGACGTGGGTAGGAAGGGGGGGTCCACACCTCGGCATCGTTACCTGTAATGTCACATGTGTCTTTGCCATAATGTCCTTTTAAGAATAATGTTTTTTAAAAACAATGCTTTAAGTTGTGACAATAACAGAAGCCCATAGTAAATATTCAAATAAATGAGTCCCCCACCCAACGGCAGTCGTGGTCAGTTGTCTTTCACCTGCCCTTAGAGAGACGTACGAGGGACAAGTCCGTGGAGGACAGTCTTTCAGTGTCTCTGACCACCCGGGCTGGTGTGCACGCGTTGTCCACGCTGCTGCCCGGTGGGGCGACACTTAGCCTCCGGCTTCACTGCCGCAGCCTGCGGACGCCTGGATCCCCCGTGACCAGCGCTTGGAGCAAATGCCCAAGGCTGTCTGCAGGGTCAAGAGCTGGAAATGGGATCCGGGGACGAGGACATGTGCACTTTAGTTTGCGTGATGCCAAACTGCGCCCCTTTGAGCAGGAGCTCTCAGACAGCTGGACTCCCGGGGCGGGCCTGCCGAGGTGGCAGCTCAGGTGGCGCCAGGGCCCCTCAGCACCCCGGGCCCCAACAAGCACGCGCCCAGAACAGACAGCGAGCTCCCTGCTGCTCCTCTCGGCAGAGGTCTGCTCTGGGCGCCACCCTAACCTCAGGCAGCCATGTCACCTGCCCTGGGGGACACAGGTCCGGACCTGTTCACCGCAGTTCCTCCAAACTGAGACTTGGCCTCCCCTGCCCCCACCTTCCCCTCCATCTCTACTCACCCACTTTCACTCACAGATCTGCTTTTTATCTTTACTTTTGGATTTTTTTACTGTAGTAAAATACACGTGACAGAAAACTCACCATCTTAGCCATTTCAAGTGCACAGTTCAGGGACACTGAGTACATTCACACTGTGTCATCACCTCTGTCATCTCCAGAACTTTCCATCTTCCCAAGTAAACTCCGTCCCCATGAAACACGCCCTCCCCCCGTCCCTGGGAACCTCTGTTCTCCTCTCTGTCCCTGTGAGTGACTCCTCTGGGGACCTCACACGAGTGGGCCACACAGGATTTGTCCTTTCGTGCCTGACTGGGTCCACGGAGCGTGTCCTGCAGGGGCATTTGTCACAGCAGGTGTCACAGTGTCTTCTGTTAGGGCTGCATAACGGGAGTCTGTTTGGCCTCTTCTTCCATGTCATCTTGTCCTCTGACCCTGTGGCAGGACTACCTTGCCGAGACAGGACAGTGGCGTCCTGGCAGCACCCACGCCTGCACCCACTCAGCAGAGGCAGAGCCGAGCAGCGAGCATGTGTCTCTCCCTCACTCAGCCGTCTGCAGGGATGACCACTGCTCCTCCCACAACCTTGTGTCCTCGTCAGAAAATCAAGGCTCCTCAGGACCAAGGCCTTGGCCAGACAGGTGTGTGGGGGCCGAACCTGCCACCTGCACCCTCGTCCAAGGGGCTTTGGGTGCCCACTGGGCCAGCAGGCATCCCAGGTGAACCAGCTGGGCCAGGACCCAGGGCGGCTTATGCCTTCTTCCCAGGAACACATTTGCATTTTCACCTGGAGCCTCTGAAGCCTCAAGTCCATGTGACAGATGGTGGCGTTTCAGGCACAGAGCCCGCAGATGGGGCGATAGTGGGGGACAGAGGCCCTTTCAGGCTGCCTGGCTGCAAAGGCCGGCCCTGCTGGGTGACACGCCCACTGTCCCTAGGCTGCCGTCTGCACGGCAGGCAAACCTGTCTGCCCGTCCTGCCCTGACTGACTCATCGCCACCAGTCCAGTTCCACCCTCCTCTCCCGCCCTCCTGCCCATAAATGAGCCATCCATCCCAGCCAGGGCGGGAGGGGCAGCCGCCCCGCCCATCACCATGTCCTAGGGAAGGTCTCCCAGGTACCCTGGAGGCTGTCAGTCATTTACATGTTAATGCAAACAAACGAACACGCGGGCTTTGCCACGTACCTGACACAGAGGGACCCATTCAGGCAAGAGACTTACCTGCAGAGCTGGGAGGGGCCGGGCACTTCCCAGAGCGCTGGTCTGGGGGCGTGGCACCAAGTTCCCCTGACTTCTCAGAGAAGCACCTGGGGCGGTGAGGTCACACCGGGACAGACGGGCTCTCACAGGAAGCCTCTGCTCCTTAGGATTCCAGCTCTTTCCGGGGTTTTGTAAGGAGCCAGCAGCAATGCCTACTTCTATTCATTTTTGTCCAGGGCCATCCTGTGACACCATCTGCTGCTTCTCTCTGTATGAGCCAGGAAGCAGGGAGAGCCGTCCTGCCTCGGGCTAGTACTGACCACACACGGCCTTGCTCCCAAATGTCTCCTCCAGGTGACAGCCTAGCAAACACCTACACCTCACTTCTCGGAACACTTAAAATCTGCTGGATCCTTCTGTCGGGAGCCAGTTCCCCCTGGGTCGCTCGTGTTTCTGCACGTCCTGTGAGCAGAAACATTGACAGCTGTTGTTTCAGGCTGTCTTGTCATGGATGTTTGCAGCGCATCAGGCAGGGACTCAATATGGGGCAGAGGCCAGGTGTGCTCATGGCCTGTCATGGACGCTGCTGCTGTTCAAGCACAGGGTCCTCCCGCAATGCCACTGCCCGTGCAGGTGCAGCTGTGCAGGTCCTTCAGTTCCCCTAAAATGCAGGTGTGTCCGGGGGACAGAGCACAGCGCCTTTCCCTGAGCGGGCAGGGCGGGTGGGAGCACCGGCAGCTCTGTGAGCTGAGGGTCCTAGAAGAGGGTATGGACCCCGTTCACAATCCGCCATGGGCAGCACAACCCACACGGCTGGCCCCTCGCAGCAGGACGAGGAATGTGGGCCCTCGAGGATTCCAGGTGGACGAGCTGCCAGGCCCCAGCGGGAGGGAGCTTAGGGGACACGTTGGGACACACTGTCAGCGCTGGGCTGGGACAGGGATGGGCTGCCCGAGTCAGGAGGTCAGCTGTTCCGGCAGCAGTTTGAAGAGCAGAGCGTCTGCGTCTCAGAGAAACGAGTGTCCATTTTTGATAGCTTCTGTGGGAAGCTGGATCTGTAGGGAACAACTTTCCTTTCCTTTTATCAGCCCTGCCTAAGCCCCTTGCCTTGGCGGGACCCACGGGTGGCTGCCACCCAGGGACATCACGCCAGTCCTGACCACAACCAGCCTGCAGAATGCCAAGGCCCCCAGTGCCAGGCCAGGTGTGGCTGCTGGGCGGGGATCCCTCTGAGGGCACAGGTTGCCTCAGCCCAGGTGCTCTCCCAGGCCCCACCTGGGCCTGCAGCCAGTGGTCTCTAAATCTCTCGGACTGGAAACATTGATGGATAAAAACGGTTGTGCATGCAAATTCTACACGATGGAAAAACTAGATATTAAACATCAATAAAGCTTCGATTCTTTCTTATGTTTTTAATAAAAAATATGTCTAAATAGAACCTGTCATTTCTCTCTGCCCAACACATGGTCTTAGTGCCCACCTGTTCACCTGAGCCCAAGGAAAGTTCCTGGCTGGGAGGGACCTGGGCAAACAGCTTGTCTGGTGTCTGCCCTTTGCTGCCCCCACCTGTGGCCATTCCCTCTCTGACCCAAGGCGACCTGCTCGTCATTACAGGCCCAGCCGGTCCGCAGGCCTGGTCTCCTAGATGTGTTTCTCTGAGAACTTGTTTCCCAGCAGCTCTTGGGAAATATGTGTTTTTCTGAATCCTGAGAAAATTCAGTTGAGAAATTGGTAAAGCAGGAAAAAGGACTATAATTCTGCCAGAATCAGAACTTTATCATCGACATGAAGGCATTGCTGGCTGGGGGCACCCCCGGTGTCGCGTGGGAAGCTGCAGAAGGGGTGTTTTCGGGCAGTCAGTTGTAGTGGGATAGCCGCAGAGGCACAGGCAGCCCCACAGGAGCTGTGTCACGACGTGAGTGAGGGCCGGCCTGTCTGTGGTGTGTCACCCCTGCACATAATGCGGCCCTGGCCAGCCACTCCCCAGGCACACTGTCCAGACTCCCCGCGGTGTCCCGGAAGGGCGCGCTGCAGAGGGGAGACCTGCGCTGAGTACTCACTTGCTGGCAGGTTGAGCGCCACACATGTGCACGCTACCCGGCTCCAGAGCTTGTCAATGCTGCTAAGCTTCAAATTCCTTATGAAACAGCTTTTCAGGTATCCAGTGACGAACGCAGTCCGGGGAACGTGCAAGTGTTTGAAGAAAGATAAAGGAAATCAACCATGGTGCGGCCAGAGCTGTTTTAAATTACAGTGAACTGCGCACTTATGTCTTTTTAAACAAGAAAAGCCCCAAAACTGTTAGTATGACCCTATCACAGAAAAATGACTCACTCTCATAGGCGATCAATATTACTTAGACGTGAAAATAAAGTGGTACAGAAAAGACAGACTAACTTATGATTTCTGGAATCTGATAACTCTCAGGAATTCTGACTTCTCATTCCCACATCTTGAAGATGAATACCGGTCAGGAACTTGTGACTAAAGGATCACCCACGTCCTGTCACCACCCTCATTTCTAGCTGTCCATCACCCCACCCCCAGCTATAACAGGTCCCTTGTTCACTCAACAAACGTTTCTTGAACTCTGACAATGTCTGGTGCTGGGTGAGGCCGTGGGATGTGAAGTGAGTGGACATGGACCCTGCTCTCTAGGAAGACACGAAGGTGGGGATGGCCGTGACCAGGTAGCTAGAACAGGATGACAGCAGGCTGAGGTGGGTTACCTGCCATCTCCCCAAATAAGTCACAGATAAGGTATACAAGTACACAGGCTTAGAAGGAGAGGGTGTCCTCAGGCACGGGTTGGGTGCAGAACTGCAGGAAGAAGGGGACAGAGAGGGCCAGGCAGGGCTGAGAACTCCATGCCTGGGAGAAAACCTGGCTTCACGCAGCAAACAGCCTTGAAATGACCGCCCAAGGGTCCAGAGCCCTGGATGCAAATCTGCATGGCCCAGAAGCGGCAGAGCAATTAAAGACGATGCCATGAGGTCACCGAGTCGGAGGCCCCACCCGGGGCAGCTACAGCCATGATTCACCCTCCCCGAGAGCCTGCAGGGTGAGTAGCTGCCAATCAAGGACTTCCCCTGTGAGTGACAATCTGCGGGTCCCTTCCTAATACTGCCGCTGCTTGGGAACAGCTGCTGTGTGCAGGCGTTCCAGGTTTGTGTTCATGAACATGCACCATCAGTCTGCAGGTGGGTCTTCGCATCGCCATCTTACAGAGGGGAAACTGAGGCACAGAGCAGCTGAGTAAATAGCTCTGCTCTGATCTCCTGGGCCACGCTGTGCTTTTCCTGCTCCCCTCTGCCCCAACACTGTGGACCTCCTGCCTTCAGTCCAGCCCCCGGAGGGCCAGTCCGATCCTGCCCATACAGCTCACCGGTCTCCTCCTGAATGAGGGCCACACCCCAGGACATGCACAAACATTCTGGAATGTTCTAGAACCTACAGGGGGTTTTCTATGCTTGGTCTTCCCCACTCCCACTCCGCCTCCTGAGGCGGGTGCCCTGTTATTGGGTGGAAGGCTGCTTGCTGGTCTTGGCTGTTTAGGGAGCCTTAGCTGGGGCGTGAATAATGAACAAGCCTGTGCTCGTCTCTTCCTGCACCTGTTTCGGGGGGGCGTGGGGGGGTGCTCCTCTGCCCTGCCCTCCCGAGGCCCACAGCGACCTTGTCACCTGAGGCATCTGCAAGGAGCCAGCACAGCCGCACTCACACGGGCTCCTGGGCCCGCCTGGGTCCTCACATCGGACAAACGCGGACCAACCTCTTTGACCGTGGCCCTGCCTCCTTGGATGGACGTGATACTGATCTCGGTAGGAAGCCACCAGAGAGCCGAGAGAGGCCCTGGGACCAGCAGCGGGGACACTGGAGGTTCGGTGCGAGGCTGTCAGCCTGGCCAGGCCCTGCATCATCCTCGTGACGCACAAGCTGAGCTCAGAGCTGGAACGACATCAGTCTGGTTGTGGATGAGCACATCCCCTGCCTTCTGGAAGCATCCCGTCAGAATCATACCTATTGTGTCCGTGCTGGGCTGGGCTCCCAGTGGACCTCTCAGGAGGGGCGGGCCCACGCATCCCGCTGAGCAGAGCCTGTCCTGGTCCCCAGCTCTGCCTCTGAGGCAACGTTGTGCTCCTGCACCGAGCCTGGGCTGCTGCAGGAGGCTGTCCTGCCTTCTGCTCGGGCACGGCGCTGGGTAGCTCCTGCCTCCTGGTGCCAGGGCCTCACCCTGCCATCCACCACCTAGGCCTCGTACCAATCAGTGCGTCCTGGAGCATTCCCACATGCAGCCTTCAGAAACCAGCCCAGAACTCCCAGGGAGCCCTGGGGTCTCCAAGGGCACAGACCTTGTCCCCAAGGAGACTGTGGAGAGCCATGTCTGTGCTGTGTGCGCTCTCGAGGGTGACTCTGGGCAGCTCGCCCCCAGCCAGGAGGGGGCCATGAGGGCGTCTCTGTAGCAGGCCCGAGGCTCAGCACCCTAGGGAGGATGGCGTGCAGCCCGTCAGGTGTTGGGCTGGGCTGGCAGACCAGCCCAGGTAACTTCTGCCATCTGCTGCCCATCCCTGCCGGACTGAGGTCCTCCGTGTCAGGCTGATCCCCATGGCCCCAGCCCTGGCATGACCCACAGGAGGACCGGGAGGCTGTCACATGGGCCTGAGAGGGTGGTCATCCTGGCTGCCGTCCCTGCCCACCTGTCCACCTGGATGGGTCGTGGGCTGGGACCCTGGGGTCTTTGCTGCATACTCTGTTTTGGGCTCCAGATAAAATATAGGACGCGGTGAAGTGAGAATTCCAGATGAACAACTTGGGGAAACGGGCTCCCAGGTACTGTCACTGCTTGCCTGACAGTCCCGTGTCACTGGGCACGCGGCTCCTGCAGCTGGTGCCTGGGCCTCGGCATGGCTGGCGGGTGCCCACACCCCATGCAGGGGGCCTGTGGGGAAGTCCCACCTATGGCTGGGCCCTTGGACGTGCCAGCGTCACGTGGCCCAGGAGCCCGGCCACAGCAGTCTGCAGGAGCGAGCTAGTCTGTCCCAGGCCTGAGGCTCCTGTTCACAGATCTGTACGCACAGACAGCTGACTTAATGGGACTGATGGTTTTGCTAGAGACGTAAATAATTGAAACGGCATCTCCGATTACTCGACAGATTAAATGTGCTTTACTATCCCACCAGGCCTGGCCTCACGCCACTTGTGAAAGCTACATGCTGCTGGTGTCTGAGAGAAGGCCACTTCTGGGACTAGGAGGTTTCGGACGCAGCAAGGGAGAGCTGAGACAGGGAGACCATTCACCGGGCCATCATCCATCATTCCATCTATCCATCCACCATTCATTCGTTCATTCATTCATTCATTCTTTCAGCGAAGGGAGCTGACGAGGTTCCGGCCCAGGGCAGGGCTGCAGGGCAGGAGGCTGCAGGCCCTTGGGGCTGACCGCTGTATTGTGGGGTGCCTTAACTTTGTGGGATGTTCACAGCACCCCTGCCTTCCCCCACCACATGCCAGTAACTACTCTCTCCCCCTAGTTGCGACAACCAAGAATGTCTCCAGATGGTACCAAGTCAGAACCTCTATCTAATGGGAGAGACAGGCGAGTGGACAGTGGATTGTGACACTGCGGGCTCAGTGCCCAAGATAGGTGGAGACCCTGCTGGACCCCAGGGGGGACCTCCCTCGGACTCAAGTCTCTCTCACAGGTCTATCTGTCACATCTCCCCACCTTGCCCCCCAGGCTTGTCGGGGCCAAATGACGAAGCTCCTCCCCAAGTGAGAGGCCCCAGCACCTACCCGTGTCTGCAGCTTGTTGGGGGCTGGAGGTCTGGGCTCCCAACATCAGGGTGGGGCCCCCACATGAAGCAGTTCTCTGCTACCCCTGCCGCGTATCCTGCAATTCAGCTCTGACACCTGGAGTTAGTGCAGACCCCACAGAAAGGCTCAATTCCCCCTCATCAACCGCACGGGGAACTGGTGCATATATATGCCGGTACATACATACCAGTACATGTGTGCGTGCGACTTGTGCGCGCGCCTGTGCAGCCCCAGCGCCCTCTGCTGGCCACATCAGGAACCGCCGCGCCTCCGGCCCAGACGCGGCTGGCTCCCTTCCGGCCACTGCAGGTTCGAAGGGAGGCCAGGAGGACAGGAGCGAGCTGCCCCAGACAGCGCGTGCCAGTCACAGGCTTTCCCCTTTCGCAGCAGGTCCTATGTGGGCCATGCTACCTGCCTGTTGCAGGGCGGTCCTGACTTGTCCCTGCAGGACCCGAGTGCTCGGAACCGGTTCCAAGGAACCCTTTTTTTTTTTTTTAAATTGGGGAAGGGGAACAGGACTTTATTGGGGAACAGTGTGTACTTCCAGGCCTTTTTTCCAAGTCAAGTTATTGTCCTTTTAATCTTAGTTGTGGAGGGCGCAGCTCAGCTCCAGGTCCAGTTCCCGTTGCTAGTTGCAAGGGGCACAGCCCACCATCCCTTGCGGGAGTCGAGGAATTGAACTGGCAACCTTGTGGTTGAGAGCCCACTGGCCCATGTGGGAATTGAACTGGCAGCCTTCGGAGTCAGGAGCATGGAGCTCTAACCGCCTGAGCCACCGGGTCGGCCCCAGGAACCTGGCTTTGGGGGCTCCTACCCTTGGCTCTGGGCAGCCGAGCGTGGGGTAAGCATCCCTTTGGAATGGAGCCCGTTATTGGGGTCCCCATTCCCAGTTCCGTCATAGTGGCTCGCAGCCCTTCTTCCCCGTGAGGCTGAGTCGGGGGTCCCCTCCCTGGGGCTCAGAGCGCATGGGGGTTCCATCCCGAATTCAGGAGCAGGACCCTCCCCCGCAGGGCCCTCCACTCCTGGGCAGAGTGCTGTTTGCAGGGTCCCCTTAAGTCCCGGACCGCAGCCCCAGCTCCTTTCTTGTCCCTGATCCCAGCGGGCCCTGCTCCTTGTTCCCACGGTCCAGACTCCGCTTCACGTTCACTGCTGCCTCCCGCCCCTGGTGAAGCCACACAGCATCTGGAGCTGCCGGGCTGCTCACCTGCCATCTTGCCAGGCCACCAGCGTGCTCCCCTCCGCCCCCTGCCTGGGCTCCCATCCCATTTCTCAGTGGAATCTGGTGGGTGGCTGTGGGTGTCGGTCCCTGCCACAGGCATGACCCAGAGGTGGGTTCAAGCAGTATTTTGTGGGACGTGACCCGACCCTGTAGCCACAGGGAATTAGCTCGACTCAGCTGAGACAGAGACCAAGGGTTACGACTGTCCTCTCCTGGGCTCCTGGGCCACCTGGGCACCGTGCTCAGCGTCCCGCAGCCCTGCAGAGCCCCTCTCAATGACCAGAAACCGCCTCCTGGCCATTTCCAGCACAGCCTTCATGCCTCCATCTCCTCACAAAAACCCTAGTCCTTACAGTGGTTTGAGCCCAGCACCCAGCCAGGCCATGGTCAGGGTCAGAGATGTCTCGGACCTTTCCCCAGGCTGGTCAGCAGTTAACCAACTCCGTGGGGCTGCTGCCACGAGGTGACCACGTGGCACTTATTTATAAGTGGTTGGTCTCCTAGACCACAGTGCCTGGTGGGTCTGACTGCCTCTCGTGCTGACAGGCTCTCGCCCCGACACCCCCAAGTCACACGAGTGTCTCCCCACAGTCCTGCCAAATGAGCTGAACGCCTGGGCCTTCCCTGGGGGACCTGGCTCCAGCCTCTTTCAGGTTCCATTTCTCGGAGCCTCTCCCCGCCCCACCCCGGCTTGCTGAAACCCCGCACATCCGTCAAGGCTGCTCCCAGATGCTCTCCTTCCCCCGGGGAAGCCTGACCCGGTCTTCTCGGCCAGTGCCGCCTCCTGCCCCTTGGCGCCCAGCACGCACAGAGCCACCCAGCCCTCCATCTATCCAGCTCTAGATCCATCTATGGAGTTAGAAGGATGGGGTCCACACAAGGTCTGGTCACGGATGGTGGCTGTGTGCCACAGGGTACACTCAGGAGGCCGGGCTGCCCCAAAGGTCTTGGGAACTGGAGAAACCTGGCATCTCTGGGAACCTTCTGCCCGGTAAGAACCTCCATGCCTGTGGACTGGTCATGGGGGTGCTGCGTGCCTACGAGCCTCACCCCAGTACAAACCCTGGACGCTGGGCTCCTGGGTGGGGTCCCGCCAGGACCCTGCCCCACCTTTCCCCCTGCTGATTTATCTGCACCTTTTTACCATAATACGCTGTAGCCATGAGCAGAACCCTTTAAGTCCAGAGTCCTAGTGAATCACTGGGCCCGGGCATGGTCTTGGGGACCCCAACAGGATGGGCAAGTGGTGAGTGTGGTCATGACCTCAGGGGGAAGGGGGGAGGAACGCATGAGGTCCCATCTTGATTGTGGAATCTGAGATACTCAAACATTAGGAAAGCAGTTGATCTGGTCTATAAAATTACAGAAATTATTTACCCTGACAGCCCAGGCTCTTCTTCATGGTGACCTTTCAAGAAGAAATATAATACTTACCGTCTGTTTGACTTATTTTCTCCCAATCGGTAGGTTGCCTTTTCATTTTGTTGATGGCTTCCTTGCCATGAAGAAGCTGAAATCTTTTTATTTATTCACCCATCAGTTGATGAGTACTGGGTTCCCCCCACCTTTGGGCTATCATAACATTGCTGCACGTCTGTGGACACGTTTTGTGTGGACACGTGTTCACTGCCTGGGTATAAACCTAGAAGCGGAACTGCTTGCTCATATGCTAACTCTGTAACATCTCAAACCTTTTTTGAAACTTTTGGTAAAAGCCTTGCTTTCCATCCTATTGTTTCAGCCACCTCACGATGAAGACACAGGCAGGACAACCCTCGTGACCAGTCACTAGCTCCTGGATGCAGCCAGGCAGAATGCTGTCACTAAGAGAAACCGGACAAGACTTGGGCGAGTCCCAGGACTGGCAGGGAGGCCCCACTGTCACAGAGGTAGTCACACAGACCTGCGACGAGCCTGTCGCAGCCCTGGAACACAGACCACAGCGGTTACCTGGGGGAAGGAGGAAAGGCCCTCACTGGGCTTAGAGGCGCCAAACAGCAGCACTGGAGAAATTACATGCCCAGTGGGGGGCAGCATCCTGGGGGTGGTCTGCTTTGGGGCATTACAGCTGCATGCAGAGGGCATCTAACTGGGGCCCAAGACAGAGAGTTCAAAAGCTTATAAACGCGGTGTTCACTTTAAATTTATCTTGGTTAGCAAAACACTCCTTCACAGATGAAGCACATCCATTCAACGAATAACTACTGAGCACCTACTGTGAGCCGGGATGTGTTCCAGCAGCTCAGTATACAGCACTTTACTGAACAAACTCCTACCTGAATGACACTTACATTCCGGGGGGGGGGGGGGGGGGAATATGAGCGAAATACTAAAGTACTGGACAGAAGGAGTGCCACAGAGGAGCTGTAGTTTTTAACAATAGGGTAAGGAAAGGTGACATTGAGCAAAGAAGTGCCTGAAGAAAGCAGGAAGCCAGTCCCTCCGTGCCCTGAGGCCACAGGAGGGCACAAGGAAGGAAGCAGGGGGCCCAGTCAGCACGAGGGCAGGTGGCATGGGAGGGCACGAGGTGCCGAGTCATCAGGGCTCCTGCTCTTTCAGAGACAGAGGCACCGAAAGTTCTGCCCAGAGGAGAGGGAAGGACTGCCTTAGGAGCAAGGATTTCGTCTTGCTCTGCCCCTGGGGGCGGGCGGGCCAGGCCAGGAGGCCAGCCCGAGCCTTCGCCCGAAGCGCAGCACTAGTAGGAATGCAAAGCCACCGCTCCATAAATGACACAGTGAGCTGCATGGCGGTGCAGACAGAAGCTGACGGTGCCAATTAGATCACGCAGAAGCAGGCAGGTGATGGGTAGCCCACCTCGCCGCCATCTCAGCCAGCACTGCCACGGCCCTTCTGGAACCAGACCCGAAAGGGCAGCACAGAGGGTGACTGTCCTCTGGCCAGCTCTGCGGGGCAAAGCAGTAACGAGGCCCTGCAGGGCAGCACACTTACAGTGCAGTGCTGGTTGCAGCTGCAGTGAGTGCTACCTGCAATGTGTGACGTCAAACCACATAGGAAGACGACTTAGAGCAGATGCCACTGGTTATAATACGGTAAGGTCCAAAGCACCCGACGTCACACCTTCCTGACATCCCTGGGAAGCCACCGTATGTAAGGGTCCCCTTTCACAGACACATAAGTACCCGGGCTTAAGAGCTCACCCTCAGAGTTTTCTGGAAGCAGAGACCTCTGAATGGGCCGTGGCCACCAAGGGCCCAGGGAGCCCCCCACCTGCAGCCTGCCTCGGTCTTCCCCACTCTCTTCTGACTTCCCAACTGGACCTGCTGGTCACCTAGCCTCCTGACATCGTCAACTCTGGCCACACCGCAGTGCCAGGAACAAGCCTTCAGAAGCCCAAAAGAGCCCAACTACACACCTTTCACTCGGGGAGAAATGTCCCCCTAAAACAAATTCTGGGGAAAGCTGCCGTCCTGTGTGGCACAGTGTGTGGCTGCTGACGGAATGCACTCTGGCCTGGAGTATACGTGTCAGAAAGCTGACTGCTCTCAGCCTGTGTTTTGGTCCTGGCTGTAAGAAATCCACGAAACTGCAGCTCTGCTCTCCGATTTTAGGCTCCTAGGCCACTCGCATCATTGTAGACCTTTAGCTGTTTGTCCTTCTCTGAAGTACGAGGCAGCTTGAACACCAAGCTGCTCCAGCTCATGCCCCCTCCGCCACCCCAGCAGAGCCCGCCTCCATCTGTATGGCCTGTCACCAGCAGGTCCGTGTCTGGGATGTGACTGAGCGGACTGCAGGCTTGTGTGCCACAGAGGCTCCGCGCCCCCCAGAGCCATGGCGTGAAGGAGCCCAGCGCACTGTGGAGTCGGCACCCTGGTGAGATAAGCTCCCCAATGAGCTTGCGCAGGACACCTAGCAAACACCTGTTTGCAGGTAACAGCTTGTGAGAAATGCCTGGGATAACCTTCCCTTTAATTCAATGTTTAGGTTGGAGCGTGAAATTACCAGAAGAAAAAAGTGGAGCAGAACACAGAAAAAGGCGCCACAACAGTGAGGAGAGGAGAATGTCCCTTTGGTATCATTTTTCTTAACAATGTAATGCAAGGTGACCATCCCTCCCCGCAGAGCAGAGCGCGGGCTCTCACCACCAGCCACGGGCACGCTCCCAGCACACGTGGGGGGGGCACAGCCTGCTTGGAGCTTCTAACAGTGCGTTTCAGAGGACAGGATCACTGTCTAGCACATCTGACTGTCACACTTATTCACCGATGACACCTGTGATAAAACTAGTTCACACTGAGAAGTCGTGGTTTTCCTAGGATAGAACAGAACTAACCACAATGATCTGGGGTATGACGCCAACACAACCTCGGGGAAAAAAACATTTAATGCAAATATTTAGCCATTAGAACATACAAATAAATAAGCTCAGGATAGCTGAGGAAAAAAACCCAAATAAGTGTAATTGCCCATTTCTCTTCAGTCCCAGATATTTCCAAAATACTGATAAAAAAAGTACAAATTAACTAAGAAGAAGATATGGAACATTCGACATAAAACAACCTCAAATGAAAATAAAACCAAGGACAAACCCTAGTTATTTTATTTCTGTATATCAAGACTACAAATAGCATTTAAACACTTAATTTATTATTCAAATTAAGAAATTATACATTTTGTTTTGATAATGGTCATTGTCTTAAAAGTGTCATTCAGTTTCCCCACAGTTAAAAGTATATTGCTAGTTCTGGCCAATTCAACAGGACAGCCCCCAGAGCTCCAGTGACAGATGCCGGCCGTGGAAGACAGAAGTCAGACCGAGACCTTCCGTGCCCCGGCATCAGCCGAGGTCACTGTTCTCACAGCCGCCGCGCTGAAATACTCCGTGTCCAGAGACTGAAATCACTGAGCAACAAGTCAGGTCCTGATAAAGTGCCTATTACGAGAGAACTCCAACACTCCTCCCCTGGACACAAGTCGGGGACTGTCCCGTCTTCCTTCCAAGCAGCACCATTGAGGAAGCGGAGGGTGCAGACGCGTGGTGAGTTACCCCAATATCCACGTGACCGGCCAGTCAGCCCGGGCTGCAGAGGGCGGGCGGGCGGCCCCAGGCCCAGCCACAGTGGGCTGCAGGCAAAGGTGCAGCCCAGCACTTTGGTTCAAGTGACTGGAATCGATGCTCAGTGTCTATTCTCCCCAAGTCATCATGTATCGTAGGTCACACACATGCCACAGGAACTAGACAGAGACCCTCCCCTCCTCGAACGCTCCCCAGGCACCAAGTGGAGACAGAAATGGAACAAGAATGAAGTACCCACCTCACATACACCCACACGCAGTAATACCCCAACCACCATGATGCAGGTCAATGGTATACCGAACACAAGCATGCTAGTCCTATGGTGGGGAAATGGCTTAAAAAGCACAAACAAAATACAATCGTTCTAGCTCTTCTCCAAACCTAACCACTTTGGGAAAAGGCAGCAGGAAGAAACGCCTTCAGTTTTGATAATTAGGCTTGTAAACAATTCAACTGCAGGAGAAGCCAGGCCCTGCAAGTCAGCATCTGCAGCTCTCAGACCCGACTCCGCAGGCCGAGGGCCAGGCCGAGCCCGCAGCCGCCCCCGAGCCTGGAACCCACTGGCAAAGCCAGAGCTGCATCTTTGGTTAATTTCACCGAGCTGCCACCAGTCTTCAAACTGTGCTCTTCTTGGCAAAATTATTAACTTAGCCACATGGCACATGACATTTGTCACTTTAAGTTATCTGAAAAGTGATGTCCGTCTACATAAGCGAGCACATCTTAACAAATCATGTGAAAGGTGGAGGAGGGGGTGACGGGCGGGGGCCTGGGAGAGCTTGGGGTGCAGCCTGAGCGCTCGCTCGGAGGGCAGCCCAAGGCGCTACTCACGCGGCAGCGGCGGCGGCGGGCGGAGCCTCCGCTCAGCTGAGCTCGAAGCCCGCGGCGCACTCGATGGCGTACAGCAGCTTGCTGCGCAGCAGCGCCTCGTCTGGGAACTCGGGCAGCTTCAGCAGGTTCATGCACGTGCTGGCCGTGGGGAGCCGCTCCAGGTCTGAGCCGCCGTGATGGATGCAGAAGGCGGGGTACAGCTCCTGCAAGAGCGGGCGCGCGGGCCGGCGTGAGCACAGCGGCTTCATTCCGCCCAAACCCTGTCCTCTGCACAAACACAGCCACACAGACGAGAGCCGTGCAAACACGCCAGTGGCCCGGATGGGAGACGTAACAGCTATTCTAGTTGAAATTTCTCACACTCAACCACAATTCCGATTTTCCTATAGTGAAAACATTAATTTTGTTACAGGGAAACTACCCAAACAGTACAGGAAATAATTACCCGCTCACCACTGAAGTGGGAACCAGAGAACCAAAGCGGAGCCATGTCCCTGGCCCGTCTACGCCACCTCACCAAGCGTGGCAGGCACGCTGCAGCTGCATTTTCTTTCATCTATGGGCGAAGCCCACAAAACGCTGCATAAAGAGACCTATATGCTTTTTATCAATCTTTGTACATCTCTTCACTGTTACAATATAAACCTCATTGAAAGGACAGGTGGCCTGTGATACAGCCTACAAAACCACGGTCTTGTCTTCTATTTATAGTTTATACACTACTTGAAATACCTATGAAAATTTAGAACAGGAACCAAAAGAGAAACAGAAACAACATTTATTGGTTAGCATTCTGAGTACACTGAAGACAGTAATTTTCTCAAATGCTTGAGTAAAGTAAAATAAAACCATCACATTTTTGAAATAGAAAAGGCTCTGAAGGTAGGGCCAGTGAGCGCTGGGTAAATGGTCAAGTGATTGGGGAAATGGAAAGCTTGAAATATATTTTGCAGTTAAATGTCACATTTTAGTGTTTCTTTCATAATGCTAATTGAATTTCCTACTTCGAGTCTTAAAAGTAAAAAAAATGAAGTTCTTTATTGAAATCTGAGTCAAGGGCACCATTTCATGCATAATTCAACAGAGTACAACGGGAATTTGCATTAATTCAGAGTGAGAAAAATCATCAATTTATTATGTGGCCTGATGGCAACTTAACAATTTTCTACAGCACTTTAATGATTTTTTTGTCTGTAACAATCACATTCATTAAACATATTAAACTTTAATTAGCTTTAGCAGATGTTATTCTTCTCCGATAATCTGGCACTAAGGAGTTTCATAACTTTTAAATTATGCATGTGCCTGCTACTTATGGAACTTCAACTCAAAGACAGTCTCCTCTTTTAATTCTGAAGTCTGCCAGCCCTTTCAGTGTGCACGCTCAACTAACTGGAAAGCATACATATTAAGGTGATTTTTCCAAATCTGGAGTCTTAACCTGACAATTGCAAAAACATTTGAAAACTCTTAATTAGATTTCACATTGAATCTATTTTGGATCATTGAAAAAATTCTAAAATAGGAAGAATGTCTCATGGCTTCCAAAAAAGTATTCTTCATGGTAGGACGATAACTCAATTCTGACGGTACGGGGCCATCAACAGGGAAGAGAAGGTCTCCACTGTGACTCTACTTAGGATTTTAAAAGCTAATGTCAACTCCTCACGCACGCAGGGGACAGAGGACTTGGGCTCCCTCTGATTTCTGCAGCTGCCCACTGTGTGGGCACACCACTGTGCTTAGCCACTACCACCTGATGGACGTCTGAGCTAGTCCCAGGTTTGGGCCGTCACGAACCATGCTGTGCGCAACGGCTGCAGGAGTGCGGTGTGAGCATATGTCGTCATCTGTCCTGACTACTGCACATTCGGAGGAGTGGGATTGCTCCAGCAACATTCTCAGGATAACTTGCCTGCACCCACTGAAAACGTCCACGACACAGACCAACAGGAACTGAGGAGACAGGACAGCTAATTGTGATGTGCGGCCCTGGCGTGGACCCCGCAGTGGGGACACACGTTGTGTGAGGGATGCTGTGGGACAGCGGGTATGGCTTCAGCGCACCCCACGCCCTGGAGTGCTGAGCCCACTCCTGGGGTCTGAGTCACGGGGCAGGGGGAGGCTGAAGATGCTCATTTCTAACCAGGTCTCAGGTACGTGAGGCTGTGGTCCCAGGCCCACACTGCGAGCTGCTCGGTGAGATAACAGCAGTCTCACCGCGGGCCATTTGGAACATTTAACTGCGGTTACGTACGAGTATTTGTATTTTAGTAAACGGGTACAAGGAACAGGAGAGGTCTTCAACTTACTCTCACATGATTCAGAAAAGAAACAGAGTAAGAACACAAATGTGGCA
The DNA here is from genome assembly GCF_036562045.2 of Rhinolophus sinicus. Taxonomy (NCBI): domain Eukaryota; kingdom Metazoa; phylum Chordata; class Mammalia; order Chiroptera; family Rhinolophidae; genus Rhinolophus; species Rhinolophus sinicus. The sequence continues at coordinate 50,884,694 of NC_133760.1, forward strand.
AAAGGTTAACAATTGGCAATCGTGGGTTAAGATGTTCTTTGTTGAATTCTTGCAACCTTTCTACACATTTTAAATAATTTCAACGTAAAAAGTTAAAGAAAAGAATACCTCAGGTTTAACTCATCTTCAAAGGTTGCTGGAGTGACCTACCTGAAGTTTCACCAGGTCACCTAACCTGTCCTTCTTCTGTATTACCAACACCACTGTATCTTTAAACTATTAATGCTGCTTCATTTTAATTTACAACGAAGAAGGGGAACACTAACTATGCTTCGACCAATTTTAACCACTAAAAACATTAAGTCAAATTATATGAGGTCAACATTAATGATCAGAAAGGGTACAAAATGAGTGACAGCGAGCCACCAGGAGGAAACGTGCTGCAGTTCCCGCCTCTCTGCTCACACACACTCTGTCCCATTCTGAGCCTGTGTTCTGCTCAGCTCGGTAGTGACAATGACAATGGCCCAAGATGGTGACAGACGGGGAGGAGGGGAACTGACGTTAGTCAGCGGGGCAGATGCAGACCATCACAGGCCATCACCACCACCGTGTGCAAGCATGACATCGCGGGCCGACCCCGCACACGTAAGGGACGACAGAAGAGGCACTTCACTGACCCCGCTACACACCTGGTTAACGTAGCTAAACAGAGTGAACAAAACCACCATGGTTCCAAAGCACCCCACTGTAAACCTGACTCTCCGGAAACAGTGTGTGCCGTGTACTTCACGTGACCACACCTGACAACCTGCAGCCTTTCTTCCTAGGACATGGCCCAGAAGTCGTGTACCTTAAACCCCAAGAGTGGGGGTCGGGAGCAGCTGGTGACAAACTTGAGCAGTTTCCGCTTTTCTTCATCCGTGAACCCTTCCACAACTCGCCAGAAGACTTTGATGACAGGATGGTCAGCAGAATAGCCTCCTGTGACACAATGAACACGTTTTAGTAAAAATAAGCTACGTGCCAAAGCAGGACGGCGTAAAGGGTCAGACGTACAGGTGGCCCATTCCTGTTGCGCCCGGCACAGTGACAGGCAGGGCTCATGGCTGGAGGCCACATCTAAAGAACACCTCTCGTGCTGTTCCTGGGATGAAAGCCAAGTACAGAGGTACCAGAGCACCCCAGGCCAGAATGGGGGATGCCCTGCATTTACAAGGCGCCGTGGCAGGAAACAATGCTGCAAAGGGGTCAGATTTTTCAGAGCTCTGCTGGGAGTTAAAATCAACCTGTGGCGAGCAGCAGACCCTAAGTAACAGGCCCTAACTGATGGTCACACATCTAAAAATGGGAGACTTGGGATTTTTATCTCTACTAGAGCTGGTTATTTTGGCAACGGGACCTCAGTGTCTAGTTTGCTTTATTACCTGTCTGTCCTTCTGACATGAGGTACAGACCATGGCTGACAACCAACCCAGCACACGATTAGACCACTCTTCTGAAGTGTAATGTCTGCTATTTACAGCTTTTCATCTAGTTAAGTGCTTCCTAAAACTGAAATAATTGCTATATATTGTTCCCTCATTGTTAATATACCACAGAAATAACATCAATAAAATATCTTAAGTGCATTAATTGGCACCAAAATGAATATGATAATATTTTAAACCTATTTACTGGAATAGCTCAGATCATTAAAGGTAGAAGCTTTCAATGCAGATAGGGTAATGCAAACATCCCAAGACAATTTCTTGGCAAAGGCGAGACCGGATTGATCTCATTTTCTTAAACTCATGACTTGATAGTGGGGACAATGTGACCTTAGGTATTATTTGCCTTTACACAGACATTAGAGTTCAAGTTTAGAGCAATATGAATTAACTACAGACGGGGGACACGCACACATTGATACACGTTTAATATGCACACATGTAAACGGCTTGAGTTTAGAGAGTTTGCAGTTGTCACCACAGTCCACTTCCGTCCACCCACAGACAGCCACGCCCTGGTCTGTTTCTGGAATGTGCTCTTGCAGACGCCCACCTAAACAAAACCATACCCACGAGCTATGCGACTTCACCTCAGCCCAGCGCCAAAGACTTTTCAAAGTTGCCTTGGATGAAAGGTGGGGGAACAGCGTTGAACACAGCAGGAGTCTAGGTCGGTTTCGTGTTTTTAAATAACATAAAATTCACCATTTAAGCCATTTGTAAGCATCCAGTTCAGAGGCATTACATATGTTCACACTGCTGTGCAGCCCTCACCGTTCTTTCCAACCAACTCTCTGTCAGCCCAACAGCAAGTCCCCACTCCCTGCCCCGCCCGGTAACTGCTCATCTGCTCTCAGCGTCTAGGGTTCTGCCTGTCCAGGTATTTCACGTGCGTGGAATCACACAATATATGTCCTTTAGTGTGTGTCTGGCTTATTTCATTTAACATAATGTTTTCAATATTCATCCGTGTTGTAACATGTACTTGAAATTCTTTTCTTTTTAACACTTAATGTTCCCTGTATGTACAGACCACATTTTGTTTATCCTTTCATTGTAGATGGATGTTGGGTGATTTCTACCTCTTGGTTGCATGAACACAGGTATACAAGTGTCTGTTCCAGTCCCTGCTTCCAACCCCTTTGGCTATATGCCCAGGAGCACAACTGCTAGTCATGCAGCAATTCCATGTTTAGCTTTTCGGGGAGCTACCAAACCATTTTCCACAGTGGCCATTTTACATACCCACCCGCAATGCACGAGGGCTCATTTCTCCACATCTGCACCAACATGCATTGTTTTCTCTGTGTGTGTGTGTGTGTGTGACAGCCACCTAAAGGATGTTATGTATACCTTGCTGTGGTTTGGATCTGCAATCTGCATTTCCCTAATGATTAGTGATATTGAGCTTACTGGTTATTTGCATATTTTCTGCGGAGAAATGTCTATTCAAGTCCTTTGCCCATTTTTGAACTGGGTTGTCTTTTTGTTGTTGAGTTTTAAGAGTTCTTTATGTATTCTGGATACCAGACCCTTATCAATTATGATTTCCCACTGTTTTCTTCCATTCTACAGGTTGTCTTTTCACTTTCTTGACAATGTCTTGGTGCACAAATTTTGATGAAGTACAGTTTATTTTTTCTTTCATTAGTTGTGCTTTTGATATCATATCTAAGAATCCATTGCCAAATCCAAGGCCATGGAGCTTTATTCCTGTTTTCTCCTAAGAAGTTTATAGTTTTAGCTCTTGTATATGGTTGTTGATCCATTTTGAGTTAATTTTTTGAATATGGTGTGAGGTACGGGTACAGCCCCATTCTGTTGCAAAAACTCAGTTGTTCTACAGTTAACTTTTTTAAATAGCTGTAAACTTTTCCAGAGACTCTACCATTTTACATTCCCACCAGTCAAGAGGGTTCCAATTTCTCCGCATACTCACTAACTCTTGGTGTTGTCTACCTTTTTGATTATAGTCATTCTAGTGGGTCTGTAGTGGTATAGCATTAGGATTTAATTTCCATTTCCCTAATGATTAATGGTGTTAAATATCTGTTCATGTGCTTATTTGCTTACTAACCATTTATCTGTATCTTCTGAAGTTAAAATTTTTTTGCTCATTTTTAAATTCAGTTGTTTGTCTATCAGAGTTGCAAGAGTCCTTTATATGTTGTAGACCGAGTCCACTATTAGATGTTATTACTTTCAGATAGTTTTTCCCAATCTGTGGCTTGTCTTTTCATTTTCTTAATGGTCTTTTGACGCACAAAGGCTTTAATTTTGAGGAAGTCCAGTTTCCCAGTGGGCGGGGAGGGAGGCGGGACAGATGGAAAGTCAGGAGAAGGACCTTCACTGTGGGCCTCGTTACACATTCTGGGTTTTGAACCCACACAGTTAAAAATGTGCTAGCTATACAAGAAAGTCTATGAAAAATTACTTTGGAAACAGGCCTCCGATACCAGCTTCAGGAAAAAGTAACCAGTAGTGATAACATACCTGAGTAGTTTGTAAAGGATTTCAGGTCCTCCAGACTTATGGGAACTTGTGCACCAGAAATTAACACCTGAAAAAAAGGTTCAGTTCATGAGGGTGGAGGCAGATCTGAAGCGAGCCTTTTCAGGCAGGGGCAGGCTGGCAGCGAACCTGGATCTCCTGCTGGTCGAACATCCGCAGCCACTCCAGGCTGACCACGTTGGCCAGGCCCTGCCGGAAGGCCAGGCAGTGCTGCCGGATCTGCCGGTTCAGCCTGTAGTCTGCCACCAAGTGGATGTACGCGATGCGGTTGGCGCTGGTGACAGGGATGTCCTTCCCGCCAAACTTCAGCTCCACCACCTGTGAACATGAAAACCCGGGTCTGCAAGTCTTCAAAGGACTGCAGGGTAAACAGAGGAAAGCACGCACAGCACACACCCGGCACCCACACACTTGAATGTGCCCGAACGGGCCACAGCTCGGCGTCTCCCTCTGTCTAGAAGAGCACTGACCGCTTTCTCCGAAGTACTAAGCATTGAGGCCACGTGAAATCATGGCGCTTCCATGAAAGAAAACCAGAAATCACAGTGGGCAAAGACGTGGACCAAATGATCAGCACGAATAAGACGGATTCACGTTGGGAGAAAACGCAGCTTAAGGGATTAAGGCCGAAGGAAAACGACTGCTCACATCGGCACACACAGCAGTGTCCACGTCTCTTTGTATTTCCGTGACGTCACTGCTACTGTAAAGTCCTTTACTGTGACTCACAGGCAGTGGGTTTAATCAGCGGTAACTGGCCAGTCCACGTCTGCCCATCTGGTCATCACGTGACCACGCTTAGACCCTGCAGGGCCTGGGTCGGGTCAGAAACCAGCCCTGCGGACATGGCCAGCGTATCCGTGGGCAAGCACTGTGGTCCCAGAGGCACCTGCTGGTTCCTGCTCCTCTCTGACGTGTGGCCACACACATATTATGTCCCCTTTTGTCATCAGTAAAACGACGACATCTGCTTTGCCTACATGGACTTGCACGTAGGTAAGCTGACAAGAACAGGTGGCCCGACAAACGCCATGGACAACTATCAGCCTGTAAGCTCATGCACAGGCGTGTGCTCTTGGAACTGCTGTGGACTAGAACTTAAACAGCGAGACGCATTCATGATGCATTCGAGTGAAACTATCCAAGCCTGGGCCTAGAAAAATATGAAATAAATACAAATTAAGTGAGCGCAGACGTTCCAGAGTGACTTAGTACGGGGACTGCTGCTAGTGGGAACCAAGTGACATCCTGGAACAGGCTTCACGTACCTGCCACGCAGGTGGCAAACATTTTGGGGCTGTCAGGTTGTGGATGACAGGGAAACTATTAATAGCCCCCATGTGATTTTCTTCGGAGCCCTCACTTGTCCTGGTAGCTGTTCCATTCCAAGAGTAGAAAGACTACACCAGTCCTGCTGGGCAACAGCTTCCCCGACTTTTCCCCTTTCCAGAAAGGCTACCCTAAAATCTGCTCATGAGCTTCCCTTAAATCACGCTAAGTCTGATGGTTACATGGCCACCTCACGTTATGAAAGTCATGCAGCTTTATCACAGTGCTTCTTTCAATTCTGCACATTCCAGATGACATCTCGCTCTCACTAATTCACGTTCTCACTGCTGAACCACTGTCTCAGAAAGGGCTCCAAACCCCAGCCCCTCTGGGGGGGGCCGTGTGGTTCTCCACTGACAGGCCATCTGTCGCCTGGCTGGTGCTGTTTCAATGTATAAAGCAGCACCCACCCCTTAAGTGGATTAACGCAGGTAATAAATGATGATGTACTTACTGTGTGATGTGGGAGATGCAGGGCCCAAGAAGCGATCAGTTAAAGGACCCCCAAAGCCCCCCGCCACCTAATCAGACAGCACTGACATTTCTAGTGTTGTTAAAGCGGTTACACTGTGGGTGTTTAAACTCCTAAACAACTACCTCGGTTTAAAAATCCTGTCACACTGTCCCAAGACGTCGGTTTTCAGGGCATTCTGAAATCTTTCAACAGGAGCTAGAGCAAGAGCCACACTCCCAGCCACTTCCAAAAGCTGGCAGGTTCCAGCACCACAGAAGACAGGGGCCTCCCCTCGGGCACGGGCCTCCCCTCACACACAGACTGCATCTATCCTTCCAGCAACTTCCGCCCCTTTTGAAGATAAAGTCTTCTTCGACTGGCCCAAGGTCACACAGCAAAGCAGCAACACCAGGGCTGTAACCAAGGTCTCATGACTCAAGTTCAATGCTTTTCTACACAACAGATGATTATTTATGGGTCCATCTTAAACCCTGAGCATTTCCTCAAGGGAGATGTGGATATAAATTAGTAGTCTAAAATTTCATGTTCTTTTTTTAAGCAGGCTAACAAACAGCCATATTGATTACCCTGAAGAAACAAATTTGAGAGCAAAACCATTATTTTAAAAGGGAAGATTAATTAACATAACCTGCCAACATAATGAAGTATTTGCATATTACAGACCTTTAAGTCATGGTATTTTATAAACTTAAAGCTGTACAGAGGACCACGTTTCTATATCCATTTCTACAGAAATCTGTAAGATCGACCCCCAAACGAGTTGCTTTACCAGTGACTTTCTTAAATTTCCCAGTTGGCCTCGTTAGTATAACTGTTCGTGCACATTATCGTCTGTAACCTCTTTGCTCAGGGGGCATTTCTATCACTAATCGGAACATCTTCCCTGTACACTTTTCCTTTTAACAGATTCCAACATTACCAGTGGTGCTTTAATGGAACTCTTACCCAGGCGACATCTCCCTATTACCATCTATTTCCGAAAGAAAAGTGGGGAACGCTCCATTAGCAAAGCCTGCATGGTTCGTTACGACCTGACCGCCCCAGAGCCTCTACACCGTTCTGAAATCACCGCAGGTGGAGCGAGGCAGCAGCACCGCTGTGAACGTCCGAAATTTCCTTCGGAACAAACCTCATCTTTCAAAGAACATCTGAACTTTGCACTGTTGAAGCTTCAGCTCTGTGGGACAGAAGAAGAGGCTGAAACAAAAGCAACCACATAAGTTGCAACCAAATAAAACCGTTCTGGTTTCCTCACTCTTACTCTATCTTACAGCGTCGATGTCTGTTCTCAAAAATGCCTAGAGATGACCGAGTGCTGGGAGCGCTGGGGGCCTGAGGCAGCATCATTTCCTTTATTCTTACCTAGGATTTAATCCATACCTATTTCTGAAATAGGGAGCTTTAAAGATTAAGGAACAGACAGAAAATTCAAGTACCACAAAGATGATCATTTAAAAAACATCCAGAAAGTTTAGACACTATACGCCTGTATAAGCTTGGTGTGCTTTTTATTTTAGTTTTGAAGACATCACTGCCGTGTAGAAACCACGGAACAGTCCTGCAGTCTAGGGAGGGCGCCAGGAAAACATGCTACATATCTTAGTTTTCGTGAAGAACTCAGTATTACAGCACAGCACTGAGGGAGGGAGGGACAGAGAGAGAAGAAAACAGAAAATGAGTGTTGGGAGGATGTGGAGAAACTGACCGGCCATGCACTGCTGGTGGGGGAAAATGGTGTGACCACTAGGAAAACAGTGTGGAGGGTCCTCAAAAAGATAAACAGAACTGCCACATGAGCCATCAGTTCCACTTTGTGGCATTATTCATGAACTGAACCAACTCCGCTGTCCACTGAGAGACGAATGAATAAACCAATGCGACACATACATGCAATGGAATATTACTTAGCCTTAAAAAGGAATAAATTCTGACACCGGCTACGATGTGGATGGACCCTGAGGACTTCCTGCTCAGTGAAATGAACCAGTCACAAAAGGAGAAACAGTGCGAGTCCACTCATATGAGGGCCTAGAGTCGTCAGACTCACAGTGACAGAAAGTGGAGTGGTGGGTGTCGGGGCTGGGGCGGGGGATGGAGAGTTGGCATAATGACATCCTGCCTGCCCCCCCCCCCCGACTCACATAAAACCTACTTAGCTCAAGACACTCATCTACAGAACAAGACTTTACAAATGAAGATTGCAGGGGAAGTCACGGCATCTCTGAATCCTGGGACCAACTGACCCAGAGGACACCGGGCTGCTCCCAGGTGTGCTGCCCTGACTCGGAGAAGCAAACCGCAGCTCCCTGCGACAGGAGGCCAAACATTTTCCTGTTGCTCACTTGCCCCGCTCAGAAGTGCACCTGCTTAACCATCGTACTCTGAGGCGCGGAAACACTCACAACAACAACGAAACACTGGCTCTCCTTCTGAGTTTGTTCAGCCTTTCTAAGGCCCAAGGCCTTAGCTGGTTCTCCACGACGACAGGAAGCAGCCCAGACGCCTCGGCGCCATCTACCTCCTCTTCTACACGCCCTGTGAGCTTCAGCCGCTCGGAAACCTGCTCACCTCCCAGTGACGTGATCTCCTTCTCACCCACCAGGGTCCCTCGCAGACAGCCCTCCTGGCCTCCGTGTCAGCTACGACTAAACTTCACATCTCACTACACAGCTCACCTCTGCCTCTCTCGTTACAACGTACGTGGTCTTAGAGTTTAAAAAGCCCTCCTATGCATAGCATAGTGGCCAGGACACAGAGCGTCACGGGTACGTCATGAATGAACGAGGAAATAAAGACGAGGCACGGTGACAAGCAGGTAATGGGATATAAAAAGGCCAAATGGCACTGATCCAAACTTGATCAATGTGTGTTTAGCATAATGAAATGTTCGTGTTTTGACCTGGGAGTAGGTTAAGGACCCCGTGGGGGTCGATGCTTTCTCAATGGTGATTCAACTATTTAATATGCAGTTAATTTCAAACTGGCGAAGCTGGGGATCTTTGAGAGCCTGGATCAGAAACCAAGTAATAACAAAAATTTGGAGCAACAATTACAAAGTTTCAAGATACCATATTTTTTGTAGTTAAAATCAACTATTAGATTCAGAAAAGATTATCAATCTATGAGTACCTAAGAATTGTAGAAGGGCGGACGGGTGGCTCAGGTGGTCAGAGTGCAAGCTCTGGGCAATGGGGCTGCCGGTTTGATTCCCACATGGGCCAGCGAGCTGCGCCCTCTGCAACTAGAATGAAGTCAATGAGCTGCCGCTCAGCTCCCGGGTGGCCAAATGGCTCAGCTGATTGGAGTGCGGGCTCTCACCACAAGGTTGCCGGTTCGATTCCTCAACTCCCACAAGGGATGGTGGGTTGCGCCCTTGCAACTAAGATTGAACACGGCACCTTGAGCTGAGCTGCCGCTGAGCTCCCGGATGGCTCAGTTGGTTGGAGTGCGTCCTCTCAACCACAAGGTTGCCGGTTCGACTCCCGCAAGGGATGGTGGGCTGTGCCCCCTGCAACTAACAACGGCAACTGGACCTGGAGTTGAGCTGCGTCCTCCACAGCTAAGATTGAAAGGACAACAAGTTGACTTGGAAAAGTCCTGAAGTACCACTGTCCCCCAATAAAAAGTCCTGTTCCCCTTCCCCAATAAAATCTTTAAAAAAAAATTGTGTGAGAGAATGTGTTGGTGTATGTCAGTGAGTATGTGTGAGTACTAAAAAAAAAAAAAGAATCATAGGATGCTCTCCCCTGTGAAAAAGACATACTTGTCTGAAAATCAAACATAAGTTAGATAAACACAGTTGGTTACTTTAAAATCTAATAAAATGAGAGATGGTAACAAATATGACTTGGAATATCCTTGATTTGTATGTATACTAAAATGAGTTTCGTAAATTATGGGAACATCTGCCCATAAACGTAGACAGAACAATATGGCGAACGCCCACGTCCCTACCACCAGCTTCAGGAAGTGTCACCTCGTGGCCACGTAGGCCATCTGTACCTCTACCTACTGCCCATCCTCATAATGGTGGTAGCAAATGCCAGATGTTGTCAACCCACCATAAATAGTTCGTGTGTTGTGGCACATCCACACGACAGGACATCATTCAGCCAGAAGAAGAAACAAAGCACTGACACCAGCAACAGTAAGTGACAGGAGCCAGTCACAAAGGCCACGTGCTGTGAGAATCCCGTTAAGTAAAACGTTCAGGCAGAAAGCCATCCGTGCTGGCCTCGACTGGGGGTGGGAGTGACCCGCCAACGGGCACAGTCTCTCTGGGGTGACAAAATATCCTAAGCATAGATGTTGGTGATGGCGCATGGTTCAATGGACGTACTAAACTGCACCGGTGGCTTATGTGGTGTGTGAATTGTAGCTCAAGAAAGCTGTTATTTAAAAATTAGTTTGAGTCTCTAACATACGCTTTTTAAAAATAAAGAATAAAAATATTAAGAGCAATCAGATGTATAATGAAGATCAGGAAAAACATCCTGGCAACCTGCATTACAGCAGCAAGGTGCAGTGAGTGGACGAGCACCGAGGGAGCGGAACTACCCAGGGCTGCTGTTGGAACCCGAACCATGAGCGAGACAGAAAACAAGGCTTCATTAACTGGGTTTCCCAGGGTGGTCAGCGTGCAGGACCACCCATCACCAAGGGGGCGGAACCCATTGCTGAGGAGGTGGAGCCTATCACTGAGGGGGTGGGGCTGATCACTGAGGGGGCGTACCCAATCACTGAGGGGGCAGAGCCCATCACCCACAGGGCGGAGCCGTGCTCACCCACCTGTGAGCCTGAGGTGGGCAGTGTTGCAGGCCCTTCAACTCTCCCTCTCGAACCATCAGCCACTGTGACTCTTCCAACTAAAATGTGCAAAAGCTCAAACAATATAAAGTGGATGATTCTATACAGAAGGAAACACAGGTGGGTGAGCTGCCCCCTACCACATGGATGGAAGCTGGTGGTCAGGCTCACCTGTGCCTCCCCGAGCTCATTGTTCACCACGGTGAAGTTCAGGCCCAGCTCCTCCACGTCGCCTTCATAGCTCTTGAGAAAAAGCAAATTCTTGTACACTTCTGGATCTAAGGAAGCTAGGTGATGGATGTCCACGTCGGCGCTGGTTCCCAGCAACTTGGACAGGAAGAACCCAGCAAAGGGCAGCTCTACCAGCATGTTCTCGTAGAGGGCCTGAGAGGAGAGCAAGGACCAGGGTCAGTCAGCATCTCACAGGCATCTTCTTCATACTTCCCGAAAGAGGCTGTGCAAACGGACAGCTAGCAGCCCTAAGAGAGTAGACACTTTCCCTCCATAAAACAAGAGGATGGCGGGAGCTGGTATTTGGTGAGCGTTTACCATGTGCCAAAGGTAAGGATTCAGTTCATGCATTCAGTATGTTGAAAACTCTAGAAGAGACTACCAAAGAATTCTGGGGCTGAAATTAGAGTGTTAACACCAGTGAGATGTGAAGGGGCCATATCCTCCACGTACGAGAGGTTGGCAAGCATTTTCTGCAAAGGGCTTTGCAGGTGCATCCGTTTCCCAGGCTGCTGCACTAACTGAATGGCTCAAAGCAGCAAACGGGATCTTACTGCCTCCCCGGTCTGGAGGCCCAGAATCAGGTGTCTCAGGGCTGAGCTCTCTCTGAAGGCTCAGGGGAAGGATTCTTCCTTGCCTCGTCCGGCCTCTGGCGTTGTCGGAGTCCGTGGTGGAGCTGGACTGGCAGCCACATCCCTCCCATCTGCCCCCGCCTTGTGTCTCCGCTCTGTGTCTGAATCTCTGTCTACTCTCTCATAAGGATGCTAGTCACTGGATTTGGGGACCTACTCTAACCCATCTGAACCTGATGACACATGCAAAGACTCATTTCCAAATAAGGTACATTCACAGGCACGGGGTATTAGGACTCGAGCATATCTTTTGGGGGTCACGATTCAGCCCATGACAGCAGGCCAGACGGCCTTGGTCACCCCCACTCTGCTCTGGCTGCACAAAGGGAGTGCAGAGCACGGCGAGTGAGGGCAGCTGTGTGCTAAGTGGCAATTCACGTAATTTCCAACTTAAGAAATATTTCTGTTCTTTAAAATGTTTTTTCAACCAGCAAGTGGAAAAAGCATTCTTAGCACACTGTCCACACAAAAGTAGGTGGCGGGCTGGGTCTGGCCCACAGGCCGAGGTGTGCCAACTGCCATCCTAAAATGGCCCTGGGCCGAGAACTGAGAGGCTTGTGTAGCTGTCAGGAGTTGGGCGATGGCGGGACTGAGACCCAAGCCCAGACTCCCTGCGGCCCACACCAGTGCTGTCACTGCGTCCCTTCATGCCTCAGGGTCGCCATGTGCAACGCCCTGCGCGTGTACAGAAAGTGTAATTTCCACACAGTAAGAGAAAACGTGCAACTTACAGGTACAGACTGAATTGTCATATTCGATTATACCTGTGTAACGACCTGTCATATCAAGATAAAAACACTTACACCCCTTCCACAAATCCAGAGTTCCCTCAGCCCCTTCAGGCAACACCCCCCTACCAACTCCTGCTAACCCCCATTTTGTTACCACCACCCTAAGTTTTACCAGTTCTAGCCTTTCATAAATGGGATTATACAGTATGTATTCTTTTGTATGTCTTCTCACAACAATGTTTTTGAGATTCATCTATGTTACTGTTTGTTCTCTAATTTATTGCTGTGTAATAAATACACACGTATTTGCCTGGTAATGGACACATGGGTTGTTTTCAGTTGGCGCTACGGTAAATACAGCTGCTACAACGTCATGTGTGAGCCTTTCTGTGGCTCTCTGCTCTCATTTCTCGTTAGTGATACTTAAGATCTGCTGACAGTGGAAGTATTGGGTCACCCGGCTGTTTTCCAAAATGCAGTGATCCTGCCACCAAGACACACAATGATCACCAATGATCAGCACGGCCGTCTCTGTCATTTCAAATTTCTGGCTGGCACAGTGGGTGGCAGTGGGGTTTGGATTCACTGCTCCTTGATGCCGAGTGGTACTGGGTGGGTGTCGCTGGGGAATACTGTACCGACCTCAGAGACACTCTAGCAGAGGACGGGGAGGAGGCTTCCCAGCAGCCTCCTAGGGCCTGAGGCTGTAAGATGCATGAGAATCGCAAGGCACTGCAGAGCCTCCAGAGGTTCTGATGTGATTCTAACAGGGCTGATTGGGATGGCGGAACCAACGCTCCCCAGCAAATGTGCTCCTGAAAACCACAGTTCTCACTTACCGCGTGGCTGCTCTGTGCTGGGCGCCAGGCTAAGCACCGGGCACTGACTCCCTCACCTCCACCTGGCCCACGTGCAAAGCCACCTGGTGGTAAGGTACCGTGTTTCCCCGAAATTAAGACCTAGCCGGACTATCAGCTCTAATGCGTCTTCTGGAGCAAAAATTAATGTAAGACGTGGTATTATATTATTATACTTGGTCTTATAGGAAAGTAAGACTGGGTCTTATATTAATTTTTGCTCCAAAAAACACATTAGAGCTGATTGTCCAACTAGGTCTTATTTTTGGGGAAACATGGTACCTGTGACTCTTACCTGGGAGTCAGGGGCAACCTGGGTTTCCTCTACAGAGGTCGTTTTTGTTGAGATCCGTATTTACCAGACTCCTCTGCCATGCTCCCCACCTTCCCAGGTGAGAGGAGAAATGATGCCACACCCCCAACTTGTAAATGGACAGCTGGAGGCAGTCTCAAACTCAGGTGACCGTGAACATTTCTCTGTCTGGGGGCAGCCTGTGACCCAGCCTGAGACAGAGAGGGTGAGGGCTGGAAAACCCCATCTCTGAAACCCCTGCCACGAGCTCTGCGGTACCTTCAGACCTCACTAGGCCACTGCTTTAAGACTCGGGCGCTATCACACTACACCTGGAAAACCCCAATAAAAATCAACTTTCGCCTAAGGGCCATCCCCAGCACGAAGCTGTAACTGCTGCAGGAGTCGCTCTTCCAGGAGAACGCCGCCCCGACCACATCCATCCACATGACATGTGAAACGAGGGTTCAACGAGACAGCTGCGTGTGAACTAACGCACACAAGAGCTGGAACTCAGCTCCTCCCACCTTCCAGCAAAGAAGACAAGTGTAGCCGACACCGCTGTTCACCTTGGTTGGAGCGAAACCTTTCCTTAGTCATAGCTTCCAGCACAGCTACAGTATTTAACCAACTGTTTTACATGTGGCCGTCCATAAAATCACGATCCTTAAACACACACCAAATTTACACACTCAGGAATGCTTTTCCTTTCCTCCCAAAAACCAGAGAACACTGAGATACCCCTTCAGACCTACATTTCAAAGTTTCACCCACTAATACAACGGGAGGAAACCAGAAAGGCGACTGCAACGGAAGAGCTCCGGTGACAGGCGTCCACCGTGTTCTCCGCAGTTCCCCCGAGAATGCAGGGAACCGAGGCTTTATGTCCCTGTGCTTTTATTTCTGATCTGAAGACTAATGCTTTCCCCATTAATTCTGAAAAGATGGCAAAAAGGACTTCTTAACGAGAGATTGAATAATAAACTGCAACCAGCACTTAAGTCACCTACCGGTGACGTAAAGAAAGAGCTGTTTGGAAGGCGGGTTTGCGCGGGGCAGGAATGGCCAACACTGCTAGCCGGGGCACTCCCCGGCCACAGGACTCCTGAGTGAGTGATGGCTTCAGAGCCAAGGAGAACGTTCTGCAAAGACGGCAGCACTGGTTCCAGGTGCTGAGGAAAAGCCTCATTTGTACAGTGGACTTTAAAGTAAACTGGAGTGTAAATCACTTGATGCTCAATATGTAAGGTCATTGTTTGCCATTTCTGCATTAGTAACAATAAACCAGAGAGATTCGTTAAATAGATCAGAGCTACCTGAATTTTAAACAGAAATCCCACTGTGACTCATAAAATGCAAATGCATAGGTATAATTTTTTACGTAAGGCAGCTGTAAACCTTCAGAGCATTTAATACACAAGCACTAATAAATGATGGCACTAAAACTATGGCTGCATCAGCTAAATGGATTATAAATTAAATTTCCATAATGTATGCAACCGAGATACAAATGTAAGCATAAATCAAGGTATTCTCCAAACACAGGTTAATTATACTACTTCAAAAACTGCCTATTTTTTATGCAAAATAATCCACTTAGCGTTTTTCACATTGGCTTAATTCGCAGCCAGCTGCACCACTCTTGTTCCTAGAAGCGTCTCAATAACTTGTCACGAAAAGTAGCCATAGGTATATGGCAAAAACCTGTAACGGATTTTTCAACTGTCTGTCTTTTATGAGTGTTTATAGCGAGAAATTGTGCCAACATGATGTGAAATAAAAAGGATTAATTATAGTAGAAGCCTTTTAATGGAAGTGAGCACAGTGGCTGTGCAATTACTGCGAGCTGTGGTGCTCAGGAGCTCGAATGCCGACCCCACCACAGGCCATTTCTGTTCGCTGCCCAGTCACTTCAGTAATTTACTACATTAAGAATCAATAAAAAAATAATGCTTTCCAAATGCATCTTTATCAATCTTCAGGCGGCTCTAAAGTGAACAGTTATAACTTAATCTAAAAACTATATCAGGTGTCCTTTTACAAAGCCATCCTATTGCGAAGCAGATGGTAACTAATTATTGCGGCCCATGCTAGCTAGTACTGCAGTTTAAGGCACCATGCTGACAACGATACGCTATTTAACTTCATACCTTATTCCCCCGAAAAGAAGATCCAGCCAGACCATCAGCTCTAATGAGTCTTTTAGAGCAAAAATTAATACAAGACCCGGTCTTATTTTACTATAACATAAGACCAGGTATGAGATATGATATGATATGATATATGATATGATATAATACCGGTATAATATAATACTGGGTCTTATATTAATTTTTGCTCCAAAAGATGCATTAGAGCTGATGGTCCGGCTGGATCTTATTTTTGGGGAAACGCAGCATTCGTGCTTCAGAGTTAATACCCAAGAGCTGACAATGTGGTCTGACCGGGACTACCACCGATTTCTATTGCTGGAAGCTCCTGAGGGCAGGGAACACACCTCATCTTTTACTATACATGCTGCTGAAGCGAGCACACCTCATCTTTAACGCATGAGTCTACACACAGCATATGGCGCCCGAGCATCTAACAAACACTTAGAAATTGCCAGCCGTGTGCTGGGAAACCACACCACCCATGAATTTGTTTGCAAAGAAAACACATTCTCTTTTGGGATATTTCAGGTTACACAAAAGTACAAAAACGTCAAGACCCATTGTCAATCCTGGGCCGTCACAACCCTACACCAACACCCTCCCACACCAGTCACTCCTCTACCCCCATCTGCACAGTCCCATGTCTTCCACGTGAGGACTTGCATTCCGCGTGCGCTCACACCACGCAGGACCCCAGGGCTCCTGTGCACGGGCCAGGTCCTCCACCCTCCTCCCCGGCACAACCAAACGCTGCGCTCACTCGGGCGCCCTGCAGTTTCTTTAAACACGACGGAGCTGAAATGGACGCTGTTCATTCATGAATCAGCATGTGTCCACTGGAGGGGCAGAGCAGGGTGCACTGGGTGGTAAGTCAGGAAAAGGCACCACGGGCAGGCTGAGGGTGCGTCCCCTCCCCCACTGAGACCCCCAGTACGCACGTCCCAGACCCCCATGCACGCTGCCTCCCCTGAACCGCGAGTGCAGCCACCCCCAGCTCTGCATGGCAGCTCTCGGGAGGGGCGCCGTCCACTTGTCCACTGCAGGGGATCATGTGCCCTCACGCTGTGACAGCTTTCTTTTTCAACAGTTCTTTCACGAAAATCTGTAGGGGGTGCTGGGGTGGTGGAGACGCAAGCCACTTCTCCTACCCCCTTTTCCTTGTTGGCTATCCAGAAATCAGCCCCCAGCACGTGCACAACACCGGCCAGCTGCGAGCTGATCCTTCTCTCCTGTCTCCTGCGAGCTCCATGGCTCCCAGTTCAGGCTCCACAAGGGAGAAGAAACTGGTCTGCTCCTCCCACTCTGCCCACCAACAATGCCATGAAGAACTTACATCTTCATGACCTAAAGCGTTCACCAGTGACAGTCACTGATGTCCAACAACATGGTAGTTGTGCCTGCTCGTGAACTTACGTCAATGGTGGCCTGCAGAACGCACCGTTTCTGGCCTCTCCCACTCAAGGTCAGGCCTGTGTCACCCCCCACACTGCCGGGAAAACTGCAGTCTGTTCACTCAAGAGCTCACACGACTGCCCCCCAATGTACTGGTGAGGGCGCGTGGGGTGGTATTTATGGCCTCACATGCTTCCCCAGGTGCCTATTTCTGTGGGGCTACTTTGACCACAGGACACAGGACATCGTCAGATACTTGTGGAAGCTACTGCTCCCATTCTTCTCGGCCCATGCGCTGAGGCTTTGGCCCCCACGGCCCCTGGAAGCTGCTTGTCCCCCTCCTGCTAAATGACGGTCACCTCTCCATCCTTATCTGTCTAACATGCCTCATCACTCTCTGCCCTGAAAGTCCATATTTGGCTTCACAACATCACACTGTCCTGGTTTCCTCTCCCTTCGCAGCTGCTTCTCCTCAACTTCCCCGGCTGACATCCTCCGAGCTCCGGGTGCAGAAACGGCTGGGATTCAGTGCTCAGCCCGTCCTTCTCCCTCGCTGCACTCACTACCTGGGTGACAGCAGCCAGTGTCACGTCAAGTACGATGTGAAGGGGACACTTCAGCCCAGACATGGCCCCTCACTCAAGTGCCACCTCATTCTCTATGTGAATGTCTGACAGACAGCTCGGACTGAAGGAGAAGCAAACATTTCAGCAGCACCCCAAATCTGCCCCTCCTAGTTCTCACAACAAAACCCATGCAGTCCTCTCACACCCCAACATCCACTCGTCTGCAAATCCTCTTGGCCCCCGACTACTCCTCTCCAGCACTACCTTGCAGGAAGGAGACTCCATGCTCACTCAACCCGAACGCCTGGGACCCCTCCACCGGTCTCCTGCTCGCGTCCCTGCTGCCACCTAAGGGGTTCACACCGTCAGAGGCACCCAGGAGACCTGAGACATCACACAGACCCCGCACGCTGCTGCCAGGGTCCCTGTGGCTGGAGCCAGGACCCCCCAGCTTGGTCTGTGTCACTCAAGAGCCTGAGCTCAACCCCATGCTCTGGCCCCAAACAAACTGATCAGTTTTAGTTAGCAGCAAGAGGAACAATCTACCGCTTCACTTGGCTTGCTTTGCATCAAGTTCAATGTACTAATTTTAAATGTGTATTTAAATGTTTACAGGATTTAAATTAGCGGTATTTGAGTTTTAGACACTCACTGTCCTTAGTGCACGAAGGCCCAAGAGATGCAGCAGGCCTGGCAAGAGTGCGTTTCTCACTGTCATGGTGACAACTGAACACGGCCGGAAAAAGGAGACGGCCTCAGCACTGACCCGTTCAGCTAGTTGTCTGGGAGAGCTTAAAAACCATGAGAAGGGACATCTCACGAGTACACAAGACCTGCTTTATCTAGGAGCAGAACAAATCTTGGTGGCTCTCGGAGTGGTTAAAACTGTAATGATATTTTTAGGAGCTGGAATGAACTGCATTCTGGACTGCTGCTGTCACTTTCACTGTCCAATCTACACCATTCCCATTTCATGTTTAATTTTGAAGAAATAAAATGAACTACATAGAAAACCATGACTTTCAGTGACAAGAAGAATAATCTCCAGATCTGTGAATGCTTTGTTTTTCATGAAAAAGAATACAAACTGTTGATTATTAGAATGCTACAAAAGCAGGCACAGTTCTCCGGAGGGTAAGATTTAAATAAAGTGATCATTTATAAATAACGATCTTTCATTTTTCTGCTTCCAAAAAAGCTGTCAGTGAATCAGAGCAAGCTGATAAGGAATTGTCCATAACTGGGAGATTCAGAGAAAGCACGCATGTGAAATCTGCTAGACATCAAAGTAAAAAAGTCTTAACGTTGATTGGAAGGCTTGTGTTCAGCATAAAATAATCAACTATTTGCTGAATATTATGTTTAAAAAATCTAGGGAAAAGACATGTTAACGTTAGCGATCGCAGCACTTAGTCTGGTGACAATCAGACGAAGACGCTCAATTTCACTGAATGTGGATGAGTCTGAGAGTTCAAAACAAGCAACAATAACAAAGGAGCTTTGCCATTCAAGGGCCAAGGTAACTTTAATTACTAGTATTCACCTACACCTACAGTTTCAAAGCCTCAGCAAATTCAGTGAACATTTTATAAAAGGACTCTAATGATATAGGAGAATAAATTTTCCCACTCTCAAAACTCTCAGGACAAACTGTTAACTGCCAACATTGCATTGTATGATATATTAAGGGCACACTGAATTCTACTAAAATACAAAATTATAAACTATGCTGACACTTCACAATCTGCTAATTAAAAGTTTGAAATATATGACCATGATATTATCAAATAATCTGATTTATAGGTAGTCTGTTCCAATTAAATCAATATTGTAAAGCAAGAAAAAAAAAGAGCCATTTTCAAACAGAATTCAAATATGATAAAAGATTTCCTTCAATAAATATTCTGAACTTAATTGGCTTAAATGGACCTAGGTGCTTCTATTTGTAAAAAAAAATTCAAGATGACATTACCACACTGAGCTGTTTATTTATTCCCCGTCTGGAGCCTGATTTACAGGCGATAAAATGCAATCACGACCCACACCAAAAGCAGGAATCATCTGCTAATGGAACTTTTAATTGAGAAGTGACCAGTGACATGGAGTAATTCTTCCTATGTAGGACTGCTCTTGAGGACCTCTTTGCACTTCATCACAGTAAACAATCACTAACATATGCATTAAAGAAAATTTAAATACATTATGACCCAATAAATATCATAATCAATCAATATACAATTTCTTCTCGTAGAGATTTACTGTTCAGATACCACACTATTAGTACTACACTATTACACTCTTAGACCTGGACAATTTTTAACATGTTGGTACAAAGTTTAACCATTTGTAATCAAATGATAATCAGCTGTTTTAGAAACTAATGCTCCCTTAGGAATCTCCATGCAGAACATTATAAAAGTCTTCAAAGTGTGGACCTAAGCTAACTACCACCCTCCCGGAACTCTAGCTTGAAAATACTGGTTTCGTCTAGACGTCATTATTTTAAAGGGCTTTACTGAGATACAATTTACATGAACTTCACCGTTGGGAGAAAGGCTTAGACCCCAAATTCTGATCCCTGGAACCTGGTTTACAGAGACGCATATTCCCACGTCGATGAGTAAGAGCAAGCCATTGTCCCTCGGAGTCTGCAGAATGTTCCAAGAAGTCGGCCTCAGAACGGCTGCGGTTCCGAACAGGAGGCCAGCTGACCGGAGGGAGCAATGACTGGCCCTCACTCACCACTTACACAAATGTGAGCCAACCCGGAAACGTCCGTGAACCAGCATTCTCTGACCACCTTGTCTCCCTAGAGATCAAGCTTGGACAATGTACACATCCAGGAAGGAAAAAGGATGTAAAATTTTAGTAAGACTTTAGTTCATGCAAATACGATTACTCTATTTGTTGCCTGCTACTGCACTGTGTGAGAACCACCAAATTTAGGGAGAATTTCAGGTTAGTCTAGCAAAATACGACCTCACTTTCATTAATATTTTTAAGTGTATTACTATTGGCTTAGCAAGTTCTTGGGCTCATCGTAACGAAAAGAACTATGGCACATCAAATTTCAAAGACTTTCACGTAATGAGTCGTGACACTTACATCCTCCAGAGGGAGATGAAGCTGAGCTGAGACACAAGGGACCAATGACGGAGAGATGTTACCTCACTATTTTTATTTCAAAAAAGCTGTTACTTAAAAAAAGTCACAAAGAGCACAATCTGCTGCTTTGCAGATTCTGATTTTGAATTAAGCTGCTTCTCAGATGGGTAACTCCAGACGCTATGCTCCAAGATGAGCAGTGGCAGGTCTGCTTAGTGTGGACCACAGAGAACTACAAATGCGACAGATGAAGAAATTTATTATAAAGTTGAAAATGACTAGTTCTGAGTAATTCTTACGGAAAGTGAACCAACAACAACATTACTCTTAACTATGTAGTTAAAACGATCAGGCTTACTCATCAGACCCCCGAACACTCAGCCTGTGCACACGGCCCACTGTCACTGCGGGGGCACATCATGGCCCTCCCAGCTCCCCCTCCTGAGTTCACAGCAGCCTTTCACACTCCGCCTTCCCTCCCTCCGAAGAGCCCATCTTCTTTGATCTTCCTGCCCACGTGAGTGAGTGGCCTCCACTCAAGTCGCTCTGCCGCCAAAGCCCTGAGGGCTGAACCCCCCCCCCATGGTAACAGCCCACCTCTGACCGTCCTCACTCAGCCGCCTGCACACACAGGCCCGGGGCCACCCCACCCCCACCCCCACATGTGCTCTGGAGCCACAAGAGGCTGCTGACAGCTCCATGACAAGTGTGATTCCTTGCCCCAGCCCGTCAGCTCGAGAGCACTTCCACCATCACCGGAAGCTCTCCGGGCTGTGCGCGGCTCGTCCCTTCTTTGCTGTGTCTTCCCAGTATCTTAACCCATCCCTCGTATATGGTTCTTTATCATGGAACTTCCACCTGCACAAAGCTCCCCAATCTTTGAAAACAGACCAACCCACGCACCCATTCTTCTCTGGAACTTGTTCTTTTTCTAGGGATCCCCTTCCCTTCCCTTCACAGCCTTCTGAAAAGGCCTCCTTTCCATGTTTATCCCGCCATGTCTCTCCCTCACCCCAAAGGACACTCATTTTATCACACCGCTTCACTAAAACCACCGCAGGCACACCCCCAGGTCCAGCAACTGAAGACCGGATACATAAATGTGGTCACCAGATAGGGTCTACTACGTGGCAATAGAAAGGAATGAATTGCTGACATTGCAACTTGGATGCTCCTTGGAAAACGTGCTGAGTGACAGAAGCCAGTCACAAAGGCCACCTATTGACAGAAATGCCCAGAATAGGAAGCTCTCCGCAGACACAGAGTAGATGAGCAGTGGTCTAGGGTCTGGGGGAGGGAACGAGGAGTAACTGAATGGCTATCGGAATGCGGTGACGGCCACACAACTCTGAATATATGCAACTACCTGAAATGGGTGAACTGCACGGTATGGAAATTATATCTCAATAAAGCTGTTAGAAGAAAACCACCAAGGGAAGAAAATCTAGCCAATAAGTCCAGCGGTCACGTTTCAGTCCTCAGCTCCCTGTGCTTCCAGCACAACACCACGTAATCCAGGCCACCTTCTTCAGGACCAGATTCCTGTCCTGGCCTCTGAAATCCACTCCCCTCAAGGAAACCACCCTGTCTCCATACGAATGTAGTAAGTCTGTCATCTCAGCCAGTTGCCAAGCACAAAGGTTTTCCATGACCCACAGGGTGACGACCAGACTTTTCATCATGGACTACAGAGGCCCTTACGCTCCGGCTGGGGCTGAGCTGGATGCAGGGTCGGCAAGTACGTCCTCAACAGGCCCCAACTGCACCCGGGAGGCATCGTCCGACTCTGCCGTGGAGGGAAAGCCACCACACACAGGCCACCCGTGAGCAGGCTGCACTGCATCCCAGTAAAACCTTTTAAAAACAAGAATACCCGTGGGCGGCCCCGGCCAGAGGCTGTGGTTTGCGGCTCCCCGTTCCAGTGTCTGTCACCTGCGATGTCACCTCTGACTCGCAGATGCCATACTGATTACAATCCAACTGTCTCTAAAACATGTTGGACAGTAAACACTAAATACCAGGCTTTCTTAGTTCACTGTTTTAAACGGGGGAAATAAAAATATATTCCTAGGCTATCCAAAAACCGTAACAAATTGCCCCAAAATACCACAAAAAACGTTTACCTCTCTACGTAACAATACACCAAGGCTTCCTGGGTAACATAAACCGTGAATGTATTTAACAACATCCTCCCAGCGGGCAGGCTGTGTGCACTGCAGTGTTTCCCAGGTTCTGATGGGAGTCACAGCTCTCCTCTCACTGCAGAAACATCCGTTAGTGAAGACAAACGAGGAACATGCCTTCGGAACTGGCCCCGGGTGCCTGGCAGAAGCCGCCGCCAGGAGCCTGGAAGGGCATTGGTGACGAGGGGACAAGGCGAGCCAGCAGGAAACACTGAGTTTTGACCTCAGAGCGTTCTCCTTCCACCTCAACTTGCAAGATATTACAAAGGGCTTCTGACTCAGACAGCAAACTCGGGGTAAACTTTCTCGCTGTCATTCCAGTGAGTACTTGGTGGTGAGAGTGTGAATACTGGGGAGTCCTCACACACTCCCCCAAACACAGCACACTCTCTGTCATACTGTCACGACTAGTGGAATGAATTCATTCATTCAAAGAAAAACCAGGAGTCGCTGATTTCCGATTTCCCGCGGGAATGACCACGATGATTTTCTGCCTCACTTAGAACAGCTGAGGCATAACTTTCAATTACTGACTTTATTGGGGTACTTGCCAACCACATCCTGCTAGGATTAGCAATTATCAACACCAAATTTATTTAAAGTGCAAAGAAGCAAACACAATAAAATAAACTAACCCAGAAGTAGAACCTCTGTATAAATGTCCCCCATTACTAAACTGTTAGTGATCAATTAAAAAGGAAAAGCACTGCTTCTTTGGACTGGACTTGACCTGTGGGGAAGCAGTCGGCCACTTCTGACTGACATGAGGTCGCACCTACTCTCCCCACAATGACACACCCACAGGCTGTGCTGTGCTCTGAGTTTGTGTCCCCAACATTCACAGGCTGAATCCTAACCCCCAGAATGAAGTCAGGAGGCGGAGCCTCTGGGAGGGCATGAGGTCATGAGGGTGCAGCCCCAGATGGGGCAAGAGCCCACAGAAGAGACCCCACAGACCTCCTGACCCCTTCCACCTGTGTGGACACGGTGAGAAGGTGCCAGTTATGCACCAGAAAGTGGTCCTCACTAGAACCGACCTTGGGGGCGCCTTGACTGTGGACTCCCAGCCTCCAGAACTGTGAGAAATCAGTGGCTGTTGCTTATAAGCGCCAGGTCTGCGGTGTGTGTTACAGCAGCCTGGAAGGGTGAAGACAGGCTCACACTGACCTCGTCCAATGACGGACGGGCTGGCGTCACTGGGTGTCCTTGTCTTGTTCTGACTTTACCGGCGGCAGGGTTTTGCAAGTTTCAACATCAAGTAGGAAATTTCCACTAGGTAATGTGGTTCTCCTTTCACTTACAATAAAGGTCGGCAGGTAGAGCTCTTTGGTTGCTAGAGCATTACCATAATACCATCTTTAAATGGGCAATTTTCACAGAATTTGCATACAAATGTAACAAAAACCATACTGAACAACTCTGGTCTTCCACCTCATAGCACTTTAAAATTGTACAGAACTTTCAAAGAATTACTCTGAACACTCACATCAACGGGAGCAAACTGTTTACAGTACATACACCGATGCCAGCAGACAACTACTGTAAGACTTCCCTGAACATAATGTGATGGCATGTTCCCTGTTTTCTAGACCACACCAACGATTTTTATGCATCTAACTACCGTGTATGTCAAGTATAACAAGGAAAGGTAGTTCTGAAGTAAAAAATCTAGTCAGGGTCATCAACTACTTAAGCAATTTTGACGCACGCTCGTCAAAGCCACAGTCGGCACCACACAGGGACGCCAGTGCCCACACCCCGTGGCCTGAGACCCATGTGGTGGGCAGTCTATATCACCTTTCCAAGCATCCTGCCCAGGAAGTAGTAATGTCTGGCGAAGGAGTCCCCCACAAGCATGTGAGCAGCTGGGTTGGGGTACAGCAGGCCTTCGTTGGTCGTCTTGAAGAAGCCCTGGTTGGGGTTGAACCCTGACTTCAGCAGCTCATTGAGAAACTCTCGGAAGATGCCGCCGCCGTCGATGCCGGCTTCGTCCAGGCCGTGTGCGTTGAGCAGGTGGACGCGGATCCGCTTCTTTAAGTCCGGCTCTGTTGGCGGGGTGGGCGGGGGAAGGGTGAAAAGAAAGCAATACAATCAGCTGGTGTTACAGGAAGTTCAGGGGAGGGGCGAGAACGTGAGAGCTACTGTAATGCAGGGCTCCACACAGTCAGTGAGGCTAAAGGAGCCTGGGAGACAGACCAACAGCGTCTCCAGAGCCTCCGTGGGAGAGGAGAGAGGGGTCCTGTGCGTTCCTGTGTGAAGAACGGATTTAAACATATGTCTAGTGGCTGCAAAGCAGAGGCTCTTTTCTACTAAAACACATTCTCTTTGATTTTTGGAATTTAACTATACTTATTTACACAAAGACATGCTTTCCCCTGATGATTTAATTCCACTTATGTGCAGCTACTATTTTGATTGATACCATTACAAAATAGGTTCAATCTCAAGTTCTAGATATAATGTCAAATGAAACCTAAGCAGATAATTATAGATGAAACACAGTGATGTAGCTGGGGATTTCTCACCTTTACACATATCCTCTTAACACCCAGTTTTAAGGATGAACTAACTCTAGGCACTGATTTGTCACTTGTAATATTTCTCAAGATGACTGTCAACAGTTAGCAGCAGGTTTTGTAAAAATTGTGTAAATGGGAAATGCTCAACCATGGTCCATCTGTCAGCCCTCTCGTTCATACCGTGGGCTTCATGTTCTACGTGGGGGTCACTGTCTCCCCTGGACTCATCCCCTTCCCTCGCGGCTCTCGGAAGCGCATCTCCACGAAGAGCAGAACGTGACAGCGCAGAGCATGTCAGACCCCCAGCGGCCTTTCAGGCGTGCGCCTCTGCTATGGCCAAGCACACATTTAAAACACCTACTCACACAGTACGTTCCTGCAGAAAGAACCTCAGTGAAATGTCACGCCGATTCTACCCTAGCGTCATTTCTTCTTCTGGAAAACACTGTAATAAACCCTGCCCATGCAACAAAAGAAAACATAACCGAGCAGCACACAAAGCACACACGACTGAGGCCCCGAGGGAAAGACTACAGCCTAATTCAACACCAGTGCCAGTGAATGCACCCACGCCTGTGAATGACACCGAGGGCCCACGGTGGCGACGACCGTGATCCTTACAACGGCCCAAGAAGAAGTATGACCATTTCTGCACATGGAGAAATCAAGGACCAACCGACGCTGTTACCCGGGGAAAATGCTGCAGTGACCATGTGGGGGTCATGGTGCCAGGCCCCGTGTCACTGTTTGCTTAGCTCCTGACTGCAAAGAGAAGTCACTCAACTTCTGAGTCCCAGCCGTCACCCACTTGTTGATGGAGCTGACACCTACACTGCAGGATATTGTCCTCAGAGGGTATGAGGTACTGAGTGTCCACAAGAGGTGGCCTTGCTTTAATGACTAGATGATATATGGAATAAGAATATTAATTGATTATATGTAAATGATCGGTCAACAGAGCACTTTAGACCGATTTGCTGTAAGTAAATTAAACAGTCTGAGATGTTTAATTTCACTAATTTGCCTAACAAAATATCAAACAATTTTAACACATGGTTTAAAAATTCTTATTAATAAGGCCTGAATTAGAGAACATCTGTAAAGATTTCAAGCATTAGAACAAAATATTATGAGATTTTTTTCCAAGTCCTTTAAACTCAATGCAATTATCAGCCTGCACTTAAGAATTTGGAGTATGATCAACTTTTGAATACTTTATAAGCTTAAGGACACACCAGGCAATTCGGGGCTTGTTACAGCTGCGCATGCTGTCTGCATGAAATCGTTTTCCGTCACTGAGAAGCACAGGCCTGATGCCGGCCTTGGCGCTCACACACACCAGCGCCGGAGAAGTCTCCGTCCACCAGGTGCAGAGTCTGGGACACGCGCCCTCCGTCCACTGTGACAGCACCGGTAGGGCTTGTCCCCTCTCCTGAGTCCTGGCTCAAGTCCCCCCACCACCATCAAGTACACGTCAGCTCTTCTCTGAACACTGTGTTAACCGTCTGCGAATCGATCCTTTCGTTAGAGCTACTGTGCTTTCCCCAAGATCAATCACAAATTCAACAAACATCCCTGAGCAGCAGCTGTGTGAGCTGACGAAGGTAAGGATTGGTTCTGTCCTGGACTGCGAGGCTGCTGGTCACATGGGGCACGCGTGAGAACTGCTAACACAACAACACAGCACAGCTATTACTCCAACGGATTTACGGGGCGCTGTGGCTCCCAAAGGAGGGAGAACTACTGCTTTTTCCAAAAGTATGTTCGACTAGGAGTCTGAATGCCTGATTTCTGCCTCATTCACGCACAACATGTTGGAAACACAGTGTCCTGGGCAAGAGTGACCTGGTACACTGCAGAGTGCACTTCCCGTGGGCAGATGTGACTTAAAACTGTCTCAGTTTATGGTATCTGGCTTCAGAGGACCCGGGCACAGATTAAATGACAACACTGAATGATGTGAAAAACAAGAACGTGTACAAGGAACCTGAGCACAGCGAGGGCACCCGTGATGGCAGCCTCCCTCCATTGTGCCCACAGTATGACAAAATTAGCTCTTTAAGCGAAGGGGAAAAAACGTATTTGAAACAAGAGGTTTTGCTTCCCTAGAAGAAAATTAAATTGCTCCCCTAGAAAAAAAGGCAACTATTATTCCACTCCTGACAACCTCCCACCGCCTCCCACACCTGTGACCCTGATCCTGCCAAGCTTCCGCTTTTCATCTCCTGCATTGATTTAACATCGATTTATTGCAACATCACAAATCCCACGTTCTGAAGTTAAAGTTATTAATATATAAATGAGTAATAATAAAACTTTAACAAAAAGTGTCAAATATTAACGTAAGACAAAATGTGTCACTGACCTCTAAATGCTGTCCAAATTACTGCTACAATAGAATTCCCTTTTATCTACTAGCACTGTCATCAAAGCACACTACCATTCTATAAAGAAATTTAGATTGCAATGGCAATTAGTTTAGTGTATTTAATTTGGCTTACAATTTATAATATTTACATAAACAGTCATATCCAAAATACACAATGTAAATGGCTGTCCATCCACATTTTTAGAATTATAGGTTATCAACTCAATTTTAGAGACAGACATTTAGGGGTACAGGGGATGGGTTTTCTTGCCTTAAAAAAACCCCAGCATTTGAAAGTCTTGTGTTGCAATAATTATTTGCCAATCTTAGGAATATTATTTGATAATACACACCTCCTAAATTTGATCTACTGTATTTCAGTTTAAAAAGTCATTACTGAACAAGATGACCAACACTAATTTGTTAATGATTACCTTTTCCTAAAATAATTCTCCACCGTCTCCCAGCCATATGCATACACACAGAGAGAATTATACATACCATTTTCTGGGGAAAGCTTGTCATAAGCATCTTCATAAATATAATTTCTTCTTATTGTGACATTAATTCCATCCAGAAATGGACCATCTCCTTGAACTTCTTGCTTATCGGCATAAATCAACCTTTGAAAGATCTAAGAAACAGGGGAAGTTGTAAGGTTATTTGAGACAACAGACTTTGTTATACACATAAGCAACCAAAAGAAAAACTAATTAGAACTAAATCTTAACTTTTGTATCTCCATAAATTCTGAAACCATTTTAAAGGCCAAGGTATCAAATACTGACTTGATGCCTTATCAATAAATGTGTAATACTTACGCTTATGCATTTGTAACATTGCTCCTTTTCCCATTTTACAAACTAATTTTTAAAATTCCATACTATAGTATATTTTTAGTATTTTTTCTGCAAATCCTTTATAAAAACCCAGGTGGTGCAGAGAAGAAGAAAAATAGCTTTGTAAAGTGTCTGAATATTAGTAGGGATATCTCCATAATGATAAACTTCAAGTAATATTTTTTGACGCTAAAAATCCAGCAGAGGGAGCTCAGGAATTATGCAAGATCATATATGCATGTGTATTCGTGTGTTTTAATGAAGAAACATTAAGAGCTTTAAAAGGAACTCATTCTTGTGTTCATCCTGTAAAAAGAACGGGCAAGCCTAAAACATCACCTCGTGAAGCCATGACCTAAGAATAGAGCCTAGTAGTTTATAGAAATTTGCTAAGTTGGTGAATACAAACAAAACATTTTAAATTACATTTGGAAGCAGATGAATGTAAATGAAGACTTTTGTACATTAGTCAAAAATCACCAGGCAAGAAATTAAGATACCTGTCCATCTTTTTGTGTTTTATAAATAAGTTCAGTGTTTTTTAACATAAACATTATTATTTAACATAATAAAAAAGTAGTGTTTTATAAATAACTGTAACAATGTACAGAGCATATCTTTTCAAAGAACCTGGATTTTCAAAAATAATGTATAATTTACTAGACAAAAAGGACCTTATACTCCCATTATAAGAAAACAATAGTGTAACAAGCCTTTTAAATAGTTACAACTAAGGAAAAAACATTTCAAGTTTGCACAGATATTTGGTTGCATTACACTTTAATAAATCATTGTCAACTATTACAATCTAATGAGAAAATATAAGTTACATAATTAGCTGGGCACTAAGCAACTTTTGAGATTTTTCATTGGTGTTAGTTCTTAACACTGCAATGATATTAATAAGATTCTCTCAGCCAATCGATAAAGAGAGTAAATTGCCTACCTTTACGCGTTCCTCAAACGGAACCACAAAGGGGAGTTCTGTCAGGATGGCGAGCTGTCTTTCCTCAGATACAGACAGTGGCGGGGACTCCAGACCCACTATGACACATTGAAAACCTCAGTTATTTTCCTTTCCAGACTCATAAGGCTATCCACTCTATGGCCCAATGTCAGACATTCCAGAGAAGGCAAAGCTATAGGAACAAAGGCCAGCGATGGCTGCGGGGCTGGGGCGGGCGAGGCCGGCTGCAGAGTGCATGGTGTCAGGCTCACAGAACAGTATGGAAGGAGATGTGTTGCACAGTATGGAAGTCACACTCGAGAGGGAAGCGCCAGGCCCGAGACTCACCATCCAGGGTAGACTGCAGGGGGCCTATGCGCCCCATCCGCCGGAAGCGCCACACGTGTCTGGAGGCCGGCACGTAGAGCTGGGTGACCTGTGGGACCACAGCCTTTGCTTAGTGCTGCCTGTGTGCTAGCACTTTCGCGTGGAACGCACATGGGAACTCATCAGTACTTTACATGTGTCTAGAGTTCGCTACGTCCCTCTCTTAGACCTCATGTCCTTTTAGGCGGCCTTTCATGTCCTCTGTCCTATGCTGGCCGTCCTTTCACACTTTTACAGTGTATTGTCTGGACATAGTACACGTCTATGACACGACCGCTTTACAAAGAAACACATATCACGCTTAAAAATTAACAATTTCTTACTATTACCAAATAATCACTTCCTCATAATTTTCTAAAAATTATTTTGTTTGAATTACGTAGTATCCAAATAAGGTTGGTGCAGTACGTACACTGTATCTTAAATTCTTTTAATCTGTCAATTCCCCTCAACCCTTATTTTTGCCCTTGTAATTTTTGGTGAAGAAGCAGAAGCATGTGGCCGGTAGCGTTTCCTACCATCTGGGTTGAACTACCGGTAGTTGCAGCCCTTGGGGTGATCGAGCCTGCATTTCTAGCCCCTCCGCTTCCTATCGAGCAGTAGTTATGTCAGACGATTGGTCACATTCAGGTTAGAGATTTGGGCAGGACCCTTCCGGGAGGGACCTGTTCTTCCCTCAAGAGGCACGTGTGTTTGGACGCTGCAGGTCCGTGGACTACATGTCATCATCAATGATTAGGTCAAGAATTTGCACCACAACATGACTCAGTCACGCACTAGACGCACTGTTTGGTTCAGCCAACACTTTTCCTGTAGCAAAACTTTCTGGAGCAGGGAGGCAGCAGTGTCCCTCTGCTCCTGGGGCCTCAAGCATGCTCTCAGCAGACCCAGTGTGAAAGGAACTCTGACTGGCACCGCGCAGGCTGTTTACTTCATCAGAGCCTGCAGAATATAGTGAGATTCTACTTTGGAAATGCCTTCTGCGTGTGTGATTAGCTGGAATACGTCTCCATCGAGAAGGCTCTCTCATCATCAGCTACCTGGGTAGCTCGAGGAATAAAGGAAAGGCAGGCTAAACGTGTGACTCCTTTTTTCCAAACCTGTATTCAAAATGATGACATCGTTGCTTTGCATCCTACAAAAAGGCCGATGAGGTTCTTTTTCCTGGAGTCTCATGCACACGCAGACCAAACACGTCTGAGGTTTGGCCCGCTGTGCCCGTCTGCCTGCTGCTCACTGCCCACCTCTGTCGGACTCCTGGCCGGCTCACCAAGTCTCCTGGGCTCCCCTGCTCTCCAGCGACAAGCACTCCCCACCCGGCTTGTTCAGACCCAGGACCGACCATCAGGCCCATGATGCTTCTTTTTAGGGAACGCTGCTGAGAGGCCCCATCTAGGGCCCCGGTGGGGCTCAGTGGTCTCGGACCTGTCACAGTGGCTCAGCCTGCTCAGTGCACAGAGCTAGAAGCCACGTGCTTACTGTAAACATAGCAGCTCGTACAGACACAGCAGTGCTTCTAAAACGTTCTACAACACTCCTTTCTTTAAGGTTTCTGCAATCTTGTTTCTTCTATACCCTCCCCTCTGCCCCATCCCCAAGATTTCGAAATGAATCTAATCATGCCTTTTTCTGACAAACAAAAATGAAAACACCTCAAGTCCTTTGTTATTATTATTTAAAATTTTAAAGATATATTATACTATTGAATCTACTTTAGATCTAAATCTTAGTAATATAATATTCAACTTTGTTCCTTTAGAAAATCAAGGGAAAACACTTCTTTTATGTACTAAACATATATTGTTAAGTAATACTAATAAAAGCAAAATCTTTTTCAGCCATAAAAAAGAACCATCAGGCTTCAATATAATTGTGGTTAAAAAGCAAAATAAAATTAATAAACCCAGGATGCACATTTTAGTCAACGGTGTTGCAATATATTCTGTGACCTAAGAGTTAATATTTAAAGGTTTAACTCCTTAACCCTTGACTCTGTTAATATTTAGTTATATAATAAGTAATAAATTAAACAATTTTAAAAGATTTATTATTCTAGCTAACAAAAATCTGTTTAACGAAAAGTACTGAAAAGCTCTTTCAGTAGCACCTTGTCTGCTCTGATGTCTTCTTGCTCCGACAGCCAGTGGCCTGCAGGGCAAAAACTTCTCCGGGTGTCCCTGGACTTCAACATCTTCACCAGGTTGGTGATGACCTGATGAGAAAGGAAAGGACCATGTCACATAAATGAGTTCAGGAAGTGCCCCAGTCTGAGGGCAAAGGACATGGTGTGTTTTGTCACCCAAACGCCTGAGGGCACGGGGGCTTCAGTGACCAAGGCCTGGCCCAGGTCACCACACCAGTTTACAGAAAAGGGTCTCATTCTATGATTGCAAGAATGAGTTCCAAGTACAAAGCAGTTAGTTACTGCCAACAAAGAGAGAAAAGTTAACAGAAATATGTGCAAAGCTTGATGTTAAAACTATAAGGGAGACAGTAATGAAGTTCTGAAACACAAATTTGGAATGTACTAGCTCATTGGAGCTATAATGAAAGACATTTCCTAAGTAGAGTGATTTTATAAAACTTTTTCCCGAGGTAAAACACCATTTCTTTTTTTTCTGAAAAACACTGTATTAAGGGCGTTGGGGGGAAAAGGAACTATCCTAGACACATCTCTCCCATCTTCCAAAAAGAAAATGGTTTCAGTATTTCCCTTATGGAAGCCTCTGGAGTCAGGTCTACTTCCCACTGTAACTCCACACAAACTTCAGTGCAATTTCCTCCCTGAAGCCTCCCCCGTCTCCGGCCCACCCCCAGTTCCAGGCACAGCTTAGGCCTACATGGTTTTGCCAACAAGCAGTAGTTCCTCTCTGGCTGTGCAGCAAACTCCTGCAAACAGAACCCAACCAACTACTGGAACCTGCAGCGACGTGATGACTGACGTGGGATCAGTAAATGTCAGTTTTATAACAAATGATTAAAGAGATCTAACAGCACTATTTAAAAAGAATTGAAGTGTCATATTAAATAGAAATGTATTTTGTCATAAACAAAGATAAACCAACATAAAATTGTAAACCCAAAGTTTTAAATCATTACAAGCAGGATCTGATCACACAACCATCATGTAACGTGAAACTGACGGTGTTTTCTGAGAAAGCACGCCAGGCTTGTGTGTACCTTGCATTTAGTTAAGTAAAATACAATTTGGATAAAACATAGCTTGGATAGGAATAATAAAATCAGGTGATGTGATTAATTTCCAAATACATCCACTGGGCAAGCAAGCAAGATGGCAAAGTCTCGATTGTTAATAGAGATTTCCCTTGAAAATCCTACACTGTAGCATCTGTATACAACAGAAAAACAAACAACATGCAAATCCTGGCATCTGGGAATATCAGAAATTCTGTGTGTCCAACACAAGTGGGAGAGAAAGGGTCCGTGGTTGACATCTCAGGCCACTGTAATGTAGACACCGCCTGGATGATACGCCCACGGACAGAGAAAAGCAGACCTGAGTCGTTTGGTCATGCAGACAAAGCTGCATCGTAAGAACCTCTCAGAATCTACAATACAGCTTTTTAACGTCTAGCGTGTTTCCCCGAAAATAAGACCTAACCAGAAAATAAGCCATAGCATGCTTTTTCAGGATGACATTCCCTGAACATAAGCCCCAATGTGTTTTTTGGAGCAAAAATTAATATAAGACCCAGTTTTATTTTCAGGGAAACACGGTAGATATTTCTTACCGGTTCAGCGGTGGCATTTTAAAGCCTGCCACAATACCATGGTGACCGGCTTTGTGAACGAGCAGGAATGAGCTCAGGTAAGAGCTCGGGGTGGCGTCTTAACCCTGGACTCTGCTGTGACTGTGCAGGGCTGAGTCTCCGCAGACGCGGTGTTTTATGACCTCTGCTTTCCAGGGCAGCCCCAGCAGACGGAGGATCGCCTGGTGTGGGTTCTGCCTGGCTAACTGCTGGTCACGACCCTGTGGCCACTGGCCCAGTGACTTAATCCTTGGGCATCTCTCAGACGTGCTCTCCAACGGAAGACTGAACCCCAGTGAGTTCTGGGTCTCAGATAAGCGCAGCTCCATCCACACAGAGCAGCACTGCCCTCCCTGCAGTGGAGACGGCAGCACAGCTGCTCTGCATGAAGAACACAATGTCTTACCTCCCATTTTCATAACCGATCACACTGGCAGTTTAGGATTGTGCTGCAATTTACCCATAATACCCCACAACTTAACAAAAGACATGGTTTCCAACGAATACTCGTACTTATGTGTATTTATTTAGCGGCACCCACTTATTACTTAAGGCTTCCACGTATCATCCCCTTGAATCTTGACCTGCTCATGAATTTATCATCCCCACTGTGCAGTTGAGGAAACTTAGCTTTATAGAGGGTAAGTAACTTGCTCAAGGGCACGCAGGGGCAGGATGCGGGCAGCCTAACTCCAGAACACAAAACTGTATCTGCCTCCTGGCATTCATGTCTATGCAATCTCTGTTTATGGGAACACTTTACATAGGTCACAAACATTATTAAACTGTCTATGAGGCAATGAATACCATAATTTACATTACTTATAAAATGTCTTAGATCACTGTTCCTTTTTCAAAAAAAAAAAAAAGAAAGAAAGAAAAGAGAGGTAAGCGGAGAATGTGGGGGAGAGAAGAAAGAAGATACGAAAGTGCTTTGGAAGGGATGTCAAGATAGCAGTCACTGTGGAAAAGTGAATCTTAACAAATTACAGTTGACAGTAAACCAAACTTGAACATGAGCCTGCACAGGATCGCCAGAGAAAATACAGGACACCTAGTTAAATCTGAACTTCAGAGAAACATCAAACGATTTTTTAGTATAGGTATGTCCCAAATATCACTTTATTCAAAGGGTAAGCATGTCCCAAATATTGCATTGGACATATTGATATTTAAAAAAGCATTTGTTAACTGAAATTCAAATTGAATTAGGTGACACATTTTTATTTGCTAAATCTGGCAACACCAGCTCTGGATCCAGTCCAAAATACTTTAGAAATGTCAAATCCTGTATCTTAAATTCAACTGAGAACAGTACCTTCTTCATTTTACACATTTTTTCTTCTAAGTTTTAAACTAAAATACACATTTTAAGAAACCATGAAAATTTAACTGAATCCATTCTGTGATGTCAAAACACCTTTAAAACACATTCCTTTTCTCTACATTCATTTTCAGTATTATGAAATCACCCGCTGTACAAGTACTTAGTACCAAAAAAGCAAAGTTTATGGAAGTAACCATTAAAAAAATGACATAAATCGACTAAAGATTGTTAAAGGTAAGAAAAACTAGAGTAACAGTTTTAAGCTGAATCAATTGATAGCCAGTAATGAGACCAAAAGATAGTTCTTTCTCAGTTAATTTTTTCAAATTTTCTGGCACAGATAGGGCCACTACAAAGACTCTCCCGAAACTGAAGGCTTATAGAATTCTACACTTAAACAGAGCCTAAGTCATAAATGCCCACACAGGCTGCCACCACCACCCCCCATTCTAAGGTGACACCAGTCGGTAACTTTTTCACCGATTCCCAGGAGACTACTACGCACTTAGACTTACGAACCACTGCGTTATGAAGTAAAATAAAACAGCAAACAAGCAAACACTGGAATAACAAGCTGTGCCTAGCTCAATATACAGTTTTAGCAGGCTTCACAGTCATACATATATACTACAACAGGATTATACTGATTTGATGTGTCTTGTCCCCTGTCTCATATTCTTCCATGTTAGAGTTAAATTTCAGAGTAAATACCTGCTCAAAAACTAATAAAATTATTTAAGTAAATACTCAGAAATGCATACAATTGTCATACATGCTCTATCATTTACTATTTGAATTAAAAAACAAGTGACACCTGTAAACAGGTTTCCTTAACCCAATATTAAAAAGATAAGTAGAGGGGCCGGCCCAGTGGCTCAGGCGGTTGGAGCTCCATGCTCCTAACTCCGTAGGCTGCCGGTTCAATTCCCACATGGGCCAGTGGGCTCTCAACCACAAGGTTGCCAGTTCAACTCCTCGAGTTCCGCAGGGATGGTGGGCAGCGCCCCCTGCAACTAAAACTGAACACGGCACGTTGAGCGGAGCTGCCGCTGAGCTCCTGGTTGGTTGGAGCGCGTCCTCTCAACCACAAGGTTGCCGGTTCGACTCCCGCAAGGGATGGTGGGCTGCGCCCCCTGCAACTAACAACGGGCAACTGGACCTGGAGCTGAGCTGCACCCTCCACAACTAAGACTGAAAGGACAACAACTTGAAGCTGAATGGCACCCTCCACAACTAAGATTGAAAGGACAACTTGACTTGGAAAAAAATTCTGGAAGTACACACTGTTCCCCAGTAAAGTCCTGTTCCCCTTCCCAAATAAAATCTTAAAAAAAAAAAAAAAAAAAAAAAGGATAAGTAGGTAACTGCTCAGGAACATACAGACTCCTCATAAGGAGCACACTTAATAACTGTCCAAGCTCAAGGTCATGAATGTTCACCGATCACTGTACGTCTGCGAGCTCACTGGCTGTGAGGACCACAAGACAATCCTGACCAATAACCTGAGGGAGACATTCTTAAGCATTTCATACACTCTGTCATGTAACAAGTGTGCACATACACATATGTATTACTTAAGGTTGCTGACGTTCAAGTATGACATTTCTGAATGA
This sequence comes from Rhinolophus sinicus, assembly GCF_036562045.2. Taxonomy (NCBI): domain Eukaryota; kingdom Metazoa; phylum Chordata; class Mammalia; order Chiroptera; family Rhinolophidae; genus Rhinolophus; species Rhinolophus sinicus. Next base: position 50,921,156 of record NC_133760.1, read on the forward strand.
AGATCACTGATATTTGTATTATTGCAACCAAAAAAGTACATAGTCCAAATTTTGAAAGGCACCTTGTAGACTAAATTACATTATAATATAAGAATCTCTTTTTAATCTTAAATCTGATATGTAAAATCTGGTAAGTTAAATCAAACATCTAAGGAAATTCTTTAGATAGTTCAATGCAAAACATAGGATACGGCATATAATTTATGAGTCTTTAAGTGTGGCCAATGTGTAATGTGGTAAATATCCATCAAATAAGGACGTTTTAGGATTTTGATACCATGATGAAGAATATGTGAAAATGAAATACAAGAAAAACCAGTAAAGCACCAGCTCCAAGATTATCATCTCACAGGCGACCTGAGTGAGTGTCCCTGTCAATCAAGTGTCTCACGGGACCAGCAGTCGCTTTTCTCCGTCCTGTGTGCTCCAATGCACCCACCTCTCAACTCTGTTCTCTCTCAGTGTCATTAGTGGAAAGCTGTCCTTGTCACTGTACAATGACATTGGCAGTCTGGCCTCACTTATGATTCCCCCAGCAGAGGGTGGAGTCAGTGTTCCAGGATGAAGCAAGTAGGTGATGGAATATGTGACAGTAATGCCACCCTAACCCCTAACCTAGAAAAGTCATGACGTGTCTGATATGGATTACTGCTGCCAAAGGCTCACCACGTTTTACACAGCCCTCCGCGACCACTTGTTAAAAAGGTTTATTTTTAAAGACAAGTGCTCACCAGCATGTTTCCATCTTACTTTACAGTCAAAACCAAAACAAATAAAACCCTAAGAAGACAGAAAAATACACGGCCTGTGGCTTGAGCCTCGTGGTCACCACCGACAGATCACGGGGCGCGCATGGCAGGGTTAGTCAGCACTCCGCCCCTGATTTGACTGCGAACTTCTGAACGGCTTTGAAACCGGAAAACCCCACCCGAGAGCCTACACAGTGACCATGGCTCTGGACTGAAAGCGTGCGGGGAGGGCGCAGAGCCCCTCATCAATCGGGGCCGCCCAGGGCTTCACTCGGGAGCGCCTGTCTCCTCCCGGGGCTGAAGCAATCACAGCTGTAAATTACACTCCACGGGAGTTTATAAACTTGATAAATGCATCAACTGTTTTAGCAGTGTCGATGCAGGCCTTAGAAACTGACCTTCACTCTCACAGTGACAAAGAAAGATGATTCTATCCACTTAAAACTCAATGTCCTGGGAACAGCCGGCAGAGCCTCTCACAGAAATTAGTTCGAGGACCAGCATAGGACTGAAAAATGAAAATGGTCGGTGCCTGAAGGAGTCGGGTCTCATCATTTGCAATTGTGTCACAATCAACAGAAGGCACAAAATCACTGGCAAAACGCTTTTACCTTCTTTGATGGGTTCTGCTTTAAATTCCTCAACTCAACTTGGCACCGGGACATAAAAAATGCTAACGTTTTATTTTAGTGCTTCCCAGAGGGGAGTATAAACGAGCAGCTGAGATCAAATGATGGCTCTGTCACCTACTGGTCATGCGACCTCACCTGTGAGATGCGCTTAACGCCAGTGTCTTCCTCACAAGCGGCTGCACTAAATGCGTGAATAATGGAAAGCTCTTAGAATGCTGTCTGGGACATAGCAACAACTGAGGGGTAAATTCTTACGTCACATAAAGATAACCTTTTCTATATATATATATAAAAAAAGCTAATAGCAGCTGAAACCTTTTCTATTCAGATTATGCCTTAATTTTTTTTTTTCTTATTTTTAGGGCTTAGCTCATTAACAGGTAGTAAAAAAAAATTTTTTTTCTCCAAAGAACAGAAATCCTGTTCAAAAATCTGTCTTCAAACAATTCAGTTCTAAACTCAGAAGGTCTTACCTAAAACAATCGATACCAAAAAAGGTGAACTTTCACCCTAATTCTTAAAATCCTTAATAAAGTAGTACTAAGTCATTTCAGGCATAAGAAAAAATTCACCACAAAATTTCCACTTAACGCTTAAGCAAAATAAAACAGGGCCAGGTGTAAAATACATGGCATTATTAAATCCAGAGATTTCCAGGTCCTAAAGATAAGGCTGTCGTGTGAAGATTATTAAATTCTCAACAGGTGCTATAAAATGATGAAATTATCTGACACTGTACACAATGCCTGATATCCTACATAATGGAAAGCTTTATTAACAAAGATCCCAGAGTTTAATTAAAAACTTAAGGAAAAACACATATGGTACCATAATACACATATCCAGGAAAAGCTTACATAAGAATTATAGGTTTTAAATGGGTAAGACAGCTTATTTTTAACTTAGAAAAGTTGCAAAATGGTCAATCTTTAAAAAAGGATATATTAAGGGCTCAACATGTGACCTTCCAAATTTACTTAGGAATACAGAGATCGGTAATTAAAATAAATTGTGCAAACATATATTACATTAATCTGCACAAATTATAAATTCAGTGATGCATTAGTACTGTGTTCGGTGCAATCCCAACATTATCAGTTACTCTCACTGCCACTAATGCCCGTGCTCGTAAGTGAAATGTGTTGTAAAATCAGGCAGAACGGGCTGGATAGAGACGGTGCAGCGCTCGTCGGATGAATAAGCAGTCCTTAATTAGCCCATCAGGTTAAGTGCAAGCATTAATGGGCCTTTCCTAAAGTCTAGCTTGACATCTCTCTCCAAACATGGCCAAGAAGAAAGTTCCATTAGCAATATTAATACAAGCTTAGTTGATCATTTTCATTCAATTAACTTCTTTCAATTAAATAGATAGCTTGACAAAAGCAGTGATAAAAGACCTGAAGGGACAGCTGATGACTCGAACTGCACATTACTGTGCGAGAGGTCGCCGGTACTAAACGGACTGTAAATCTAGCATTCAATTTGGAAAATGCATTTCTTCTGCTCTCACTCCTTTAATGAGCGATTTTAGCTGACTAGATGTGTTTGCTGCAGAAATTTCATGGGAAGTCAAGCACCCTTTTTCTTTTCTTTTTTTCTGCCCCAATAGTCATATTCTCAGTGGTGGTGGTTTCCTGCCAACAGTCCAGCCACACTAACTCCTAAGTTCTCCTTCTGCATGGTTAAAAATGAAGATAATTTTAAATAATTTATATCCAACTTGTATTAAATTGAGGACTTTAGTCCACCTTTGTCAATCAATTTCTTAAAAGATTAAAAAACAAAATCTGTATAGGAGATCTTTTAGTGAAAAATGAAAACATTAAAAAAAAATTTTATTTATACTATATATACCTTGTCACTAAAAGTACTTAGGGCAGTTTATAAAAGATGCAGTGCAATGATATAAAAATAAGGTTTTAAAAGAAGGATTTTATTTGTAAAATGAAAATGACTTCTTAATTTAAAAGTTGCGTAAATTAAAACTGAGACCTAAAACAAACCTGTATTTCTTTTCTGAAATGAGTCAAGTCAAAACACATTTGTACATTATCTGACCTCAGTAAACAAAAATAAACTCTGTACCTTAAAGAGCTGAATCCATCGTTTTTGTTCCATCTGTATACACTGCTGCATTTCAGAACTAGTCGTGACTCCGATACTCTGAAACGCCGTGACGTACTCCTCTCGGACTTCCGGTTTGGTTTCTGGATAAGCCAGCTTGATGATGCCCAAGCACGCGTCCCGAAGGCAGCGAGACAGCACTATCAGCTCCTCTAAAGTGAACGGCATCATCGATGACTGTCTCTGGCCTACAACTGAAAAACACAATGCAATCTTCTGCCATAATTTTTTATTAATTTCTCAACACACAGAAAGACTTCAAAGGCTTAAAAATTGTTCTATCATCTATGAAAACGGATAGGCCATGGGGCCAGCAACAAACTGATGACTCAAAATTCTTACCTTCTATTGGGTCGCCGAAGAATTCATTATCATGTATGGAAATTAGTGAATGACTAAACAAGGAGCTAAAGAGGTAAAAGAGTGGGATGATACGACCAGAATCTTCAAACGACATGGGAGAACCCCTTGAAATCACCTGGAGCAGTGGTACCATAGACCTTGAATTGGGGAAAGGAAGAGAAGAAACAATAATTTTCAGATTAATTTTAGTTTGGGAACAAATTAAGACACAACCTAAGACAAATATAACCAGGGAACATGATATTTACATTAGCAATCTACTTAAAGAGAAGGTAAAGTCATCCTAACACTATGTTAATAAGTAACAAATTAAAAAACAGGACACCATCTCCCCCACTCTTCACTAATGAATGTTCTCAGTGAAAAAAAGTATGAACGCCGCTATTAAAGAAGCACACTTCACTTTTTGGTTGAAAACTACCCCTGCCCCCTCCTTAACATAGTTAACAAAGGCAGATCGTTCTGGTCTTATGAAAACTTTGTTTTTCATGAAAACTTACTAAGTTCTCATGAAAACTTACATTTAGGAACACTGAAATCAGCTGAGTACTGATCCCGGGTTAGAACCTTCAGGAATAGTCTCCCCTTTTCTATACTGGGCCTTGTTCCTCTTACCCAAGTTTGCCTGCCAGCTCCATTCCTGGTCCTGCATTACAAGGGTCGCCCAACCCCCAGAGCAGCTCTAAAGTGACCCGGTCCTGGGGGCGCTCAGTAGGCTCCTTCACCTACCAAGAGCTGGGACCTATTAGATTTACTTCTCTCACCTGGAATCTGTGCCCTTTCTCTCTTGGTTCGACGTGATTCCTTATCTCACTGAACATTTAGCTAACAGGTTCACCTGTAAGTTCTCATGTCAAATCACTCCTGCGTTAGACACGGTGGGCAAGATCATTCTCTTATCTTCCTTCGTGTATGTTTATACCTTGCACGTCTATTCCCACAAGACCACAGCTCTATATTAGATGACATATGACGAAGTCAGGCCCCACAAATGATAACTGCTGCCCAACACTGCGCAAGTTCTAGGGGGGAGAGCACAGCAGGCGATGAGGAGGTAAGGCCCGGCAGTGAGCTTGGATGAACCCCTGAAGCTTCAGGGTGTCCATGGCACGCAGTTCAGGGGTGAGCACTGCCATCAGCAGGCACCCCAACGAACTCTGTTCCCACTGAGAAGAAATACCCTCTGGCCACTGCCCCTCCCACCTGCACATGCCTTAGTCCTCACTGCAGGCACTGAGCCCTGAGCACTGAGCACCACTCACTAAGCACCAGTCACTAAGCACCGGTCACTGAGCCCTGAGCCCTGGACGTGAACACTGAGCACCAAGCACTGAGCACCAGCTGGATGAGTCAGAGAACAGAAGGGATTGGTCCCAAGTACAAATGCACGAGGACATACAAAAAGGGACAAAGTACACTGTCCCATCTCACCGCCAAAGCCAGGATGACAGAAAAGGCCATGTATGTGGAGAATAGGAGGCATGGGGGCGGCTTAAGTGCACAGCAGGGACCCCTCTCTACCTCCTGTCACTCCCCATGTGGAAAGTGGGCAACGTGTCATCAGAACAGTCCCTGCGAGTTAAAGACAGTAAGGGGCTGTGCCAGCTGTGGGGTCACTGCACAAGCCTGTGTTGGGAAGGGGTGTCTAACGGAAGACAACAGAAACCAGCCGGCCATGGCTTCCTCCATCTCAGTCCCCGAGGAGCCTCAGACAGTCGCAGACCCCTGGGCTTCTGACACAGGGCCCCGGACCCCAGCCTCAGGGGTTGGACAAGGAAATCTGCCCTTTGACTGGCTCCCTTGGTGACCCTTATGCTCACCGAAGCTCAGGTGTCCCATTCCGGCTGTGTGAGTCCTGCTGTAAAACTAGTTTCAAGTTAAACTCAACACCAGTTTCAGAACCCTTGGGCACTTGATTCCAGCACAAATATGAGGTATACATCAGGGTTAAGTTTCTTGAGGGACTGGACAAGTACATAGAAACTCAAATTCTCACACTGACTTTTAAGAAATAATGATTTTAAACAGTTGTAGAACTTTACCAACTTATTAAATCATGTTACTAATTGAATGTAATTAACAGTACCTCATTTCTCTTTCACACACCACGACTCCATTTCCTCACCAAGAGACAAACACCATAAACCAACAGGCCGTCAGGAGGCACAGCAACGACAGCATGAGTTGCTAAGCTGACACACAAGAGGTCAATGACAATTTCCTGTCCCAATGATCCCCGATATCTTTCAGCCTTAAACAAACCTGTCATTCAGGAAAGCCAAGGCTGACACTGTCAGAAGCAGCTGAAATGCACCAAAACCAAAAGCAGACATACCTAAAAACCTCATGTTTTAATTTGAAAATGAAGAGATGTAAAAGAGTATTTCTGGGTTTCTCTCCTTCTGCTACGCACTGTTGATACAAGATAAACCACTTACCCTTCCTGAGGTTAAGTTGTAGTGGTATCATTAAAAAGCCCCTTCACTCACTTAAGATGCATAAAATGAAAGGAAAAAAACATGACAGTAACTCAAAGTGATGCTGCTAAAACACAGACAGCCCCCTGTTATTGGAAGAACAGCTGGTGCAGCTGAGCTGGACACCAGAGTCCTTTCGCACCGGGGCTGACCACTGGCACAAGGCACTGACACGTGATCACCTTTTCCTCCACATATCTCAGTGAAAAGCTCAAGGTCCAGAAATTTCAACACAAGACTTTCCAGTACCACCTAGTGTGTCACAGAGCGAGTTAGATTGCAGATGAGTGCAGATTAAAATTCTGGATACCCCACCCTCCATCTTTCAACTTCTTGTCCACCCCCTCAAAAAGCCACAAAACAAAACAGAACAAAACACTCTTCCTTCCAAAGTTTTGCCCTAGAACGGGGCCGTAACCTCCAAAACAGCGAGTGTCACACTGTGAAGCTCAGTCCCCCAGGACCTGAGTTACACGCTTCATCTTTCATCTCACAGCACAGACGGATTTGCTCAGATGGATTTGCTCAGACTCGACAGACAGGAAATTCAACACAGTCATGGGCTAAGCCAGTTTACCATGAGATTAAATGCTCTACTTACTACACATTCACATAAAATACGTGTATTAAAGATTCTAGCCTTCGAGTTACATCAAGACTCAGGTAAGAGAAATTAAATTATTTCTACATAAAGTTTTAAAAACCAACTTCTACAATATTTGATATTTTTTGATGTGTTAAGTTTGCTTCAAATCTATGTTTTCACTATCTGAAGCACAGGAAAGTCATTTGGAGAAAAGAAATTTCAAGCCTCTGGTTTGCAAAAAATGACTAGAATTTCTAAAAGAAATTTACCCTCAGATAAAGCCATAGTCTTAATAATACATATAAACAACTATGAAATTGGCATAATTTTCTTTTTGTGAAATTGAGACCATCTAGAATTTACATTCTAATATGAAATAAGCTAGATATAAGCAGTCCTTACAACACCTTTTTACAGTCCTTTCATTAGGTGCCACTTCCCACGTTCAGTTCAGTCTAGAAATCCGTGTGACACGTACCCTGTGATCATCCGTGTTGTCATTGAAGATATGAGGGACCAAAGATGCCTCAGAAACCTGGCATTGAAGGCTAAACTGTAGAGAAGCCTAAAAGGAACGGGGAAATAAGAGTGAGCAAATACTCATTCAATGGCTTTCTTCAACAAAAGCTACACACTGAGCACAACAGACAATCTGGAATATATCTGCGTCAACACCACAAAGGGCATGCTCCCTACGACAGCTGCCTGGTGAGTGTGATGGGAGGGCCCCGGCGCCCCCGCTACTGGCTGTGCCTGCTGCCCCCACGGGTGCCCCGAGCTGGGAGCCCCGCGCTGCGGCTACCTGGTCTACCCCGTCTACCCCGAGGGACTGGGTTGGCTGCTCCACAGCACAGGTGAGTTGTTCCCTACTGAGCACGTCGTAACATAGTAACATCCTGAAACATTACGTATCACTGATGTTACTACTACTAATATACAGTGTAAACTTTCTAAGTATTAAGTAACTGATTTTAAGTAACCATTCTTAAACACAAAAAATGTTTTTTTAATGTTAACTAACATCTAAAATTTTTAACTCTAAAAATATATTTAAAGGTTAAAAGCCCCTCTGTATAATATCAATGATTTAAAACTGAGGAACTTTGTGGATAACTTAATTAGCTCTATGCAGCACCCTACATTTTTTAATAAAATGTACTTTATAGTCACAATGTTTGAAAAACAACTCGCATAAAACATTTTTAGAAGTGCAGGAGTCAAACAGTAAATTTCTACCTTATGAGACTAACAGTAAAAAGGTTCAGGATGGTGGGAAACAGGGTTTGCAGACAGGAATGTGATCCACATGTGATTTACTTTTGCACCATCTTAGAAGAACAAGGAAGGTGGAGTGCGACAACAGGTGGCCCTGGAAGCAGAATAAGGAATGGAAGAGGCACGAGAAGGGCCCCGGAGAAAACCTGAAGATGAAGGACTCTGTCCAGTCTGAGCACTTTTGTGGGGTGCTGAGGGGGAAGGGGAAGAGGTCTGGGAGAGCCAATGTGACCCCAAGGCTCCTGAGGACAGAGGGCTCTTCTCTCTCCTGACAGCGACCACAGCCAGGGCCCCCCCAGACCCCTGCCAGCTCCCTTCATGAGCAGTGGCCATTAACAGTCGTGGGTGTGGTCTCTATCCACAGTTCTCCACGGCTTTAATTACTGTAGTTACTGCAAATACTGTACTGGGTATAATACAAAACACTTTAAAAACAGACTAAATTTTGTAAGAAGTGTACTAATTTAAATAGTGGAAGAGAAATAAAAAAAGTTTGATAAATAAGTCACTTTTCAATAAAAAAAAGAAATCTGAAATTTGATCGTTTTCTTGGATTCAATCCAAAATATCAGGACTGGTATTTTCTGAGCGTACAGACAGATACGGAGGTTTAAAAAAGAAATCAATCTCATTTCCATGTGGTGCAGTTTGAGATGTCCAAATGGCATTAAAAGCACAATCATAAAAAATAATGAAAGTATGTGAAATTTACCTAGAATCAAGAAATCTTAGGCGAGAAAGAATCTATTAGCTCATTTAGCCCAACCACTCTTCAGACGCCATGGAGGCCAAAAGCAATCTGTTTTCATCAGCAAATGAAGAGGTTGGACTACATCAATTCTAAGGTCTTTCCCAGCTCAAATATATGACTCTACATCAAGTGTGTTACATTTGTCACAAGTACACTCTGTGACAAAGTGGTAACCACACTACACTAATTCATAGGAAAGCCAACTGGGTAAAGCTCAAAATTAGGGTGAGAAATTAAAAACAAAAATTTACTGGAATAATGAAAAACGGTAACAATACAGTAACTTACAGGAGATCAAGGAAATAAACCGTGTTATCAAATATTCTGAGTCCCTGTCTTAATGCACAAATTTCCACCCAAACGTCAGTGTTGAAAACGAGCTGTATCAGAAAGGCATAACACAGACTCCGTCTCTGACATATTTAAACACTTACCATAAACCAAGTATATAAATGAAGTGCTAAAATTTTGATTTTCCTGACTTTATGAAGTATTATAGGCTATCAAGGCTACCGAAACCACCACACAGAACAAAAGAATAAGAAAAAAGTTAAGAAAAACACGAACTTTTAACACCAAAGAATTCTACAAGGTAGTATTTGCTTGCCTTATTTCTTTTGGGTCAAGAAATTGAGTCCTTTTAAAAAAACATATTATCTAGTATAATTTTATTGATACCAAGATTGCTTAAAATGTGTTAAATATAAATACTAAAATTTAGCACCTCAAAAATCAGAAAAAAAAAATTACACATTTTCAATAGGTGTGTTTCTTTTTTTTTTCCTTCACAACACAACAAGAGGACAAAAGAAAATTAGCAACATTTCATCCCATCTTGCCCAAAATAATCAGAATTAATACCTAGGTATATAAACCATACAGATACTCTGTTCATATGTAAACAAAAACAGGTTCTCCCAACATATTCTCTTATAAAACATTTTCTCACAAAAAACTACAATTAACATGTTTATACTTAACATCTTTCCACATGTATCTGAAACACCATTTAATAGCTACACATTTCCAAAGTTATATTTCAAGTTAACTTTGAAACAATTATATTTCCTAAATTAACCACTCAATAATAAAATAAAATATTAAATATTTTTGTAAGTTACTGAAGGTTATTTAGTTTGGGGCTTTACTGCCAAATGGCAAAGAAGTGACATACTCTTTACATACGCTGGGATGGATTAAAAATTACCCATTAAGCTTTCTTTAGCTGCGACAACCCTATGAGTTAATTAGCAAAGGCTGACACTTCCGACCCAGGTCATAAATTCAGGCCACTTGTCTGCAGGGACTATTCCAGTTATTAGAAGACAATAGACGACACCAGCTCACACACAGGCAGTGAAGGTCACGACAGCAAAAGGTTCTCAGGTACTTCCTCTGTATGTAAAGCTGTCACAGGTAAAAGAAATACGACAAGCCAGCCACCCAAAGACACTCCCACACTTGGAGCACACAAGTACCAATGTGACACTTTGTGTTTTCTGCTGGAAGTGTCACTTTATTGGCAAAAGGGATATTAAAAACACAGTATTAAAATGCATTTCACCTCTAAGACAAAGCGAGGTTAAAAGCAAATTCTAAATTTCCTTAATGAGAATAAAAACTTTAAGACATATTTCAGTTAGAAGCAACCTGCCAAAAAATTTTCTTCTCCGACAAATGAGGAACTAAGACTAGAAAGATAAGCTCTGGACATACAGCTGTGTTACATTAACACCCCAGTGCTAAAATTCTAACCAGTTTAAACAGACAGTTCCCTTTACCTGATAACTGACTTTCTTTAATTTTAAAATAAACAGACTCAACTTTCCCTTACACTAAGTTTAAATTAAATGGGGGAAAGCAGCACTCGATACCTTGGACAAGTCCCTGATGTCCCCTTCCCTTACAATTTCTTAACACTGTTCTTAGAAGAGAACAACTTTCTTTATGATTTTGATGTGTCTGCCAATAACTCCTGCCAATTAGTTTATCATCTACCCATGATTTCAAAATAGATTTACTAATAAAATTAAACCATTATGTGTTGAAATGTTAAAAAGCTCATGAATTTTATTTGACTTAACAGAATGCAAATTTTAACATGAATCAATAGCTGATTAAATCAACAGATTATACTGGAACTATCACTAATAATAAAAGCAAACATGAAATCACAGGCAAAAAAACAACTGTCTCTCACTATAGGTACATCCTCAGTATTTTTTCTAAAGTATATAAAAATCGGTTTACAAAACCATGAAGTTTATAATAATTCTACACTCTACAAAGAAAAATCCATATTTTTATCCATTGAAGCCATCTGCATAATCATTCTACCTCAAATTATTAAAGATATGGACTTAGAATCAGGAGCTAAGGAGCAGCCATTATCACATTACTTACAAGTGCTTGGAGAACAGATGGCGCAATAGCCATACATATCCAGGGCACACGACTGTGTCTAAATCACAATGATTAATAACACACAATTAAGCGGGCTCATTCTATTAGTTTTGGGTAGAAAAATCAAGTATGTGTTGTAATAAAACTGATTTGTGATGCCTTAAGACTTGATGTATTTACAAGAAAACTATAGGCAAATTATATCAACCTTTCTGATTCCTAAAACACTACCTTCAAAATTCTGTTTCAAAGTTTTTAGATATTAACAGAACAAAAGAGCCAGCCCCAAAGAATATGCCCATCTACCCACCTCCTTGGCATCAGCACTCTAAACGGCAGCACCTATTTATCGGAAAATGAAAATTCCCTGGAGTTGGAATAGGAGGAGAAATCTCAGTATGTACACTCAGGAAGGCTTGAGAGAGATGGTAACCTCTGATGAATCTAACAGATTAATTCAGCCACAAGAGATAGGAGACAGGAGGACGCGTTTTGGAGAGACCATGTAGGCAAAAGCTGAGAGACATGCGACACCAGGGTGGCATAAAAATAGCACAACAGGATCAAGAAAAAGGCAAGTCATGAAGCAGGGCGGAAGCAGAAAGTGCTTTGCGGCTGGGAATACAGTCCAAGCGGTGGCCCAATGCTCAGGAGACAAGTCCTCCACGAGGCCCTACGCTGAGGACTGTGGGCTGTTTTCCTGAAAGCAAAGGAGACCCACCAGTAGATGTTTAGTTTAAGCAAGAGGATGAAATAATCAGGGCTGTATTTTGACAATTCAGTCTGGCAAAACCCGACATAAGAGGAGCAGCAGGCATGCGTCGTGGTGACCAGTGCGAGCGGGCTGACTGGGGAAGGCGTTGTCTAAGCCTAGGTCCTGGGCCGCCAGCTGGCGCTGTCCAACAGACTTTGTCCTGACGAAAGATCTCAGCCACTGGCCGCACATGACTCCTAAGCCCAGGAAACGGGCCAGTGTGGCCGAGGAACTGGGCTTGTACACTAATTTTAATAAATTTAAACTGAAGCAGCCACGTTTCACAAGTGGCTGCCCTACAGGACAACCCCTGGGAACCCCCAGGCTTGGAGGTCGACGCAGAGCTCAGTCGTGGGCATGTAAGGGTCTGGGCACAGCCCTGGGAGCCGCTGAGCAAGAGTCCAGAGCTCCAGAAAGGCTGGAGCCACTTGTATGGAAGAGACCACCCAGAGAATCAACTGAGTAGAACAGTCCTAAGAAATTGAACCAAAAAAGGAGGCTAAGAAGTTTTGAAAACACTGAAACAGACAAAAAAGATCTGTGGAGGAAACTGAGGGGAGAGGTCCAAGAGTAAAGGAAGACGCATGGGAATGGGGTCTGTGGGGGGAACACATGAAAGGGGCTCAGGAAGAGAGGAGGGGGGCAGGAAGGAGGGGGGAGGGTGGTGCCTGCACAGGGACCCGGAGTCTGGGCTGAGCGTGGGGCTGCAGGCGGCCTGTGGGCGTCACCTCTTTAAGTGAAAAAGGAAGATACACAACAACGTGAATAGGAACCTACTTTCTGTGTCAGAAGGTGGAAAAGGTAGGACTGCCTATTGGTTATTATTCATTGTTCTGTATCTTCCTTTTTTCACTTAAACCACACCTTGGAAACTGTTCCATATCAATGTAAAAAGGGCCTCTGCATTTTTTATACAGCCTGACAGTCAATGTGAAACCAATTAGAATTGCAAATCCCAACCTTGAAAATAAAAGGGATTGACACAGCCTGGGAGGACTTCAGAGTGGGTTATCAGCCCAGGGATTTACTAATCGTGTTTTAAATACCTTTTAAAAGAAAGTTGGAAGCAGTTAAAAACTACAACAGTTAAAGTAAGCCTGTTTGCTCTTTCATGAGCTGTGAAGACGTTCTAAACACGTACAGGCTAATAGACGTGAACCATAAAGGCCATCCCAGAGTAGTTTCTTAGAGGAAATAGGTGCTGTACTCATAAAGCGAGGCTGACATAAAGCTCCTTCAGCCATGAAACAGCGCCGAGCAGCTCGCGTGGGAAGCCCAGCCCAGGACCCTGAGCATGTAGCAGAGCAATCAGCACCCAAAGGCTGGACTTTGTGCCACAATCAAAGCGAGTGCCCCGCAGGGTCTCATATCCTGCACTCATGCCACCAGCCCCGGGCTAATCACCTTGGGGGCACCATTTCCTCCCCTGTAATAAACACCAGTCAGCAAAGCTAGAAGATAGCGTCTAATTAGCTGGCTGCATTAGTGGTTCCCACATACAGTTCATTTCAAAGAGCCTGTCCTAACCCAAAGGAACAGCTCTTTTCCTGCTGTGGGACAGCGGTTTGTAAAACCCGGAGCGGATCCCTTGGAGTGACATGAGTCACCTGGTATTTTGCACACAGCACCCACATTATGACAGAGCCTTTCGGCAGGTGGCCTGTGACATCGTTCCCTCAGGTCCTAGAAGTACTACTGAACTGTTAAGTATTTTTCTATTAAATTACCAAGAAACCACTAAAATATCACTCAAAAGAGAGGGAAGTAAATAGTGCAAGATTACCGTCACAATTAGCTAAGCATAAACGAACCACATTTTAACATGTATGTTGTTTTGTCCCTCTCAAAAGTTTGTATCAAAGTTTTAAAAACAAAAATTTCAGAGTGCCAGAGTAAACTGCCAGGGCAATCTGATAAAAAGAGTGTTATGAAAGAGTCTAAAAAGATGTGTCATATTTTGTGTCATATTTTGGTTGTTTCTACAATATAACGGCCAGCACAAGTCTGACTTTTAAAATGGGCGGTTAGGACCCACCTCCTCTTTCATTCCTAAAATTCTATAGAAAGATGAGCTCCTCTGCTAACACTTACAGGGCACCTCACAGGCCAGCGAGAGGCCCCTCTCTCTGGTTTGGGAGAGAAAAACCAACTTTCATTGCCACGAAATGCTTGGACAGTGGAACATTCTGTGTCATATTCAGACAAACAGACGTAGACTGGGAGCAAAGCACAGGACGGGAGGAGCAGGGGCGGGAGGGCGGGGGAGGGGTGCCCGCCTACTTGCCTGACTTTGGGCACCGCTGCCCGCTGCTGCACCATCAGGGTGTGGCACACAGAGGCCATGAGCGTGAAGGCCTCCTCGCTTGCCGAGTCCCTCCAGACCAGATTCAACAGCGTGTTGGTCTGCTGTTTTGTATCCAGCTTTTTCAGACACTCCTCTGTTATGTAGGGTACTGACAGTCTACCATCCTCCTAAAACACACCAGGTAAATTAGTCTGAGTTAGTGACGTTCTGGGAGAACTCACCTCTAACTACAAACATATAGAAAATCTTACTTTTCTTCAAATGAAACTAAAAGATGGGCATTATCCCCAAGTGATCCATACCACACCGACTATCGCTCTCTCCACCAATGCATCCTCTAAAATACCCAGACACCCACCGGAGATCGTCTCTATATGAGGCACCAATTTTGTCCAGCAGAATGACAAGGAATGGTGACTACTCAGCTTTGCCTACTGATGTGACACAGCATTTACATTTTAAGAAAGTTTTATTTCATACCTTTTAGATTGCATTGTACAAAGCATACAAGTGTGAAAATATATTTTCATTGACAGAATTTCCATTTTAAATGATTTGAGAGATCAATTTAAGCAAAATAGTCAGAATAATAAAGAACTCATTTAGAAACAATCAAATGAAATATATAAATCTCTTATTTGATGTCTTAATCTCTCTACATCTGATTCACTGAATAAAACCTGAGCTAACGCTCTCTGTGGTTTACTTATCTGGGGTATTAACCAAAGATGCATACATTGTCCATATACGTACATGTATGACAGGTGTAACATGAACATACATGAAATGGGCATTGCTGACTGCACTGTTTGGAAACTCAGGTGGGTAGAATTTATGTAATTCCTAAGAAAACACTGCTCTACAGATAAGGTGACAAACTCTGTGCCACACTTGAACCTGTCAGTAACGTGCACCCATGACAGATGTCAGGACATGAGCACTGCTAGTTCTGTAGTGCGTGCTTTTAAGCTTGAAATACAATTTCTTTTGAAATGAAGCAGAGTACAGTTTGCCACAGATGTTGGTAACGAGAAGCTCAAGCTGCACTTCTGAGCACTCAGGTGTGAGCACAGGCGAGTCTGAGGCCCGTGCCTGCTTCGTGTGTCCTCAGTCTGCTTTTCTGCGTCCACACTGAGGATGGGCTCCGAGATGTCGCCAGCACACACAGCCCACAGCCTCTTCTTCACATGGGCACAAATGACATTGTGCATAATAACATTTTAATTCCACAGAAGTATTAAAAAACTATCTTCTAAAAACAAAAGATTGATCTACATTCCATCTAGAGGATCCCACTTCTTTTTTTGACCTACAATAAAATTCAGTTTTTGGTGGACAGTTCTGAGTTTGACAGATGCAACAATTCCAGTACCCACCCCAAAATGCAGTTTTCCCCGTGTAATTAACCCTCCCTCCTGGCGGAAGCCCTGCAAACGGCGATCTGCTTTCCTTTCCTTATGGTTATGCCTTTTTCATCCGTGCTACGAAGCTGTCTGAATCCAGAAGGCACAGAACAACACCCCCTTTCACTGCCCGACAGCCTGAAGCTCTGCTTCCCCTGGACACCCGCCCCACTCCCAAGTGTATTCTCCCTGAGACGATACTGGTCAACGTGCAATTTCCTAACAGCAACGACAACAAATACTTAGAACCTATCAGAGCCATACCTCAAGCCATTTCAATCGTGTAATTAAGAGAAAAAGAGGTCAGCAGCACTTGTATCACTTAAGTAAGACACATCATGTGTGCATATCACGTATGACTTTTCACCCCCTTGAAAATACACAGTAAAAAATGCTAGGTAAGAAATGAGAGAGAGGGACTTAGAAAAATGTGACAATACACTTAAAACTAATTTTTAAATAAATAAATCGTAACATTTATCATCTATACAATTGACAAAAACTAACAAAAGACATTACTGTTCACAAGACAGGGTAAGAAGGCACTAAACCTTCTGCTGTCCTTTTAGGGGCTGGGGAGAAGGGGGAAAGGAGTGACGGCAAATGTATCTGATTTCTTTCTGGAATGACGAGATGTTCTAAAGCTGGATAGTGGTGATGGTTGGACAGTTACGTTAACATACTGAAACACATCACTGAATTGTATGTCACTTAAAAGGGTAATGAAATGTAATGGTAAACTGTATCTCAATCAAGCTGTTACTAGAACATTCTTTTCAAAACAGAATAGTGCCGGGGCCGGCCCGGTGGCTCAGGCGGTTGGAGCTCCATGCTCCTAACTCTGAAGGCTGCCGGTTCAATTCCCACATGGGCCAGTGGGCTCTCAACCACAAGGTTGCCAGTTCAATTCCTCGACTCCCGCAAGGGATGGCGGGTAGCGCCCCTTGTAACTAAGATTGAACATGGCACCTTGAGCTGAGCTGCCACTGAGCCCCCGGATGGCTCAGTTGTTTGGAGCGTGTCCTCTCAACCACAAGGTTGCCGGTTCGACTCCCACAAAGGATGGTGGGCTGCGCCCCCTGCAACTAGAAATGGCAATTGGACCTGGAGCTGAGCTGCGCCCTCCACAACTAAGATTGAAAGGACAACAACTTGAAGCTGAATGGCACCCTCCACAACTAAGATTGAAGGACAACAACTTGACTTGGAAAAAAGGCCTGGAAGTACACACTGTTCCCCAATAAAGTCCTGTACCCCTTCCCCAATAAAATCTAAAAAAACCCAAAAACACAACAGACTAGCTCCTGGCACTCAGTAAGTACACTTCCTGAGAACTAGTAGGAACTCACCCTTTTCACCCAATCATTTCACTTCTAGGAAATACTTCGTGAGTAATTAATTAAATAATATACAATATGACCCTATTTTGCATAAGAAACACACACAGAACTATGGATCTCCCTGGATATTTGTACAGATGTACACAAAAGGCATGGACGAATGTACTTGTGATCACCAGGGTGGTTATCTCTGGGAAGAGAGGTGACGGCAGTGGAGGTAAGGGCACGTCATCTGTACAGTTTGAATGCTTTACAACAAGAGTGCTCTCATGGTTTACTTGGATCATTACAAATGAGAGGTACACAACGGTAAAAGGCACGTGAAAACCTGATGAAGCCGTCCAGTTAACCCTCCCACCGACGCCCAGGCCCACAGGAGCTTACTGTAGCGCTCATCTGCTTGTCTGTTTCTTCGCTCTCATCTTCGGAGTCACTGGCTGAATCCTGACCGCTTGTATTGGCAGGTGACACCGGTAACTGAGAAAGAAACGTCTGGAGTACTCTTAAATACACTAGCAGTCCTTCCTCAGAGAGCGTCCCTTTGTAAAACAACCAATTATAACATTTGATTAAAACAAATAAAAAAGAAACTGGAAAACTCAGGTATCATTTTTCCTATAGTCAGAAAGGCATTTGTGACCAGAACTTACTATATTTCCAACAATTCATGTATAGACATATGCATCAAAATATACTAGAGGGAAGATGCTAGAATTCTAGAACAGGCACACTAGAAGTTTAGTAGGATACATGGGGAAAGCATCCCCACCCGCACAGGAGTTCTCCCAGTCAATGCTAAAATTCCTTTTAATCGGTGTGGCCTTATAACAAGTGTGTAACTCAGGGTTTTCCTCTGCCCAGCAACTGCCAGGGGCCCCATTCAGAACAGCCCTTCAGCAAACACACCCTTCCAAGGAACCCTCATGCCGGAGGCCATGCTGACAGTAGGACACCGGCCACCGCGTTACGAGCTATGTGTGAGTTCAGTTGAAACGTGTATTTCATACCCAGATAGTTTTCACCAACAGTCAGAACGAAGTAGAAAAGCCAAGGCGCGCCACCACTGGCCTCGGAAGCCCTGCTGCCCCCCAATAACAGTGCGTGCAGGAAGGGCTCGTAGGGGAAGACAGTCTGAGCATCTGCTACTGCGGGAATGACCAAGTGAAAAATCTGCTCTGTAAAAGGTGCTGCCAAGAACTCCTCCGTGAAGGCGGTAAAAACCTGCTGCCTAAAAGAGAAAAATGGAAGCTTTTAGTAAAATCAAAACATGCTGTTCATAAAATCATTGATTAAAATGAACTTTCAAACTATCCTTCCAATTAATCAAAGTTAGGTATTCAGTATCAACCAGGCCACCCTGAAACGAACTTAACTTTGGGTCTTCCCTATTAAAAAACACTGCCGCGTTTTTGTCTCTTTTGACAGGGGCTAGAAAGCCGAAAAATAACCAGGTCTTCAGAATTATATATTTATATTAGGGTACAGGCCAGACAGGAAAAGTACATTTTTCCTTAAACTGAGTCACATTAACAAAGTAAAACTTTGACTTTCGGGTCTGCGAGTTAAGACAGCATCCTGCGCCACAGTTACTGTTGGACACAGATCTCGTCAAACTACAAACGACAAAAGAATGACCCCAGTCTCACCTGGCTCCTTCTGGACAGGAGTTGTAGGTAAAGTGCAATGGTTTTAGAACATTCTCTAGCAAAATTTTTGCTATAGGAACTCGAGATAAGTCAGAATAGTCAATACTTGATGGAAGCTTGCTATTAATTAACAAATAGAGAGATCTATAATACCCTAAAAGAAAGGAAAAACACATATTTAAAATTTGGTACCTTTTCTTATAATGAGGAAAAGAACTTGTCAGTTTTTAAATACTTTTTACAACCCTCTATAGGTCCAAACTTAAGTTTACTCTTCGTCAACATTTTATTAAGGGAAACGTTAAACACATACGTAAGCAGCCTGCAATGGTACATAAGCTCCTTGGACCCATCACCCAGTGTTGACAATTCTCAACCACAGCCAATCACAGAACGCTCCACTCACTGGGAAGCAAATCATTTCAGTGTATCATCCAAGACAAGGGCTGTGTTTTTCTTAAAAGGACCATTACTACAGTTAAGTACGTTAATTGTAGTAACTCTAATATCACAAATGTCTAGTCAGTGTCTGAGTCCCCAAGTGTCTGTTATAATTTGTTTTACTCTTTTGCTTGAATCGGGTCCAAGTAAGGCCCCTATATTGTGATTTTTACAATTTGTCTCCTAGGCATCGTCCAAATATTTAATTAGTTTTGTTTTTAAAAAACGTCTTGCTGAATTCATGCACTTCAATACCCTGATGCGCTTCGACCACTGCTGCTCTCATCCTCTCTGCAGTCAGTCACGCCGCCCCGTCCTCGGCCAGCGGGGGAGACCTCTGGGGGCTCCCGAGACCCGGGGGGCAGTGGGAGCATCCTGCTTTCTGATGGGACACGATGCCCCTGTGACTCTCTCATTTCCTGACCAGGACCTGCAATCAGCCTTTGCTCCAGAGTCTCTTAAGTGCCTTTTGGAGGAAATGACGTCTGAGGATCACAAGCTGGGCACAAGGAATACAACTGTTTTTGTTCTCAAGGCAATTTCTATGTAAGAGAAGCCACAACTTTCCTGCCTTGTACGCCTTTGCTGGGAGTTCTCGGTGTGCAGGGAGCAGACCCTGCAGAATCACCAGCGACCACATCACAGAGCCTTTTACAAGTATTGGTCCCTTTTAAACATGTAGTGAGAACAGTCCAGGGCCAGTCTGTGAGCTCCTCGTGACTGTACAGACACATTTGCGGGTATCACCACGCGCGTGGTTTGCTTCTGGAAACAGTGCCAGCCAGCCTGGCACCCGAGTCCTGGCCACTCGGCACCCCATCATTAGACCTACTTTGTTCACTACCCCAATTCTAACCTCATCTATTGATTACCAGTGAAGCTCACAAAGAAGCTGGAAAGCTCTTTCACTATAAAATTGAAAACAAGAATTTGGGGGGAAAAAACATCAAGAAATTTTTTTAAAGTGTTACATCATTAATACCAGGGGTGCCACAAAAATGTACACATTTTAAGAGATGCTATCTATGTATTAACTTTTCAAAGTTGGATTACAGTAGCGATGTGTATTGTAGTGTGACGTTTGCTCAAAAGATGACATTAATCAAATGAATGCTAGCGTCATTCATTGTATTATAATTTTAATATAGTTTTTTCCTTTCTTAAAATGGGTATACCTTTTTTGGCACCCTCTATATATTAACAGAAATATATATATGTACATTAAACTGATAAACTGACAGCATGACTAGACTATTAAGTAAAGTTCAGTTGCAATTGTTAAAAAGCTTCATTTTAAGTCATAGCACATACCATACAACAACACAGACTATAATAAACAGAATGCTAAAATTTTATAGACTGATAATGTCAGGAAGTAACTTATTAAAATAGCTGAAAATGGCTACACCACAGAAAATGCTAGAAGCAGCAGTTTTAGTGTAAGATTTTGAAGCATTTCCTATTTCTAGACACATTGCAAACTAATGCATGTTTCTTAGTTATCTTCTTTACTTACAATTTCAGAAAACGAGAAAAGTAAAAATTCTAATCAAATGCTTTGCCTTAATCAATATACTCAATGCCTCAATTATATAATAGACCATTTCTAATTACCACTGATTTGTTTTTTAAAAGATGAAATTCCACAAATTTCAATTTACTTTTAATTAACTCCCTAGTCTTTCAACAAACTATGTAGGGTTTCTTTCTAAGCCAAACAGTAAGGTTGAGATGTGCAAGAATTTAATTTTTACAGTTCTAATGCTGAGGGTTAAATTAGCCAGATTAACTTAGATTAAGCCACCACTTCAAGAAACAGGCAGACTTACGTTTTACCAGCAGTACCTACAGCTAGCTCCTCTGACGCTGATAACAACATGGATTTTTAATGCTGACAGATACTCTGGGAGTCCAAGCCCTGAAGTATTTGATTCTCTACCAGTGAAAAACTGCAGATCAGTTTTTTAAAGTTTTGGTTTAATTTTACATTGCTTAATTCATCATAAAAGTTTTTAAATCATGTATTTCACAGTCTTTCTCCAAAATGGTGTCACTGATGTGTCCTCAGAAGCGTTTCAGATCTAGGTCATGAGGTCTTATGTAATGCAGTCATTTTAAGAAGAGATCAATGCATAAAAGCTTTAACACCGAGTGGGTGACAAAGTCAAGTGAACTAAGCCTCTTCCTCTCCTCGTGATCTAACGTGCTGACCTAAGGCAGGCTCTCTGCTGTGTGCGGGGCACTGCTCAGTCAGGAGGGACTGGCCGCTGCATTGCAGATACACTATGTGCCCAGAGCGCCACAACACCTTCTGAGAGCATGCCTCCATTTGCATCGTTTTCAAGCAGCAGGAAAATTTCCGTAGAGATTAAACACATTTCCAAATCCCAGGGTGAGCAGAGATGAGGACAAATGGTAGAAAGTGTGGCTCCCAGTGGGCGTCCCCTCAGCGGTGCCGAAAGCTTCTGCCACAAAGTCACACTTGACGTGGGGAGTGACTGTGCAGGCCCCTCCGGACACCCTGGCCCCTGCTCGTCACACGGCACCAACCCAAAGCTCTGACCCCACTGACTACTTACCATTTTGAACCATGCAGTGCAAAATTTGTTCGATTACTGACACCACGTAGCCAGCATCCTGTAAAACAGGTGAGTAAGTGTGCTCAGATGAAAACACCTCGAGCATTCTCATTGGAAGTGCGACATTCAAACTGTCATCGTTACAGTTTTGCAGTAACCTGTAAAAATGAAGAAAAGTATTCACATACTTACTGGATGGCAAATGTCACCAGAAGTTCCCTCAAATGTCCGTCCCTCACTATGGTCAGTGTTGGAGCTGCTCTGTTCTAGTACCAGGATAGCTCCGAAAACAGGCACGACTCAGACAGACAGCGAAACAATCACACTCTGTCATTCACACTTTTTTCAGTCCTTATTTTGTGCTAAACAGCATGCAGGCACTGGGCTAAGAGAGATGAAAAATGCACAATCACAGAGGGAGAAACAGACAAGAGAAACCAAAGACCACAAATTCAGTGTGAGAAGCGTTACAATCCACGGACTGTACCGAAGAGAAGCTGCACCTGAGTCAGCTCAGGTAAAGATGTCTTCTCTTTAAAAGTGCCTATGGCCTCCTCCAAAGACGCTTCAGGACTTCCCATGCCTGCAATCTCCCCTCAGCAGAACAGTGAAAACCTACTTCTGGCCCTACGTCATCAATCATTTCGACTAAAGAGAATTACATGGAAACTACAGGCAGAAGGGAAGGCTCAGCTGTCATGAAATTAAGTCTCATGTAAAAACAATGTATTTTCTTACAATCAACTTTATAAACATTATTTACACACAATAATGTAGCCTCACTGGAAGCAGGCCCCCGAGAGGTTCTGACAGATCACATCACAATGAAGACACTGAGTTGCAGAGCTGTTAGGGACCCGCAGGGACAAGCCTGTGTGTGGCCTGTTGCATTCTCCTGGGGCCATGTACTGAACTGTCCCAGCATCCCACAGGCCCAGCTGCACCCCACGCAGGACTCTCGGTGTCACCACCCTAATGGGTGTGCAGCTGCACTGCAATTAGAATTGATTTCCCTGATTATTCATGATATCTTTTCAAGGCGTATTGGTCATTCATGTCCCCTTTTCAAGAGCGCTGAAATCTTTTACCCGATCTTCTAACTGGGCTGTTTGTTTCTTAAAAACGTAACCAACCTGTGCCTGCCCCTAGCCAGACCCCAAAGCCCTCCAAACACCCCGACTGCGTAGTCGCTCAGGGGCTCGGCTCCAGCGATCGTGCATGTCCTCCTGCCCCAGCGCTCCTCCCCGCTGGACCAGTGACAAGCACGCTACCAATTTTTCCAAGTTCCAGACCATCTCTGGATCCCACTGCTCGCACCAGCTCCTACTCCACGTGTCTGCTCCCTCTGCAGAACTATTTATAGTTCCTGTTAAACATATCCATGGCCCGGCCCCCACCACTGCTCTCGTCGAGGTCGCCAATAGTATTACTATTGGGAAGAACTGCCAAAGACTGAAAGGGGCAAAAAGGGAAGACAGGACGACTACGGGGGGTGGAGGGGGCCTGTCCAGCTCACTCACTGGGTGACGATGGTAACGTGCTCTTTCATCTGGGCACCAAGGGCTTATGTCCCTTAAATGTGCTCTTCTGGAGACTGAATCCAAGAAAGTCACGCAGTGACTTGTTTCAAGTTCACACATAAATCACACTGAGAGCCTGCGTTTCGGCAGGGACCCTGGGACCTGCTCACAGCAGGAGTCCTCTAGACCAGCCAGTCCAGTCACTAGTAACCAGAAAGTCTGCACTTGAAAGAAAACATCATCTTGAAGGAATTTATATCTACGTTTTAACTTCACAGGCCCAAATCACCAAGAGTGAAACGTCTAACATTCCATAGTCTCAAAAACAAACAAAACAATATTCCAGGTGTGACTGCAACGGGTTACCTGCAGCAGAGGCTCATCAACCTCTTTATCTGAAATAAGCATGTAAGTCTTTCGGATCCATCCAATTGCTGGACAAACAGAGAGCTGTGTTTAATTAAGTTCTGATACATCCATATCTGAAACAGCAAAACAGATAAATTACAACTCTCAATCCATAAAGAGCTGTTTACTGAATTACGTAACATTTCAAATGACCTTAGGTGGTAAACAGATACTTAATCAAAATCAATTAGAACACGGTAAGAAGTAAAACTCTCAAGTCACGTTTCATTTAGTAGCATATACGTTTTGGGTTTTCCATCTTAAAATGGCACATCAGTATTAAGCTCAATTACTGAATTTATTACTAAAACAAAGTACACTTAAAACTCATGTAAATCTGAAACAAAAACCATTCATTTGCAAAAATCAGCATTCCATAATAAAAAGAGACGAGAAACGCAATATTAATCCGAAGTTACACAGGGCATCTGTTTTTCCTTTTTACCTTTGTCCTCCATGTCTCTAGCATCCTTTCCTTTTGGATACTCCACTTCCCTAACTCCTGGAAATTGGTAGGAAAGGCACGCACACGGCCCCACTATGCCCAGTAGCAGGTCAGGTCTGTAATACTGAGCTGATGGCTGTGGACTTCACTAGATGGGGGCTCCTTTCACAATGTGTGTGTATGTCAAACCAGCACAGTGGATGGACACTTTCAATGTCCCACAACTTTGGCAGTGACACCTCAATACAGCTGGATAAAAAGACCTGGCGTGTGTCCGGGCTGCCAGAACTCCCATTCCTATAAAGAAATATCTTTTGCGGGCTGGCCCGGTGGCTCAGGCGGTTAGAGCTCCGTGCTCCTAACTCTGAAGGCTGCCGGTTCGATTCCCACGTGGGCCAGTGGGCTCTCAACCACAAGGTTGCCAGTTCAACTCCTTGACTCCCACAAGGGATGGTGGGCTCTGCCCCCTGCAACTAAGATTGAACACGGCACCTTGAGCTGAGCTGCCACTGAGCTCCTGGATGGCTCAGTTGGTTGGAGCACATCCTCTCAACCACAAGTTGCCGGTTGGACTCCCGCAAGGGATGGTGGGCTGCGCCCCCTGCAACTAGAAAACGGCAACTGGACCTGGAGCTGGGCTGTGCCCTCCACAACTAAGACTGAAAGGACAACAACTTGAAGCTGAACGGCACCCTCCACAACTAAGATTGAAAGGACAACAACTTGACTTGGAAAAAAGTCCTGGAAGTACACACTGCTCCCCAATAAAGTCCTGTTCCCCTTCCCAAAAAAACTGAGAAAAAAAAAACTCTTTTGGAATACTCCATAATAAAAAATAAAAAACCTACTGAAAATTTATATCAATGTGATTTTTTATTTTTAACTTTTTTTTTTTAAGCGTGTTTTTCCAGGACCCATCACCTCCAAGTCAAGTTGTTTCAATCTAGTTGAGGAGGGCACAGCTCACAGTGGCCCACACAGGGATCGAACCAGCAACCTTGTTAAGAGCACCGAACTCTAACCAACTGAGCTAACCGGCCGCCCCCAACATCAATGTTTAAGAGGTAAAACACATGACCAAGATGGCCTATGACAGGTGGCCGGAGAAAAGTTCATGAAGGTGAGACATACAGGAGGGGTCACCTGACCACCTTTTAAAAAGCTGAAACGTATGTCAACAAGGATAAGTCAGAACACAGTTAACACTCACCAAACGTTTTGAGTCTTCATTCTGCTTGTAAAAGAACAGAAGCTGCCTCACCAAAAGGGTAAGGTTGGGACCATTAGCAATGGAAAAAGTACCACCAGACTGTGACAAGTTAGCACAGCGGTCAAATGCACTTCTTTGGATGGAATACTGAAAAGAAAACAAAACAAATTAGTAAGCACTCAGGCGCATATTTATGGCCTAAACGTCCACCAAATGTTTCAACAGGAGTGGGAGACACTGACAATTAAGATGCCGACTACGGAGTTATCAGCAAAAGGTTAAATAAAAACAAACACGTGGACTGTAATGACAGACCCTAAATGCCCACTGAAAGTCTTCCACCACGTCCTTCTACTTGGATCTTCAGCTGTGGTGTAGCCTATATTTGCATTTTAATGTTTAAAAATAACCTCAAACTCACCTATATATAAATCTTCATGTAAATATAAACTATTAAAATTAATAATTGGGAGAAATACTATTATGAACATTAACCTTCATTAAACAAGTATACAAAAAGACAAACAAAAGGGACTCCACTTCTAAGACTCTAAGGTCATTATTTAAAATAAGCTCTCACATGCCTTTCTAATTCTCAATTTATAAACAAACTTACTTGCTGTTTTCTGTCTCGATAGCCTCGAATAAATGACTGGATAATTATTGCATTTTTCAACCTTCGCCTTTCTTCCTGGATAATGGAGGGAGGAGGGTCAATCAGTCAGAACCAGTGAAAATGACATTTAGTTAGTAAAGACTTTTTTAAAAAAATTACAGCTATATAATTCACATACCACAAAATCCACTCTATTGAGTGTACCATTCACCAATATTTAGTATGTTCAAAATCGTGCAACAATCACCACTACCTGATTTTATAACACTTTCATCACCTACCCCGGCCAAAAGCCTCTGTACCCATTAGCAGTCACCCCTCATTCCTCACCCTCCCTCCCTCCCCACCCCCAAACACACTTCTCTGCCCCTGGCAACCACTACAATTTCTGTCTGTACGGAACTGCCTATTCTGAACATTTCATATAATGGAATCCTAGAATGTGTGGGTTTTTGATGTCTGGCTCTTTTCACTTGGCGTGATGTCATAAGGTTCAGCCATGCTGTATCATGTATCAGGATTTCACTCCCGTTGATGGCCGATTAATTGTCCTCCATAGGGATGCCTCACGTTTTGCTTATTCATTTATTAGCTGATGGACACTTGGGCTGTTTCCACTTCGGAATTATGAATAATGCGGCTGGGGACATGCATGTATAATTTTGGTGTGGACAAATGGTTTTCATTTCTTTTGGGTGAATACGTAGGAGTGAAACTAACAACTGAGGAACTGCCAGACTGTTTTCCAAAATGGCTACACTATTTTACAATCCCACCAGCAGTAAGACTTTTTAAAAAAAGTTTTAGTTTTAAACATAAAAACAATGCAGGCAACACAAACATCTATTTTAAAGGTCACGTTTTTGTTTCAAAATATATGTTCTTCATCTTCATTCTGACCATTGCAGCTACCACTGTTTGAGGGCCTACCATGTGCCAGCCCTAAGAAAGACACTCTACGTGCACTTGTACAATAATCTTACAGGTCAGTATTACTCCTGTTTTAAAAATGTCGAAACTGAAATTTCCATAAAGATTAAATAATGTTGAAAAACGTAAGCCTCAACATTCAAACTCAGGTGCGACACTAAAAATCTGCACTCCATCTTACTACACGACGCTGTCTCACGTCTCCTATGAATCCCATCTACCC
Organism: Rhinolophus sinicus; assembly: GCF_036562045.2. NCBI lineage: Eukaryota > Metazoa > Chordata > Mammalia > Chiroptera > Rhinolophidae > Rhinolophus > Rhinolophus sinicus. The sequence goes on from NC_133760.1 coordinate 50,948,336, forward strand.
TGGAGAGGGTCCTTTCAGTCCATCTTTCCCACATTGGTTCCAGAATAAATGACTTACTGGAAAACCCAACATACCCAGAAATTTTTCTAAAGCTTAATATATACATACACATAAATATACATGTATTACTTCATACATAACACACACATCTCCATATATAACAGTAAAGCCAAGACTAATTTAAATGCTATGGAAAAAATCCTTATTAGAGCCTATTATAAAACTGTTTTTACCTCTCTCTTTCTTCTTTCTTCCTGAGTACGATGTAAAAGAGAAGCCTTTTCTTCCTAAACACAAAGAGATCCAAATATTATAGAATGTTTTGACCCAAAAAAGATTCTGAAGACCATCCCACCCAACTACATACCTGAATGAGATGTCTAAGGTACAAGAGGTTAAATGGCTTTCTAAGGTCACAGATCTAATTAAAGTTGGTATTTCATAGTTTTCTAAGAATAAAATCTGACTTCTTTACACACAAAGTGAGTTCAGGTAAAGCTGGGGAGGCAGGAAGAAGATTGGCACACTGTATCAATGCTGACATCCCCACTGGGATGATACACTACAGCTTTTTTGTTTTTTTTCCCCCCCTTCTTCTGCCTCCCCCCACACACACACACACTCCAGTTCAAGCCGTTGTTTCTGTCTAGCTGTGTAGGACACAGCTCCCTGGCCCATGCTGGTATTATGAGCCTTGTGCTCCCCGCGGCTGAGGCAGTCGGTCAGTCGGCCGCTCACAGCAGCTCACGGCAGCTCTCACCGGCTGCCGGCCGCTCTCGCTGACCACCAGCTGCTCATGGCATCACACCGTAGCCCACGGCAGCCCACACCGATCTCCTCTCCGGCTGCTCATGGCAGCCCAGCTCCAGGGATAGTGGTTGTTCACAATCTTAGCTGTAGAGGGCGCATTTCACTAGCCCATGTGGGAATTGAACCAGCAACCTCGGTGTTAGGAGCATGGCCACCAACCACCTGAGTCACCAGGCCAGCTGGATATACTACAGTTTTGCAAAATCCGGACCCAGGGGAAATTAGGTAATGTGAACAAGGGATGTTTCTGAATTATTTCTAACAGCTGCACAGGAGTCTACAATTATGTTAACAAAAATTTCAATGAAAAATCAATTTCTTTACTGTTACCAACATTAAAAAAATATTTTTTTCATCCTAAGTAAAACTAAATTTTGAACAAAATTACTTGGTATGGAGAAGGAACTAAATAATAACTAGGAAAGTTAAACATTTCGAATAAAATTAAAGTACATAAAGACAACCCTCCTTCCCACAAAACTGTTCCAGTCTATAGCGTATGGGCATTTTATTTTTATAAATTTAACCCAAAATAACATTAAAGGCCCAAGACCCTACATGTAAATTATTAGAAAAATTAATAAACTTAAATTTCTTAACAAAAACATATATCCTGTCAGAAGTGTTGGAAGGCAAGTAATTACCAATTTAAAATAATACACTGATATGTGAACGAACACACAATACGTAGAATAGTTACTCACTGACAAAATTTAAAGCCAAAGAAATAAATCCTCCAGATATTTTCCAGTGTAGAAAATTTCATTTCTCGAATTTCAAATAAAAAGTCTTTATCTACCACATGTCCAAAGTCAAAAAATATTTTGTTTTAAACTTAATCAAAAGGAGAATGTAAAATCTGAAGTAAAACGTGCAGTTATGATGTTCAGCATTATGGAAAACTTAGATAAAAACAGGCATATTTCTGGTCAGTACCTTTATTCATGAATAGAACTGGTACATTTAGATCTATGATTTCTTTTCCTTCTAATTTCCCTTTGTTCAGATTTAATATATGTTCATTATTTCTTTATAGCTAAAGAACTCAGATATCCTAAAATGGTATACACTGTTACAACTATGAAAAAATGTACTTAATGTCTGAAATTAAATAAACCAACATTTTACCTTTAAAAAAAGATACATGCTGGCAAAACAGCCACTAATTGACTTCAACACACCGATCTGAGCTTAGTCGTCACTGAAGTCCCACGGCCTCAGTGACCTCATGTGTTTCCTACTGCCATGTCCCTGTCATCTGCTTCAGGGTCTGGCACATGTAGGTATTCAACAAACAGTCACAAAATGAGAGGATGAACATGACCTTTAAGTAAAACAAAGTTGTCTAAAACAAGGAGTAACCGTAATGGTTGCAATATTTTAAAATCCAAAACAGGTACTAGGTACCAAAGCCATAATTGGACTCTAACTGAATAGTGGAATTTCTCGGACGCTGGCGGTGTGGGAGGAGCTATGAAAGCACCAGAGGCAGCGCTGGCTGCGCTGACGAGGAGGATTCTTAGCCTTCCGCCACCTGCAGACACAGGGCACCACGTCAATGGGGCAGTCAGCGCTCCTGCTGTCCTGAAGGGCTATAAAGTTTCCTGCTTGAAAGCTCACTTCAAAAATAATAACAAGTATAGCAAGCAAATCCAAAGTATTGGATACACACACCCACAAAAACCCCTGACATGTGATTTCAACAAAGAGTATTCAAACTCCTGAAATACTTGACAGAAAAAAGAGAAAAGTCTATAGAGAAAGGTCAACCAATCCCTCACACGGAGTTGGTCACACCGGAGAGTCGACTCTAAAGACAGCGCCAGCAGCCACCAACACTGAGCTGTCTATGCCCACTCACTGTGTCCTGGCGCACACGTGCGACACAGAGCACGACCAGGACTGGGGACTTAGCCTCCCAGGCTCAGCAATCCTCGGGGCCCTGGGCTGTGTGAATTCCGCACTCCTTAGAACCACCCGAGGAGGAAAGCACTATCCTTTGTCCTGTTAGAGAAAAGCGAGGTTCACAGTGAGGTTCAAGATCTGAACTCTGGTGGGCCCAGGGCCTAAGCCGCTGAGCAGCGCACTATTTCCTTAGAAAAAGAACATTTTAGATGATCTTACTTCTTTACATTTGGGGAAATTTACAAAACTCTTCTGTCTGCATAATCCATGAGAAATTTGGAAGGGCTCCAGAAGGGAGGCTGGTGGGAAAGAAGCCGCAGAAGAAAATCTGAATCACCCCAAACTCGGCATGTGTTGAAAGCATGGGGCACAGGTGGGCTTCACAAGCGCAGCACACAGAGCGCCCAGAGGGAGGCGCACGAAGCCATCAGAGCGGGCTGGGCACGGGAAGCCCAGCGGGGACGGAGCACACAGCCAAGTCCAGGAACGACGGGCGTTGTCCAGGCGGGACCTGAACTTGGAACCAGAGCCTCTTCTCCCACACTCCCCATCTCAGAGAACGGCTCCAGGCAGAAGACATTCAAATGAAGAACAGGAGACCACTTCCTCATTCAGCAGAAACTTACAGTCAGGATCCTGCTAGGTACCAGGCAAGTTTAGGTAAAGAAAGCATTTGTTCCCAAGGAGGTCACAGTCTTGGGGACAAAAGAAGCCTGTTTATTGAGGACCTCCTGTGGGGCAGACATGATCCCAGATGGCGCACTAACGCCTGAATAAAACGCACACGGTTCTTGCCCTGTGAGCGTCCACTTTCGAGGTGCCACGGGGCATGAGGCAGCAGGGAGGAAGAACGGGAACTCGGAGGAAACTCAGAAGAAAAGGTGAATTCGCGACACCTTGGAAGGATGAGTTTAGTGGGTGACAAGATGGGAGAACATGCCAGCAAAGGGAGAAAGCCCGGGAAGCAGAAGAGTCACAAGCAGAGGATGAAGGAGAAGAGGGCAACCGACCCTCTCTGCAGGGGTCAGAGGTCAGAATCCAGGCTCAGTCTTGAGAACTCCATCTCTGGCTCTGCAAACTGTATATCCAGACAGCGTGCGATGGAAGGGGACGATGATAAACTTACAATTCACCGACAGCGACATGTCTATGAGGCTGACCAGTAAGTCAATAGGCAATAAAGTAATAGGGAAGAAGCAGGGGCTGAAAATGGAAAGTTCCAATCACCCATTGCTTCAGTTTAAACCCCTTCCGTGCCTTCTTCCTCCTGTGGCTTCCCAGTTCTGTCTGCATCACCTTACACTGGGCTGCCACCCTTTAAAACAAACAAAACACTGCCATCTATTCTAACAACCATCCCTAAAAGATCACTGAACACAAAGAAAACCCCTCTTCTCAAAGCTCAGTTACTTAAATTAACCAAGTTTATGTAAAACCTGCTGCACTGCCCTTCTTTTTCCATTTCACAGCAGCCTGTCTGAGAACCTAAGTTGAGGGATCAAGTTCCAACACAGCCTTCGCACAGGAATACCAGTCCCCACGTCGCCTCGGCCCCCTATTCCGCACCACCTCCGGATGCGGCCGCAGCACAGCATCCGATACCCTTCCAGTCTCGGCGCCCCGTCTTCGCTGCTGATACCAAGTGCGCCTGATGAGCACATGCTGGTCTCAGGCGACACAGCCCCATTGTGGTCCCTTCCGTCCCTACCATAAAGCTCTCCCTAGACGACCGCCACCATGCCCTTTCCTCCCCATGCTGGACTGGCCAGCTCACTAATGGAAACAGATTGCTCTGGCACAGACGACAGTCATCCAAGTGTACGTGACAAGTGGGAAATGACTATGCAACGGGCAAACCCTGGGGACCAAACAAGTACCGCCTCCAAAGACACGACCTCCCTTCAGCAAACGATGTCACAGTGCTGAGCGTGGGTGGAATGACTTTGGACCAGGGTGCATTCTTAGCCCTCAGAGCAGAAAATAAGAAAATAAAACTTGACCTACATCAGTTTAAACAGCAAGTAATGAATGATCAAAGTACAAGTAGCTACCAAATGAGACCTCAATCTAGAAAAGAGGAGGGTGTGCGTCTAGGTGCCGAGAGACAGGACATACGAAGCCCCTGACCTACCACTTCTAGAAATTTCACCTACACACGTTATAGGCACATACAGAAGGACATGCACCTCGCTGTTTAAATTAGCAAAGAACTGAAAATCACCTAAATGGCCATTAAATACATGACAACTAAGTAAGTTAGAGAACATCCATGACATGAGGTTCCACACAGTAGGTCCACTGCACTGATCTGGAACGATGTCTGAGATGGATATTAGGGGGAGGAGAGAAGTGGCTCCGTTGTTTAACAAGCTCTAATGTGTGTCTGTCTCCACAAGAGGAGGTCCGCACACCTCAAGGATTCCATACACGGAGGGAGAGTGCCGACAGGACAGGAAAGACCTGTCATGGGTCTGAACACCGTGTCAGGGAACATGCGAGTGGGGGGTGGGGGGCACTTCTACCACTTTAGTTGAAGCTTTATTTTGTATTTGAAATATTATCCATGTACAGGTAATACTTTCTCACTTTTTTAGAATAAAAACTAATGAAGTTATATAAGAACATAAATTTTTTGATTCTTAAGTAGTTTCTGATTTCAATTTACTGTACTTACACTTGAAAACATCTCTTACCTTTTAAAAAAGTTAGGGATTCCTAGTAGCACTTTCCTAAAACACACTAATCACTTCGGTGTTTCTGGAAAGACCAAGCCCGTTGTTCTCACAGCACAGATGTCACCTGCAATGCTAACCACTCTCGCCCCCGACTGTGACACTAAACCTATTCATCAATGTGTAAACAACAGTAAGTTACAGCAAACTTCTCTACTTGATCTGTGAGCTTTGGCACATTAGCTTATCTCTTCTGAAAATTAAATATGAGCAACCTTCACAAATGCCATTAATACTGATGTTTTTAAATGGGAAAAAATACTTTTTTCATGCAAATAAATTGAGTGGTAACAAAATGAAATTCTAAAAAAAGTAAGTTATATATAGTTTAAATTAGATTTCATTAACCATCAGAACAAAAAAAATATGGTAAAAAGTTCAGGTATATGTCAAAGTGAATTTATATAACACGACAATTTCCATAAAGCTAAATGCTCAAACTGACTGCTAATCATTTATAAAAAAGAACTTTAGCATGTTTATCGATACCTTGATGTTAAAGAAAAACAACCACGAGGTTTCCAGTCTTTCGTTTATTTGGATTATTTTCTTTAGCAATTTACTCTATTTACCAATGTAAATAGAATAATCAGTTTCACATCTGTTTCAAGTTAGTATTTCCCACTCTTAAGCACTAACATAATACAGTTTTACACAATTCCAAGAATATTCAAGTAAAACACTTCCCTTTGAGTTAACTAAATTGCTAAAAGTTAGCAAAAGTGCATTATTTGTGAATAATGCAAAACCTACAATTTGTGGGTGCTTCCTTTTTTTTGTAGACCTATAAGGAAGAAGAACCTCTATGAAAATATAAGAGCAACCACCTTCACATACATGAAAAGATATTTAAAGGTGAGTCAAAATATAGTAATAAGTTACCCACAATCATATTTATAAAACAGAATGTGCAACATGACTCCCAATTCAAGAAATACATTTAAAAAGACTAGGAAAAAATGTACTCACATATTAACAATGTTTTATTTCTAGTGGTGGTTGGGGTTCCAAATACATCATTTTTCTTGATATATTTCAGTATACTTAAAATTTTCTACAATAGACACTACTTTGTAATCAGAAAAGAGCTCGTTTTAAAATAAGGTGTTCAAAGCAAAATGCAATAGTTTAAGTCCCATTATCATAAATTCCAAGACTTTCTTTCCTTATACCACAATTGTGTGGTAAACATAGTACTGTTTTAACAGCAAAACCCTGGAAACAACACTTACGTATCCACCAACAGGAAAGTGGCTACGTGACAAAAACCATGTAGTAAAATAATAGCATCCAGGAAAAATAATTCCATAGATCTAAAGGTGCTGGTATGAAATCACTATAAAGTTGGAGTGCTTAGAAGGTATGCTTTCTCACTTTTATTTGTTTATTTACATTTAGACTAGTTCTGAACAGACGTCGCAGATATTGAGCAAACTGGGAATAGTGAGGCAATTAGGCGTCTCAGTGAAAGACTTCATTATGTGCCCTTTAGAAGGAGCCCACTTCTTGTTTTTCCAATTAAAAAAGTTATTTTTAAAGGCCACTGACTGGAGATTGGAAATGAAAATGTTACTAGAGCAAAGAGACCCGTGATAATCGGGTTTGACTTTCGCATTTTTATCAAGAATTATGACATTCACATCACAACAGAGAAGAGAAAAAGAGAAGCCCAGAAAAGATGGACGACCAAGTCATGAACGGTTACAAACACTTTTTCAAGTTCCCATTAAATGTTTTACAATTTCGTTTTGCAGTAAAGATGTGCTATAAACCATGCTGCTTGCCAACACACACGAGTTTACCAATGTTCCTTGAAAACAGGGAGAGAGCATGAAAGCTGCATTATAGACAGTTAATTTTCAGGGACTAGACCTACGCGAACCACCTTTTCGGTGCGTGCAGGACAAGGCTCTCGACTTCCCAGGCAGTTAAAGGAGAGCTGAAGGAGAGCAGGAGACACATGCACGTTGTGTGCGGGCCACACGGCCCAGCAGAGCAGACCACGGTTCCAATACTGAGCTCCGTGGTTTTCACACAATGATTTGGACTCTCTAAGCGCTGATTTCGTCTGTTTCCGTGAGACACTAAGTCTGCCTCCCAGAACACGAGCCAAGATGAAATGAGAGCGCACAAGCAGCCAAGCACCCTGCAGGCGGACAAAACAGAACAGCAGCAACAATAAGGAGAGAGAAGAGAAACACCCTGGAGGGAAAAGGCCCTCCCAGGCTCACAGCAACCCAGCTAGAGCAGGGATTTGAAACCATAGGATTGTTTCCAGAGAACAAGTACATCAAAAGCCTGTACTCTGTGCAAACTTAGACCAAGCAAGTCAACTTCTTTCTGCAACTTACCCTAAAAAGCAGGTATAACTGTTGGCTACAAAGAGCTTGCTCATAATGAACAAGTATGCTTCATACAAAGGTCATACAATGAGCACTCCCGTCATTTTCAAAAAGAAAATTTTAACTTTAGAAACGAGACTGAACAGTTCGAACCTCTGCTCTGGGAACCTCAGCCTCGAGTGTAACTGTCTGTGGTCAGTCCCCAGGGTCCGAGTCACGGCCATAGCAAATGAAGCCCGGAAGTCAGGACAGAGGTCTGGGGTCCTCCGAGGCCCCGTGCGTCCCACTCTGCCTGGCCTCGTTCCCTCTCAGCAACACCAAGGTCTCCCGACCACGTGCACGATGGCTCTCCACTCACCATGTGCCAACTGCACAACCCTCTCTGCACACCCATTACTCTGCTTGTTCTGTAAATATGGGCGTCCCTCGGAGATCGGTCCTGAGCCATGGGTCTTCTAGAACATTCTTCCTGGAGGATTCCAGCGCACCCCACAATTTCAACGACAACTTACTGACGGACCAATGGACTGCCAGGCTCTACCTGAAGCCCCACCTGCCCCCGAACACCGCCAATGAGACTCGTCCCTAGAATTTAACGCTGTCCTGCTTTATGGAGTCACTCCAGTCACCCCAGACAGACACCTGAAGGGACCCTCTTGTCACAGATCTCATCCAGCGTCCCTCCTCATAGCCTGACGCCGCTGCCTCAGGAGAATGTCACCTGCACAACGCACGGCGCCCACTTGCCTATCACCCGCACTGCCCCACACTCATCTCTCGAAAACCCCAGTCTGCTTCTTCACCTCGCTGCTTGACAAGCTTCAGGGGTTCTCGATGCCCCTGATGTGCCTTTGTGTGTCCTACAGACCCTGATGGTCTGGCCTCTGCCTGTCACCCCAGCCTTCTCTTCTCCACGTCCCCACTCTGGCCACATTAGACAATCTGTAGGCTATGGTCCCCTCTTCCGGGGAGGACCCCTCTGCCCCCGCTGTCCCTCCTGCTGGTGGCAACGATTTTCATATGCCATCAGTAGTGAGAACCTGGTCCAGCACACAAAAGCAGTGGCGGTAACACTGCGGGACATAAGCCAGACAGAAACAGAAAACTGCTCTACGTAGCACTTATATGTGGAATCAAACGCTTAGAAACAGAGGGCAGAAAAGAGGCTGCCAGGGGCTGGAGTAGGGGGTGGGGAGGAAGTAGAAATTGGTAAAAGGATATATACCAAAAAAAATCCCGAAAGTCAAATGCTTTCCTATATACCAGCAATGAACAACTGGAATTTGAAATGAAAAAACACGACATTATTTATATCAGTACCAAAAAAATACATACATATGAAGTACTTAGGTCTAAGTCTAACTAAATATAGATCTGGTCTATCTATGGAACACTACAGATATCTAATGAACAAACTCCAAGAACTAAACAAATGGAGGCAGAGTCCGTGTCGGACAGAAAGACTCAGTGCTGTGGAGACGGGTCTTCTGAACGTGATCGAGAGTCAACATAATCCAACCAAAGTCTCAACAAGTTACCTTGTGGATGTCGACAACTGACTCGAAAGCTTATATAAATAGCCAACAGCATTAAAACTCAACAACATAGAAACTTATAGACACAGATAATAGTTTAGTGGTTGCCAGAGGGTAAGGGGGGTGGGGGGTGGGGGGTGGGAGATGAGGGTAAGGGAGATCGAATATATGGTGATGGAAGGAGAACTGACTCTGGGTGATGAACACACAATGGGATTTATAGATGATGTAATACAGAATTGTACACCTGAAATCTATGTAATTTTACTAACAATTGTCACCCCAATAAATTTAATAAAAAAAACCCAAAAAACTCAACAACAAGAAAACAAACAACCTGACTACAAAATGGGCAAAGACCTTAACAGACACCTCACCCAGTAAGACCGATGGCAAGCAGGCACGTGAAGAGATGCTCCACATCAGACGTGATCAGGGAAATGCAAATTAAAACAACGAGACACCCCCCACACCTATCAGAACGGCCAGATTCCGGACACTGACACCACCAAATGCTGGCGAGGACGTGGAGCCACAGGAACTCTCAGTCACTGCTGGTGGGGACGCAAAGGGTGCAGCCACTTTGGAGACAGTGGTGGTTTCTTATAGAACTAAACACACTGTCACCATGTGACGGCAGCAATCGTGCTCCTTGGTGTTTACCCAAAGGAGCTGAAACTTACGTCCACACAAAACCTGAGTTTACAGCAGCCTCATTCATAATCGCAAGAACTTGGAAGTGACGTGATGGATAAACAAACTGGTCCATCCAGACTATGGAATTTTATTCAATGATAAAAAAAAAAAAAAAAAAGAGCTGTCAAGTCACAGACCTGGAGCAACCTCAGAAGCATATTTCTAAGTGATAGAAGCAAATCTGACGCAAACCCCACAGGAATGTACACCCAAAGTGAACCCTAATACACACTGACTTAGTTAATCAGAACATATAGACATCGGTCCAGTAACTGTAACAAACGCACCCCAGCCCGTCGAGATGTAAATAACAGACCAAACAGTGTGCTGGGGAGATAGAGGCTGTGAGAACTCGCTGTACTTTCCAATTTCTCTGTAAACCTAAAACTGCTCTAAAAAACTAATCTGTTAATAAAAAATAAAAAGAAATGAGCTATCAAGCTATGAAAAGACATGGAAGAACTTCACACGCATGTTCCTAAGTGAAAGAAGCCAGTCTGAAAACGCCACACGCTGTATGATTCAACCACATGACATTCTGGAAAAGGCAACACCATGGAGACCGTAAGATGGTCGGGTGGCCAGGCGCTGAGGTAAGGGGGAGTATGTACAGGTAAATCACAGAGGACTTTTAGGGCAATAAACTGTTCTGTACGGTACAGTAACCATGGATACAGGTCATTATACATTTATCAAAACCTACAGAAAGTACAACACAAAGAGTGGGCCTTAATTACTGATACTGGTTCATCAATTCTAACAAAGGAACCACAGTAATAATGCAAGACGCTAACTACAGGAGAAACGTGAGGTGGAGGAAAGGGGGAAAGTCTATTCATTTTTTTAAAAGCAATGGACAAACATTAAAGAAATACTAATTCTACTGCCACTTTCACCTCAACTATTGATGGAAGGTTGGCAATTTTAATTTCCTTCCTATCTATAAACTCTTCTGTATCCACATCCATTTCTTTCCTTTAAACCTCAAACTATCCCCCTCTGTTGCTCACACCCGATTCTTCCCACTCTTGCCTCGGCCAGGACTCTGAAAGCCTGCAACCCTCCCTCCCCTAAACTTGTTCAAGTTCCTCCCATGCGAAAACCACGCAAACAGAAGCCTCCCTTAGAGCCCGGGTGCGAGCTCCTTCCTGCCAGGCGTCCACCGGCTGCCCCCACGGCCCTGGGACGCGCTCCCTCCAACATCACTGAGGGCTTCCTCTTGTCAGTCTCTCGCTTGCTCGTCACTGCACCCCCACAGCACTCGCGTCCCCCCCTCGCCCCTGGGTCCTAAGGAGTTGCCTCACTTACACACTGCTGCAATCCCCCACAAGTTCCACCCGTCCTAAACTCCATGCCTCCTCCAGAGGCGACCTGTCTGTCACCTACCTGCTGACAACTCGCAGATTTCTCCCCAGCTCCACACATGTGCAGTCTATGCCACAGCCCCACCCGGGGCCACAGGAACCCAGACATTCTATTCAGTACCCACTTCCCCTCCTGGGGCATGGACTCCACAGCCCTCACACACCCAGCTGCCCCGTCTGTGGCTGAAGCCAGGGCTCCAGCGCCGCCCAGACTCAGCTGGTCAGGAGGAAAGCTGCCCAGGCCACAGTCTCTCTCCTGAGAACTGGAACTGAGATCCAACCGTCTCAGCTGGACACCTGAACTAGAAAAGCACACGGACCAAGGTCACGTGCAGGTGAAAGGACAAAGCCAGTCTGCAGAGCGCCAAGAATGAAGGCGATGGCGCAGCCCCGGGAGGAAGCCAGTAACCACCTCGGTGCTGACTTGCTAGCCGGATGTTCCTGTCCGTCCATTCTGGGAGATACCATCTTACCCTTCCCATATGCTTATTTATTTATGTATTTTTTGCCTACTAAGCCAGTTTCAGTGGATTCCTATGCCTGTAATCAAATGACCTCTAAGATATCCTTCTATGTACTTCCAAGAAACGGAAAAATACTGCCAATAAACTATGTCCTGCCACCATGGTGCACCCTGACTTCAGAAATATTAAAAAGCGGGCACCTGTGACTCAGCACCATGGGACCCAGTAAATACTTATTCCATGTCCACTGTTCCATGCGCTGGGATGGAACCTGTTTCTCACCTCCCCAAATTCTGCGGGTCCTTCGAGGCTAAGTCCCAACCAACTCGAGCGTTTCCTGGGTCAGCCCAAGGCAATGCAGGTGTAGTAATTACTCTCTCGTTATTTAACTTGTTTACGTCACATCGCAACAAGCTCATACTGAGGACGCGGACTTTTCCTTCGGTTTCAAACCCTACACAGAGCTTTGAGAAATAAACACTAAAAACACTCATTTATTTTGAGAAAAAAGTTGTATTTATTCAAAAGGTGGCACTATTCAGTTTTCCACCAGGCTCAAGAAACAAAAGATTCAAATAATTTAAACCACAGAACAGATCATTATGTCCTTTTGTTTTTTTCAATGAGAAAAAGGCCTAAGCTGCAGCCAAGGAGAATTTAGGAGGATAGTGTATGTAGTTGCTCCAATCGCAGTTGTCAGGAAGCAAAATCAAAACTACAGTGAGGACACCCGCCAGAACTGCCGAATGACAGGACCGACAGTACTAAGTGCTGGCAGGAAGTGAAGCCACGAAACCCTCCGACTCCACAGGGACGCCGCACCGGGCGGCTGGCCGTGTGCACGGGCGCCCACGCGTCCCGCACGACCCAGCGTGAGCGTCCAGGCCGCCACGACACACACGCAACTGCCCGTAAGACAGAATGAGTGGTGTGTTCACACAACGCAAAACAAGGTGGTTCCACCTCAGACAGAATGCGGAGCCAGAGGCCCGACGGACGGAAAGAGACGAACCGCATGTGGCCCTGCGCACGATGTTCAACAGGCGAAGCCAACGTGCGGTAACAGGTGGGCCGGCAGTCGCGCGTGGGGAGGGGCAGGAGGAAGGCTGGGGACCCGGGGGTCAGCGCACAGCCCCTCAAGCTGACCTGCCTGCAGTGCAGCCCAGACGCCCTCACGCCCGTGCGCGCATCCCCGGCCCGGCTGCCTTCTCAGGACCACGGCCCCGGCGGAGGGGCAGCACGTCACACTCCCACGCTCGCCGGCCGCCTGCAGCCAGTGACCACCGTGGGGTGCGAAACGCCAGCCCCCAACCTCCACAAGGGACGACACGGACGCCGCCGCACCGCAGCTCTCACGGGGCTGGGCCCCGCCCCCCGCCCCCCTCGCCTCCCCAGCGGCGCCCACAAGGGATGTCCCAGGCCCTTCCAGGGGACAAAGCCTGAGTGCGCATGTGCACTTCATGTCTGTGATGGATGTTAAGTCTGCATGTCAATAAAAAGGAGGGAAAAAGGGGAAAATTGTTTTGCACAGTTAAACAGCAAGACGCGCGCTCCCCCCTTGAGAGTCTGGTCAAATGACAACTCCTTTCCCCAGAGGAGATGGGCGACTCGGTGGGAGACAGGGTCAGTCCCCGCAGGGCAGGGTCCCCGCAGGGCAGGCCCGGGCATCCGGTGTGCAGCAGAAGCCCCGGGCGCGACACAGTGAAGGGACACGGATCCTGGGGGGGCCCCTGCCTACCTTGCTGTGCGCGCGCACGTGCGGAGTGACTATGGTTCGTCCACCCTTATCCTAAAGTTACGATAAGAATAATTACATGACGTAACACACACACTTCTCCCCAGAAGGTGCTTCCGGCTGGCAGAGCACGTTCCACAGCCTCGTGTGCACACCCGCGGCCGGTCCGCGCTTCTGCCTCCATTTCCCGGGCTGCCGCCACCGGCGAACACGCCTGTTTACTGTCTGCGACAGCACACAGCCCTGAGGCACCGCCCTCGGCCAAGTGTCACAAAGTGCCTGAAGCTCACTCGGAGAAGACACTGCGTCGGTGCCCCGTTCTGTCCCGGCCCGAGCGGAAGGGCCGTCGGCGCAGGATCCGCGACGCCGGGAGCGGGGCCGACGGGCGCGCGCGGTCGAAGCCCTGCCTCCAGCAGCCTTCCCTCCACACCTGCTCCCAACGCCCGGAGCAGGTGACACAGCAGGGCCGGCCGCGGTGTCGTGGGCGGAGAGCAGCCCGCGGCCGCCCGGCCCCCGCCCGCCCGCCCGCCCGCCGGGGGCCCAGACGCCGCGGACACACGCAGGCCGCTCTTACCTTCCTACTCGCGCCTCCGAGAGACACCTTGGGCCTCGTTTTGAAATCCCCTTCAAAACTAAACATCTTTACAGCTTATCCCATCGGGGAGGAGCCCCGGATCCTGAGAGCAGCGGGCCGGGCGGGGAGGGGCTCCGGGGGCGAGGTCCCGGGGGAGGGGTCTCCTGCGGGGGGTCTCCGGCGGGGAAGACGAGGCCGCGCCTGGAAGCGACCCCGAGACCACCCTGGGGACTCTGCCCGCCCGGGCCTGCCCTCGGGTGGGGGGGCGGCGACACTGGGGGGCGGCTCCTCCTCGCCTCCCCCGTCATCCACGCCTCCCCACCTCTCCGGTCGAGGCTGAGGGCGCCGCAGGGAAGCGGACCCCGCACTTGCACCAGGAGCAGCCGCCGGGAGGGAAGATGGCCGCCGGCCGCCGCCGCCGTGCGCGGCCCCGCCGCCGTGCGCGCGCCCGCCATCGACACCGCGGCGCTCCTCCCGGCGGCCTGCCAGCGTGCGCGCGCCCGCCATCGTCGCCGCGGCGCTCCTCCCGGCGGCCTGCCAGCGTGCGCGCGCCCGACATCGACGCCACGGCACTCCTCCCGGCGCCCGCCCTTGATGGCGCGTCGGAGCGTGGGAACGTGCCGCGGTGACCTGAGCCTGGGCGCGTAGGTGAGGTCGGGGCGGGGCCGTGTGGGCGGGGCCGAGGGTCGTGGGTGCCGGTGACCCGGAATCGGACTCGGATGTCGGGTGTGCGTCTGTCTGGGAAGCGGGCTCGTAGCCTTCAGTGTGATGCCCAACGACTGATCTGGGAAGAGAAGGGTACGTTTTATTACATCCTTAGTTCCTGCAGGGAGTGCATACATTTCACGTGGTCACCTGGTTCACGTGGGTACTTCGCAGGCACGTGTAGCATACACATGCATACACGTGTACAGAACTGTATGTTATGTACACGTACAGATACCTGTCACACGCACATGTGTACATCAACATATACACATACATATGTATCATAGACACATGACTAAAAACCAAGTTTTACAAAGTAATACTTATCATCGTGTGGGATGCACTGGTTTGCTTTTTTTTTTACTCTGGTTTTTTTTTAACGCTGTTTGCAAACCACTGTGTTGTAGCTTCTAAGACACACCTATTCAATCACCTTAAATAAAAAATAGGGACGGCCCCAAATGCTGGCAAGGAGGCAGAGAAACCTGACCTCCCATATGTGAAATGTGGCAGCCACGCTGGGGAAGTTTGGCAGTTTCTTCTTTAAAAGATGAAACGTACACAATCTCAGAAAAATCCTGCCCCCACCCCCCACACATACACTACATATATAGATGAACTAGGTCACCCTATAGACTCTGAAAGTATTTTTTTATTATAAGTCAGGATCAAAAACCTTGAAAGCCACTGGATTAGTGTGCTGCTTCCCATCAATACAGACGTCTACTCTGCTATATCAAGATCCTTGATTCATCAAAAATGTCCAAATTGTACCAATTTTGAAACGTTACAGATTTTGTAAATAGACCATCACATTTTCCTTAAGCTGTCAAATGGGCAAAGATTAAAAATATTGGTGATATGCAGCATGTGCTCTTAGTCGGTGAACTGCTCTGAGGTCTGAGGTTTTGCCTCAGATTAACTCGCTGAGGTCTAGCCCAGGAGTGAGGAGCGGGCAAGCCCCGCTGACTGGAACACCAAGCCCAGTTCTCCATTGTCAGCTTTGCTGGTAATTAAGGTGTGTTGTCTCCATCTGCTGGGGATTGTTCAAGTTTTCTCATTGGCTAAGAACGTAGGGAGGGAAGATGGTGCTGTATTTACTGGGCCTCTACAAATCCCAGCACTGCTGTCCCCTCATTTGGTCTCACGTGTCCCTCCTGCTGTGGTGTAAGCACCCCTGTGCCAACTCGGGTGCTTTTACAGGGTGGCCCCATCGTGTGAGGGACCACTTCGCCTGGTACTCACCCCACTGAAGAATTAGTAACCTGCCCCCATGCCAGAGGGAAAACTGGCTTCTCCAAGGAGTGTCTCCGACAGGATGATACCTACTGAAGGATTTTCAAGGATTTTTAAAATGCCCTTTTATAGAACATTTCAAGCCTAAGAATGCGGAGAGAATGGCATAATCAATCCCATCAGCCAGCTGTGATGCTTATCAGCTCGTGGCCAATCTCGTGTAACTTACACACCACTCATTAACCACTGTCCTCCATTATTGACATTATTTCACGTGTAAATATCTCAGTATGTGTTTCTTTAAAAGCGGGATGTTTTTGAAGACATAGTTATCACCCTACGAAAACCAACAGTAATTTTCCACGATAATTTTGACAATAAAAGCTTCCCAACCACATGTGCTTGCCTCAGAACTGAGTGCCTGTGAAACGTGACTCCCGGTGCCTTACCTGTCTTCTTCCAGCCCACAGACTCCTTAGGCGTGAAGGCGCTGAGCAGCTCACTCTTGTACCTGCTGCAGTGCGTATGACAGGCCCTCAAATATATGTGAATTCAATCAATTACTAATACAAGGCAGTGGAAAGAGGTAGGTTGAAAATCATAACTTCTATGACACACCTATTTGAACCCCTGAAATGAAAAATAGGGACAACCCCAAACGCTGGCAAAGAGGCAGAGAAACCTGACCTCCCCTATGTAAAATGTGACAGCCACACTGGAAGAGAGTTTAGCAGTTTCTTTTTTAAAAGATGAAACATACACTTACCTTACCACCCAGCAATTACACTCCTGCACATTTATCCCAGGGTAATAAAAATGTATGTTCACGTGACATTTATACATAAATGTTCACATTAGCTTTATTTGTATTGCCCAGATCTGGAAACAACCAAAAGAGTGACGGTCAAACCAACTGCTGCGACCCCAGCTTGGGTATTACTAAGCAGTGATCAAAGAACAAACCATTGGCACACACAGCGACTTGGGTGCTCTCGGGGTGAGGCTGAGTGAAAAAGTCACACCCAAATGGTCACATATATACTGGGTAATTCCACGTATATGGCAAAATGACAGAATCGTAGAGACAGACTGGCTTTGTAGTTGTGAGTGGGGGAAGGCGGGTGGGACGACTCGGACAGCAGGAGGAGGGAGGTCAGTTCCACGTCTTGGTCTCGGTGGCGGTTACATGAACTCCATGTGACCAAATGACACAGAGCTGTGAACACACACTGCCAGTGTCATGGCTCTGGTTGGCTGCTGTGCTGTCATTATGTCAGACGCAACAATGGGGCATCTGGGGGGCGCATACAGGACATCTCTGCACTATTTTTGCAACTTCCTGTGATTCTATAACTATCTCAAAATAGAATTTTCAGATATAGCCTAAAATAATAATAATAATAATCTTGAATACCCCTTACAGGTGAGTTTTTCTAGTGTTTGAAAGAGCCCTGAATGCTTTGTCCTCCTCAATTAGAAAGCATGCTTCCTTTCTTCTATTTCTTTGCTCCAAATCAATGTAATGCAACATATGCCGTATATTTTTAAGCTTTTGTTTGGGAAGCTGTAAGACTTCAATTTATGTGAAGATTCTGGCTAAAAATTGTAAATTGTTTCAGAAGGTGTTTTGCAACTTGCAGAAGGAGAGGAAGGAAAGAGTTCCTCCCACCAGGACTGCGTTTACTCCTTTTCTCCTCTCTCACACACCTTGTCTAAGTGACCCACAATTCAAACATTCGGGAAAGATTAGTCAGATTTTTATTGTAAGGATTTATTATTTAGAATAATGATACATATTAATTATTAACAAAAATCAAAACAATACCAATATAAGCAAAGTATAAGAGAAACTTTCCATGTACCCTACACCCTCATCTATCTACCCATCTATCATCTATTATCTGTCTATCATCTATCTATGATTTATTATCATCTATTACCTGCCTATCATGTATCATCTATCTGCCCACCCATCTTAGTTTCTTAGTACTGTTGCTGTAACCAATGATCACAAACTTAGTGGCTTCAACAACAGAAACTGATTATCGTACAGTGTGGGAGTCAGAAGTGTCACTGGGCTAAAACCTGGGTGTGTACAGAGCTGTGCTCCTTCTGTATGTTCTGGGGAGAATCCATGTCCTTGCCATTTCCAGCTTCTAGAGGCTTCCAGGGTTCCTTGGCACATGGCGCCTTCCACTCCGGCATCACGCCTACCTCTGCTTCTGTCCTCCCATGTCAGACGCTGGCCCTCCTGCCTCCCTCTGATAACCATGGTCCCACTCAGATAACCGGGACTATTGCCCCATCTCGACATTCCTAATTTATCCCATCTGCAAAGTCCCTATTGCCAGGTCAGGTACCTGTTCACAGGTTCTGGGGATGAGGGTGTGAACATCTTTGGGTGTGGGGGACATTATTCTGTGTGCCAACCTGTGTATCTAGGATTGTTCTGTTCTTAAAAGAGATCATACTCCCCACAAGCCCCAACAACTTGCTTTTGTACAGAATGCACCCTGGACACCCTTCCCTGGCAGAGCTCACATACAGCATCCTGCGTCTGCTTCAGTGTGCTGAGAATCCCGTGTGTGGCTGGGCCCGACTGTACCTGCTCCCCACATTCCCACTGGCTCTCGAGCCAAGAAACCAGCCCCACTGACAGACCGCAGGGCCTCATGGCTCTCGGGACCTGCGTTTTGGTGATACAGATATACTGAATAAGCCTGGTCGTTTCAGACTGTTATTAGCACCAAACATCTGCACCCGAAGGGCGTTTTGCCTAGTTCATAGGCCAAAAACCAGTTCCACGATGAACAGCATCCACAGGCCAAGTATCAGTAACACTCTAACATCCTCCCCACACTGTCTGTGCATCATCACCGTCATCATCACCATTTTAATCATTTTAAAAGGTTAGACAATTAAGAGTGAGCTTGGCAGCCAGCGGCATATGGAACACGGGGCCAAACTGGGACGAGGTGAGCTGCCAGGACCGTCCCGGAGCCCACCCCCAGCTCGGCCAAAGTACTACATCTCCAAGCGTGCTGTGTTTGGGAAAGACATACTTTCGCTCCTGTTCAAAGTCACCTCCAAGTAATTAAGTGCTCGAGTATAGAAAGCGGCCGCGGAGAGCAAACGCTGCCATGTACCGCGCATTCTTTTCGGTCACGCTTGCCCCTGGGTGCAGCCCTGCACTCACTTCCTTCTCAGGCAATCCTCCAGGTAAATAGTACCGTCCACATTTCCCAGATGCAGAAACTGGGCCTTAGGGAGCGAGCTGACAAGTCTGCCTGCTGCTCTGAGCAGAGCGAGGACTCAAGCCGGGAATTACCGCGTAACCCCGCAGAGCCCGAGTTTCCCTGGAGAACGTGGCTTTGTGACCTGCAGTAGGTCACGGTTTGATTTCTATCAACACCAACACAGATGAGGCCCTGCCTCAAAGATGTTCATAAAACTTTTTCTGTTTGCTCCGGGGAACAGTGCTGTAAAACAGCGGTGTTGTAAAGACTTGCAGAGAGCACTTCCCTGAAGTACTTTCCAACAGTTAAACACCAGGGCGCCCGGTGATACCAAAGAGAGAAGACATTTTATTTAAAATTACACTGGCGTAGGACCATCCGAGTAGCCCTAAGCTAACATTTTCATTCAATTGAGACACAGCTACAGGTAGGGCAGTAAATCTCTGATACAAGGAGCTCCCGCGGAGCTCAGTGTGACGGAGTGAGCAGCCCGTCTGCGGCAGCGCGTGTTTGCGAGATGCTCAGAGCAGGCTACAGTCTGGTGCACAGCGGCCGGTCTTACCATTTAGGCTGTGAGGTCAACAGATCAGGAGACCCTGCCGCTGAAAGGACAGTGTCACTCAGAGGATCAAGAGGAGGGGCATCCAGGATGGGGGTGAGGGGAAGGGGCACATGGTTTCTGCAGGAAGCAGCTGCCAGGCGGGCTGAGCGGGCTTGGGACTGGCAGCTTTGAATAATTTTGGCAGGTTCTGGGGGGCCGAGGAGCCACCCTAGTTGTTGGGACCTGGCCCTGGGTGACTAGTAGCCGCAGTGTGAGAGCCCAGAGAGAAGGTGATGGGGGTGGGCACTACAGAGGCTGGTCTGCAGAGTAGGTGCTCACAGGTGGGCGGGTGTTTACTACCTCAGGTATTTACCTGACCAGCTCATCCTCTCTCCCCTTCCCTATCTTGCTTGCTCGTGAAGTTAAGATATGGCCATATGTGCCGTATTTTGAGCACAGTTTTTCCCCTTAAAATATATCCAAGTCTAGAAGAAATGACTCTCCCTCAATGACATTACAGCCAGTGTCCCTGGGAAGGACCCCCCTCTCCGGTCATTGGAGGAGTGCGTTCATCTCACTTCCCCTCGCAGAGGGGTTACAGGACCATGTGTCAGAGAACCATGAAAGAAAACGCTTTTATCAGAGCCCTCCACTGTGGGTTTGCATTTCAGGGGAGAAAATGTCCTGGAAACGTCATTCAAACCTGGCACCTGCCTGTTCTAGGACTGTGAATGGTGTGGCCACAGCCGTTGGTTGGATCTGGGGTGTCCTTCCTGCTTGAGCCAACACCCCTCTGTCTTCTCTATCTGGGGTGTCCTTCCTGCTTGAGCCAACACCCCTCTGTCTTCTCTCGTTGGCTCCCCTAGGGCCCTGTGCCTGTCTGTGGCACATGATGCTGCTGTCACAGAGCTCGGTTACTGCGGTTCTCTCTCCTCCTCAGGGTCCCCTTGTTTAAGCGCATGGAGTCTTCCCCATCGGGTATCAAATGAAGCCAGGAGCCTACTCAGTGGAGCCAGCACATTCTCTACCAGTGGACAACTGGTCGACAGCTAGCAGGCAGCCAGTGGACAAAGGTCTCCTTCAGAATAAGGGATTCTGTCAACAGTTCTCTCTGCCATTATAATCTATCTTAAAAGGAAGGAAATTCTTAGTAACAGACAATTGAATGATACAGCACAATGTGTTACACATTTGAGCGAGCTACTGTATCTTTATGTCACAAACAGAAGTTAATGCAAATGTGGCAGACTGTTTTCTAAAAATGGCTACAGAAAAATGTCCAGTCCCTCTTCCAGAACCTTTCACACCTCCTCCAGTCAAGTCATGAAATCTAATGAATGAACTCAGCCTAACATGTTTTTATTCATGGCTTTTTTTATTGTGGTAAAATACCCATAACATAAACTGTACCATGTTAACCATTTTAAGTGCACAGTTCAGTGGCATTAAGTACCTTCATTGATGTGCAGACATCACCACCACCATCTCCAGAACTTTCCGTCTTCCCAAACGGAAACTCTATGCCCATTAAATAGTGAGTCCCCTTGCCCTCCCCCAGCCCCTGGCACGACCATTCTACTTTCTATGATATGAGGACTCCATATAAGTGAGCTCATGCAGTATTTGTCCTTCTGTGACTGGCTTCTTTCACTTAGCAAAATCTCCTCAAGGTGCTTCATCCATGGTTGTACCGTGCGTCAGAATGTCCTGCCTTTTTAAGGCTGCATAATATCCCATTGTATGTATAGACCACATTCAGTTCATCCAGTCATCCGTTGGTGGACACTTGGGCTGTCTTCACCTTCTGGCTACAGTGAATAAATGTCGCTACCACCGTTCTTGGTTTGCGTCTCCATTTTCAATTCCTTGGGGCATATACCTAGGAGTTGAATAAAACTAAACTTTTACGGCAAAATTTCATCTCTGCTATGGGAAAAATTATAGCCACATAAAGAAAACATGAAATCTAGTCTGCATGTGAAAACAAAAGTTGACTTAGTTGCTTCTCCAGCCATGACAACTTCTCCGAGGATATTGCAAGGCTGGTGGCTTGGTGGGGAAGAGTGGTAAGGCTTCACACACGTGGGTGTTTGCTCTCGGAACTGGCTGTTATGACTGGATTCACCACCTATTTAAGAGCAGACGCTCCGGGACTTTGTAATAAAAAAGCTGTATTATGAATGTGCTATAGAGATTTAAACTTTAAAATTTCATAGGACAACCTAATCATATCCTGGGTTTGGCAGTCATTTCTACACGAAAAACAGAGTACAGTAATAAATAAATGTATGTCCGATGGTCAGATACCACATAGAAAGCAAGGCTTCTAATCCACCTGCAGCTCATCTTTCAAATTAAATTTGCTAAGTAGGTTTATGATTATATTTTCCCCAAGGGAACGTAATTACTTTAAAATATTTTATGTATTTTTGAGATGCAAAGACTGACATACAAATATTAAATAGATCAATATTAAGTAGAACAAAGATTGATAGCCATGGATGTGGTCCAACCCTCTCACTTTACAGATTAGAAAATTTGAACTCAGAGAAGTCAACACACCGAGAGCTGGCCCGAGCAGCCAGCCGTCGCTCCCTCCTCACAGGTCCTTCTTTTCGCAGGACCCCTGCTGCTGCCCAGGGCCCCGGGGCAGCCTCCCTTGGCTGCTACCTGCTTCTCCTTGGCAAGGCCAGGTAAGTCCTTTCTGTTGAGGGCACCGGTGCTATGTTCCACTCCCTGGGTCCCTCGCCTCAGCTGCGGAGCTGGATACGAGTGGCAGTGAGTTACTGTTTCACCTACCCAAGTAATATCGTAGAACTTTTTAAAGCTTCTTATCGGAGAAAATTTTAAACATATGCAAAAGTAAAGCGACGGGTATCATAAATCCTCATGCTCCAGTTACCCAATGATGTTCCAGCTTCAACGATCACCAACCCCATCGTTCATCTCGTTTCCTCTCTGGCCACCTGCTTCCCCCACCACTTACCATCCTCCCAGCTCCAGATAATTTTGAAGCTAACTCCAAACCCTGTATCATTTTATCCACAGAGACCTCAGGACGCACTGCTGAGACAAGGACCGCTTTTCCCGAAGCCGGACCCACAGTTCCATGACCACACCCAAAGAAGTTAAAAACAATTACTCAACTCATCGAATGGCCTCACTGTGTGTGGATTCCTGATTGTCTAGTAATTTTTCACTTTGAGTCAGGATTCAAGTAACGTTCATAGGTTGCAATTTGTTGATATCTCTAACGTTTATTTTAATCTCTAGGGCCCCTCTCTATCTGTCTCTTTTATGACAATTCACCTTTGGAAGAGATCAGATCCTTTGTCCTGGAGAGGCCCCCTGCAGGCTTCATAAAATGCACCCTATGTGGGGACAAGTCAGACCTGGAGTCCTGGTCAGTTTCAGGTTCCATTTTAGGCAGGACTGCTCCCCGTGTGGCATCCTGTGCCTCCTGGAGGCCCGGCACCGGGCTGTCCTGCTGTCCCCGACCATCACTGCCTGGATCCCTGACTCAGTGAGCAGCTTGGCAAAGGGAGGGGCTCGAGGTCATGTACCCAGTGTGCTCCACTCCTGCTTCCTGAACTGTTTCTACGCAGAAACCGCCCCGCATCCCCTCGTTGATAGTTGGTAACAACTTGTAAAGGACAAGGGTGAGTGCTCGACTGCTTCTTACCTGTGTCTGTGCCCTTTGAAAAGAACCTGTTGTTTCCTGAGCCATGGCCACACTACCAGCTGTGCCTTGTCCCTGAGAGGCAGCTCTAAACCCAGCGCTTGTCACTCCCACAGAGCACTTCTGGGCATTTACACTGATGGGGTGGGGCAGGGAAGACCCGCCCTCATTAGAGGCTTCTGACCTGGGGGGGAGTAGGCTAGCCATTGAGGAATGGCAGCTTCTGTGAGCACAGTCACACGTGGTGGCCGGGAGGGTCCCGCCTTTCGGAGGCAAGGACACCACATGTGGCATCCGACCAGCCCTCGCCCTCATCCTGCCGCTGCTTCTGATTTGTATCCGTTTGCTATTACAAAGCTGTGGTTATAAGTATAGCACTTTCCTGAGTTCTGTGAGTCTTTCCAGTGAGTTGTTGAACCTGAGGTGGTCCTGGGAACCCAGGAATTTGGAGCCAGCTGGCCAAAAGTGAAGGCAGCCCTGGGGACCCCCAGACTCCCAGCTGGTGTCAGTGGAGGCAGACTTGTGGAGAACGAGTGTGCCCCTCACCTTGAGTTTGACTCACTCAGTCCCAATGAAGGGTTTTGTATAAGTATCAATAAACACACAAACATGTTTTAAACCGTAGCAATTTATCTGTGCTCAAATTGCCTAGCTTTGGCTAATGGGAGCCCATGAGACCTGGGTCCTGAGCCCATCTGACATGACTCTTGCCATTTTGATGGCTTCCTCCATCTGGAATGACAAGATATTCCAGGCTCAACTTCTAGGATTCCTGTTCCATTTTTGACAGAGCCCATCCTAACGTATTCTGACATTGGAGATGTCACCATAATGGGCAGCTTCTCTCTCAGTTTTCTATGAAATGTTGGAAACACAAGTACAGAGCGTGTAGCACACACCACGTACACACCACGCAGACTTAGGAGATATTCCCCACGTTTGCTTCTCGCCCTCTGCCTTAAAGAAACAAGTGTCAGATAGCTGACACTCTTCTGTGCCGCGTAGGTCCCGCTCCTGCCCTCCCACCCCAGAGGTGGCTGTTCTCAGGTTGATGTGCCATCATCCACATTCCAGGGAACTCTTTTTACTACCTATGTGTCCATGTAGAGTATGGCGTGAACTGCCTATTCTTGTGTAGATCATTTTTCATCAAAGTAATATACAAACATGGTTTTCATAATCACATAGTGGCTTCAAACTAAAACAGGGCTCTCTTACAACTCAATAGCAAAAATACCAAAGAATCCAATTAAAAATGGGCAAAGGAAACAGTCATTTCTCTAAAGAAGACGTACACCTGGCCCACGGGCGCATGGAAACGTGCTCACTGCAGCCATCAGAGAAATGCAAATGAGTACCACCTCACACCTGTCAGAGTGGCATCATCAATAAACCCACAAACAACAGGTGTCGGCAAGAATGCGGACAAAAGGGAACCCTCATGCACTGTTGGTGGGATTGCAGATTGGTGCAGCCATTCTGGAAAACAGTCTGGAGGTTCCCCCCAAAATTAAGACTAGAGCTACTATGTGACCCAGCGGTTCCACTCCTGAGTATTCATTCAGAGGAAATGAAATCGGGGTCTCTCGGAGATGCCCGTACCCCCATGTTCACTGCAGCATTATTCACCCTGGTCAAGATATGGAAGCAACTTAAATGTTCCTCAATGGGTGAGTGGATAAAGAAATTGAATGCATCCCAGAGACGCCAGCACTGTGACCAGACTCAATGAGCCTCTGTTGTGCCCCTGAAATTCCCAAAGAAGTTAGACTTTAAATCTCAGCCCACTCCACACGCAAAAAATGGCAACTGTGAGGCGACAGACATGCAAATCAGCCTGCGTGTGCTGACCTGCTCACAGTGTGGACATACGTCAGAACACCCGCGAGGCCCTCGGCTCTGGAACAACAGCCCGGCCTCTGCTGAATTATCTGTGAGCTCCCTGAAATTCAATCAACAAACGCCTATTGTTTAGCCTGCCCCAGATAATGCCGGGGCCGGGAACACAAATGTGTCAAAGAACACGAGAGGTGTGTGTTTTACGTAGCTGATATTTTGTTGAAAGATTTCTAAAGAACCCACGAATTTCAATGGAAGAGGAAAATATCTCCAACTCTGTTTGGGGCCAGGCCCGAGTCTTCCTGAGCTCCATGTTTAAGTCACTGACCCCGAAAAAGAAATTCATTTTCAGAAATTATTTTTAAAAGCCGTGAGCTTTTCCAGGAGTCTCAAAGCATAAATCACACCTTTCGTGAAAACCCATAAAATATACTCGGGCTGTGAGATGAAATGAAATCAAGACAAAGCTAATCTTTCCAGTTACTAGTTCTGTCCCCGGGCCCAGAAGAAGGCCACTGCCAGGGTTCTGCACTTCTCGACAAGCAATTCATAAACCAAAATAACAACCTCGCCGAGTTTCTTGCTCTAGAAATTGCCAGCCCTGATGCATTTCAACACGTCCCTGCTGTCTGGGACGTTTCTTCTCCCTACACGTGTAAGGTGTCCCATAGTGGAGTGAGTTTCATTTGTTTCTTCCACGCTGCCAGGAATTATTCAGACCCACCTAACAGCAGCTCGAGCGGTGTCTTGTCACCGAAGCAGCACACAGTTGCGACTGTTCCATATTGTCTCACTCAGGAATGGCACAGCCTGGGACAGTGCTGTTCTGTCCACAACGAGCCGTGTGTGACAGGCAATAAATCAGGCACATGTGCTGGTCACCCCGTATGAGAGCCACAATCCCGCTGCCTGTCAGAGCTCCACGCCTGAGCTGGTGAAACTGCAGGCCTTCCCACGGAGGTCAGAGACTGAAAACACAGGCTGGAAAAATTCTCAAGATGAAAATAAATTTTAACTCTCTTTGACTTAGAAGAAAGTGTGGACATCAGATGATGTGGATGGGTGAGGGTATGAGTACGTTGTAGAGGTCTACTGAGATGAAAACAAAAAGTACAGTGTCGAAAATCCAAAAGCAGAGAACGCCCCATCTGTCTTGCCACCATGGCCGTTATTTGAATAATGTGAATAATTGCTAGTCACTTCTGCCCTAGGAAAAGAATTGAATAAAGCACAGGAGCCCATCGGGCCTTCCTCAAACACTGGCCTCGTGGTGATGTAGCTGAAAAAATCCTGAGCCAGAGGCGACGGGCAGGGGCAGGGATGGCCTTCTGGTTCTCACCCTGTCGATCCATCGCACAGGTGCGGGTGTCTGCAGGTGCTGGGGGGGCGGCTGGGCTCTGTGTGCCCTGAGCAGCGAGGTCCTCACTTCCCAGGGAGTCTCAGCAAATCTTGATTCTATTAAACTTCACTCTAATGGAGCAAGGAAGGCTTGAGTTTTCAGTGTAGGAGATGAGACTGTAAGTGTTACTTCATTTCCTATGGTGACTGTGAGCAACAACCACAAACTGAGTGTTTAAAACAACATGACTGCGTTCCAGGACAGTTCTGAAGGTCAAAGTCCTTCACGGTCTCCCTGGGCTGAAGCAAGTGGCCAGAGGGCTGGGTCCTTCCAGGGGCCGAGGCAGGGTCTGTTCTCTTGCCTTTTCTGGCTCCCACAGGCTGCTGCTTCCTGGTTGATGGCCTCCTCCTCTGGGAGTCACATCACCCTCTGTGATTCTGCTTCCGTCATCACAAGTCCCTCTGTGACTCTGACCCACATGCCTCCCTCTGTGAGGACACTTACACTATAATGGGCCCACCCGTGTCCACACCCTTGACATCCCTTCTGCAAAACTCCCCTTCGTCCTGTAAGGTGACAGCCGCAGGTTCCAGGGATTATAATGTGGACATCTTTGGGGGCCATTACTCTGCCTACCGCAAATGTATTTTTTGTTCAAAATATTTGGGAGACTGTTGACGGAGTCATGTTGAAGGAGGAAGTTTTCTGAGGGGCTCCAGGGGGCAGAATTCAGTATTATCAGAGCAGAGTGATCAGCTGGTGACACCATGTGAGGACGCTTCATTAGGGCTGTCCCTAACCCCAGCCAGGGGGGAGCAAATGATTCCACCCACGACTCGTGTACGTTGTTTTTTCTGTTTGTTCGTTTTGTTTTGTTTTTGAGTATGTATACCCAGAGGTTGGGTTTTGTGGTAGTTCTATTTTTAACTTTTTAAGGAACCACCGTACTGTTTTCCACAGTGACTCTACTGGTTTAAACTCCCACCCACAATCCCAAGGGCTCCATTTTCTCTGCATCCTCATCAACACTGGTTGTTTTCTGGTTTTTGAGAGTAGGCATCTTTTGTGTTCATTTTTTTATAACAATGTCTCGCCCACAAATTAAAAGGGTCTCTGAGACCAGAAACAGCACCATTCAGGGCAACCCACCAACCAAAGCATTTCTGAGCACCTACTATGCGCTGTGACTGAGAGGCACCATGTCCAGAAGAGTTTACTGTCAAGTTCAAGGACACACAACACACCCAGCGCTACACACGAGGGCGCCCAGCCAGACTGAGAGGTGAGATCAGGAGGGACTGCCCCAGGGACATGAGAACAGCCGGGAAGCCACAGCCGGGAAGCCACAGCCGGTGCAAAGACAAAGGGGAGACATGGTCCTCACGATTCCCCCACGGATCCCGCTCTTCACATCCCCAGGATGCCCCCCTCTCCTTTCCAGTCTCCACACAGGGCAGCCCCCACCTGCTTATCCAGCTCGGATGTCACTCTGAGCTCCAGACACAGCTGCCCACCTGCTGCAAAGTCCCACAGGCCTTGAAATGTAACACGTGGGCACCAGGGCCTGGTGTGAGCTGATCCCGTCTCTGGGGGCCCCACCCACCCAGAGGAGCGCCCTTTCACACGGCAGCCCTACTGGAGTCTATCACTCCACCGCCTTCCTCCTCCAGAGGATCCAGTGGGCTGGGGGGCTAATTCTTCCATCTCCCCATGGCCTCCCCGGGCCAGTGTCAAAACTGAGGAATCAAAATGGCTGCCATCTGGGATAATCAGAAAAAATGCCAAGGGCCATTAAAAATCTTATTTTAAAATAAATTGTCACCGTGCAGGCAAGCGGAAACCACGCCTCCTTCCCCACGAGCTTCAAAATGGCTGGACGCAATTGGGCACCCACCATCCATGCGTCTCCCCCCAGCCAGCTCTGGGCTGGGCTCCAGGCGCACATGTCACTACCATCATATTCCAAACTGTCTTAAACAAAATGATCTAACGAGCCTTTATCAGCATGATTTTGGGCACACGCGTGCAACCCTCCCCACGTGAATGAATCAAGACACTTAATTAGCAGAGACTGGCATGACTGCCAGCAATGAATTAGTTTGTGCCCCACCAGTGCGATCACAAAAGCGGAGTAGTTACAATTAATGGATTGAATTTTAAACGCAAGGGCCTCCGTATCAGAGTGCTAAAGAAGTCCATCTTGGCTTTCTTATTACTCCTTAATTATAATTGATGTACCTGGGAAGGCTGTTGGCGGCATCCATTTTCACACAGGTGTTAGGGACCCCCCCTAACAGCTCCCCATTCTTGCTGGTGAGTGTCAGCGATAGGCAACACGGTTTTGATGGAATCCAAATTTATTAGGGTTATTAAAGTCATTAATTATTTGGCACCCTCTAGATTTCATTTGCTTCATCCTTAATGAAAATGGACAGCTTTATATTTGTAGGTGTAAAAAGTGGGATTTGGTTGGAAATACTTCCTCTCCTCATCCTAGGCTGTGGCCTCCCCTATCTTTCCCTCATTCCTACCCTGACCTTTGCTCCCCTCCCCCACACACACCCCCATACTGATTTGTGGCCCTTTGCCTTCAAACAAATGGGAAGTGTGTCCCCTGCTCCTTCTCATGGGCCTGTGGAAACCCCTCCAAACCCAAGGTCAGTGGTCTCAGGCCAGAAGTGCTCTCCAAGGGCATGAATCCAATTACGGGGAGAGGAGAGAGAGCTGAGAATCTGACGCCCTTCATGCTCTCAAAGGGGGTGTTGCCTTCCCACCTGACACCCCCCCAGTGGACCTGGTAGTGAGCTCCTCGGCTGGTGCCCCTGGAAGAAACTGGCTGTGGGGTCACTTCCACACACTGAAGCCCAGGCGAGCCTGGCAAACGAGGGTGTAAATACTGTCGGGGGCACCTGACTGCAGGAGCCCATCGCCTCGCATGTGTGACTCGGGCTGGGAAACCTGACGTGACAAGCCGTGCTTCTGTGCTAACATCTCCTGGTTCTTCTCCCGACCCCGAGGCTGCGTTGGTGGAGGAACATGAGTCAGTGTGGGGACTTCCTGGGGGCGGCTGTGTCAGAGGCCGAGCCACCACCACAAGCTTGGGGCCACTGTTCTCCTGTGCTCACTCCCGCAGTCAGAAAGCCCGGGTCCACACCCGCTGCCCCCTCCCGGCATGTTTCATACTGTTGTTAGGAAAGGACTTCTGTCCAGGGTGTTGAACTCGCACAGGATGCCACACAGGGCTGGGCATTTCCCACGAGAATTAGGAGTCCACGCCACTACGCTGAGCCCTCTGGAGGATGGAGGGACGTGGTCTGCTCGTGTCAGGAGGTCCCCAGGCCTGGTGGCCCTATGCTTGATGGTTCCCAGAAAAGCCACTAATTCTACCAGAACTCCCAGAAACATCAAACAAGTTACACTACCTAATTTACATATACACAATGCTGCATTTCCTAAACATTTGTTCACATACTGTCTACTTCTCAAAACCGTCCTATGAGGCCAGCAGTATTAGTCTCATCTCCCTGATGGGAGAACCCTTGGGGACGATCAAGGGACGTCCCACAGACAGAACAGTAAGCAGCTGCGTGAGGCAGGGAGAACTGTGCTGCGTGGGCATCAGGCAGCGCTCACAACGGCCTCCTGCGACCACCAGACGCAGACAAAGACCTGCTAGAGCTTCCCGGGTTGGACCTCAGTCTCCCGTGTGAGTCCACCAAGAGGAGCACGTGTTCCAGGCCCAGGACAGCCTCGAACAAGCAGCCAAAGAACAATGTGAGACGAAGCCTCAGGCAGCGAGGGGGAGAGGTGACGGGACTGCCCGCGGGGCTCCCAGGGCACCAGGGGACAGCTCTGCGGCCTGTTCAGGGGGAGGCGTCCGTTCTCAGTAGCCCTGAAACGGGGCATGTCCACACTTCGTCATCTGCTCACCTTATGAGGAGAGAGAGAAAAGCGGGGCAGGAGGGAGGATGGTCCCGTGGGCTGAAGCAGAGCCCAGCCGACCAGAAGCATGTCAGCCCCCCTCTCAGTGTCACCCCAATTGTGTCCTGCATGTGACAAAAATCGAAGCCCAGGTCTCAAAAGAAAATTCAAAGGAGCTATTTCCACGGCTTTCCAGATGATAAAAACGCTAACCTTTAAAAGCCATTTGGGGTCAGGCTGCAGATTTGTAGCCGTGAAACCGAAACACCAGGAAGCCAGGTACAACAGCCAGAGGACACACAGCCATGCAACTCCCACTTCCTCTGCGTTTGGCCTCATCAATGAACAAAAGGGAAAAGAACACTTTCCCGATAGTTTGGCTATACATTTTGTGATAAATTGGGGACCTATTAAATTAATTCTATATATTAAAGTGATTGGGCTTGAAAAAAAAAAAATCCGCTGAATGTGTGCCCGGGCAGCCAGCAAGAAGGCCCAGCTCGCATCCAGTCCCACCTGACCTGGGTAGGGCTGTGTCGTCAAAGCTGGCTTCCAGGCACTGCGTGACACTCAATTAGGTCAACATTTTAGGAGCAACAGAAATAGTGGCAGTATTGTGGCTTCATCAGTCATTTTCCCGCAGAAACAATGGCAATTTGAAGAGTTTCAGCACTCTGGAGGTCAAGATTAAAAACCCAGTAATTTATTAGCACTGATTTAGAGATTAACGTTGTGCCAATTAATCAATTACTCAATGTGATGAATTGACAATTAATTGACATTTCAGTTCCCATCTGGCAGAGCGTTTTGATTTCCATAGTGAATAATATAAAAATCTCTAAATTGAAAGGTTACGAGGGTGTCTTCCAAGATCAAAATGAAAAGGACTAAAAGAGGATACATAAAAATTACCATTCACAAAATTTTAGTAGAGGAAATATATGCCATTGTTTTACCGGTGAGCAAATCAATGTCACTGAACAAGTCAGCTTAAGCAGCGTGACGAGGAGGCCCTTTTCTTACCGTGACTTGTGAGTGTTTGTCCTGTTTTGTTCTCTGGACACAAGCATCCACCGCCCTCAGCAGCTGGTGACACACAGGGGCTTCCGAAGGCGCTCACAGCCCGGCTCAGACTCCCATGGGGACAGCTCTGGGTGGCTGGTCATGGGAGTCAGGGCCAGAGACCAAGGTCAGGACCCCACATTCTGACTGTCCAGCCGAGCTCACGGGCTCCCCCGGGATGGAGTGCAACGTGCTTGCAGCTGGCCCAGGAGCGAGAGGTCTGATCAACAAGGTCACAGCCAGCGGGTCGAGCCCAAGGTCTGCTGTGAATGCAGGTAGCCCACCGACACCTGAGCCTTAGCAGCCAGGAGAAGATATTCCAGAAGGTCCTGTGAGAAAGGGAGGAGCAGGGAGGCACGTGAAGCTTGGAAAAGGTCTGCTCTCTTCTCTGGCTCCTAGACTCCCTTCCTGTCACCGGTTGTCCTTGTTCCCGAGCTGGCCTGGCAATGACTGAGCTCCTGGGCTCCTGACCTTCAGTTGTGCTGGGGGCTCCTCCTCCACCTCAGTCCTGTGTTTCACACCTGAGCCTAGACCTGCTTCTACCCTTTATCAGAAAGAATGGAGGCCCCGAGCGCTGAGGATATGGTGGGGCAGGGGCCGCAGCTGCCACAGGAGAGCAGCTGCCCTCTGTGGGAGGGGGTGTAGGACAGAAGGAAAGAAGCAAAACTCAGCAAGGCCTTGCCCCAGAAAGCTGTCACATTGGAAGCACAACTGAAACGACAGCCAGCTTCCAAGGACCTGAAGTACAATTAGGCAAAGGGACCAGTAGTTCCATTGCAGGGGGAATTAAGTTCTTGATAAAAACAGCAGGAAAATAAAATTTCTAGAGGCAATTGTAAATGTGTGCTGCAGGCTCCCTGACAGACTCTCTCCCCTTCTCACAGCATTTATCTGACACCCCGAGCGAAGCCACTGTCACTGGAGTCCAACAGCCCAGTTTCTCCCCTGGCACTCTGTTTTGTTATGGCTCATGCCTTTCCTTCGATTGGCTCGGCAAAGCCAGCCACGTTCCCAGATGAGGGTTTAGAGAAGGAAGGAAGACACAGGGCCTTGCCCTATGTGCTCCCTGTTGGCGGGCACGGCACGCGCATGAGAACGCCCACCACAGCTCTGGCCCTCTGTTCCCTCTCCCTCTGTCTGCTCCGTCTACAGCCTCGTCCCTTGCGCGGGTTGGTTCTGGTGAAGGAGAGGTAGAGGGCTTGCGTCTCCTTTAGCAACAGTCCAGACAAGAAGCTGAGGCTGAGGTGGGAACACCAGATGGGATGCTGGGAAGGAGAGAGGCCCCCAGCCAAAGGCAGCCAGGGGCTCAAGAGGTTAATTACTGCCAGGCAAGCTTGGGACAAGGGCCACCAGGACAGGAGGAAGGGAGGTCATGAGAATCAAGTTTGTAGCGGAAACGAGGCTGGCACTGGCCTGCTACTCGGTCCTCTCCAGCTTACTAGTGCTCGCAGCTCATGCAGCCCAGGTCTCTCCCAGGCGAGGTCTTGTATCAGTGAGGAAGGGGACCAGCTGCAGGTAACAGAAAACCTGTCCACAGTGGCTCCAACGCCTGGGGACTCTGTCTGGTGCTACAAGCAGTCCCGAGGCAGGGCAGCTCTGCAGGTGGCGCAGGGCAGCTCTGCAGGTGGCGCCGCTCAGGTGTGCTACCAGGGACCTGGGCTCTGTCTGCTCCTCCTCCCCAAAACGGGTGCTTCCAGAGGCAGGCGGTTCAGCCAGTGGTTCCAGGTCCAGGCTGCCTGTCAGTCATCTGCCCACCTCCCAGGCAGGAAGAAGAAGGGAGGAGAAGAGAAGGCGCGGGAAGGGAAAGGAAACGCAGGGAGGAAGGAGAGGGAGGAATAAGTGCCTCCTGTTCAAGCCGGCGGGACCTTCCCAGAAATCACACTACACTTGTTGCATCTCGTTGGTCAGAACTGGGTCACATGGTCACATAAACTCTCCCAGGAGTCTCCTCCATACTTCTCCTCGCATCCCATTGGCCAGAATTGGGTCACATGGCCAGCATAGCTGCAGAAGAGGCTTTGGAGAGCTAGTGTTTCAGTTAGACACACTCCATGCCCTCCACCGTCAGAGCTCTTTCTGTAAGGAAGGCCCTGGGGCTTAGGTGTACATCTCCAACCGGTATCAGGCTGGTAAAAGCACAAATGGAAGGTGGGAGGGCAAGAGGGTAGAGGAGAGGCACTGGTATGTAGTATGCAGTGTCACCACAGGCCTCCTGCTCAGGAAGGAAAGATCTCAGTCATGTCCACGATGGGCTGTGAGCTGGAAACTGTAAGTCTCCACGGGGATGCTTAGCTTCTAGATCAAACTGTTCTTTAAGCAAATTAGAGATGGAGGCCAATTGCATCATTTCTCTTAATTAGCCAACCAATCCCCTTCAGGGCTAAGAGTCCATGTATGAAATCTGTCATTCCACGTGGCCTTTCAGCTGACTCGCAGGCGGAGGAGAGGGTAGGGAGGTGACGTAGGCCCCTGGGCCGGCGCGTCAGAGACCACGCAAAGATGGAGCCAGGGCATTGTGGGCACTGCCGCAGCGCTAATGTCTGCAGACCCGGGCAGTCAGAGCACAGCAATAACGGAGCTCTTCAGATGCTGCTGGAAGGCGTCCACAAGGAGGACATAATGAAAGGACTGCCCAAATGCGCAAGGATAATACCGCTAATGTATTACTCCTTTTATTATTTTATCATCTTTCATTAATTGCTGGCAGCGTGCCTGCGGGAGTTGGTTTATGGAAAGGGCTTTTAGTTAAATGTCTTAGATGAAACGACCACTTAGAACCTGCGAACAAGGTTGAACCAAGGTTCACCTGACTTCAGTAAATCTTGTCAGGGGTGCCGAGGAGGGAAGAGGGGGTTCGTCCTGCGACAGAGCAGGCACCTAGACACCCCGGAGCTACCTTGCCCTCCGGAGTGCAAACGCCCCTCTGCCATCTGCCACCACTGCCGCACCGTGTGGCCCTGAAGAACTGACTTGCGATCTCAGAGCCTTGATTTGCCCCAGCCTGCACCTCACTTGGCAAAGACTTGTCCTGACACCAAGCCAATTACCCAGCTACTTAGAGGTCACCAGATCACTGTTAATTAATGGGGGAGGGGGCTTGGGCTGCAACCCAGGACGTGGATGCCACTGCTCAGCCATGCTCCGAGGTCTCCAGACACTCGCCGGGGGCCCCCAAAGCCCCAAGCTGCTGGGCTGTGGCACGTCTCTCAGACAACAGAGCACCATGGGGTTGGTGGCCCTACGTGCCAAGACCTCCTGCCACGCTGGCGTTTCATAACCCCTCGCCTCCTCTTCCCACCAGTCTGGAAAAGAAGTATAAAAATGCTGCCAGCTCCTAACTTCAGCAACGCAACACTGCCGTCTTTCTGCACGTCTCAGGTGCAACTCCCTTCCGTTCACCGCCAGCCTTTGTGCAGTACCTCCTCTGTGCCTCGCGTCCTGAGGGAACCTGCAGAGCACGGGGTGTCGGGAGCTCGGCCTCAGGCCGTGGCAGTGAGGGGACTCAAGACCCACGCTGGCTTGTCAGCTGGTGGATGCCACAGTGCCAGGTAGCCACGGAGACAGGAGGTGGCAGGAGAAGGCGCTGCGGATGCTTCTAGAACTGACTTTTCCAGGCCTGACCTCTGGGTCTGCTGGACTCTTCCAGTTGGGTGTCACATTAATACCCCCAAATGGCCATGTCCAAACTGAATGAACCAACTTTCCCCTGTAACTAACTCTCCTTCAGACATTCCGACTTCTTTCAAAGGCTGTATGACTTTTATTCACCAGCCTTTTGTGCGCCCTCTCACCTGTGGCTCTATTCCTTCCCATCTCCATCCCCTGAGGCACAAAACCACTGGACTGTAAGCAGGTGTGGGCACGGAGAGCGTCTGAGGCAGGCAGATGCTCCATTCCGGTTTGTGAGCTGAGCTCTTCATGGGCTAAACTCTGCCCTAGTTGTCACTTCCACGTCCCACTGTCATTCAGCTCAAGACTCCGGCCTCCCCAGTCACTGTTTCTCTTATCCTTCAATAGCAGTGTTTGCTCTCTGAAATTCTCTTGTGCATCTGTCGACTTGTACATTATATGTAAATAAGTATATTCATCATCATTTACGTGTAGACATAAATTTCATGACAGCAGAGACCTTGTCTAGCCTGTTCCTTGCTCTGTTTCCAGGGCCTGGTGGATAGCGGGAGCTCAATAAATGTTTGTTGAATGAAAGCACGTGTCTTCTTCCTTTCATGTTTCTCTTCTATCTACACTACTCACCGTGCCAAGTCAAACTTCCCAAGGCACAGTTTTCCACTTGTCACCCCTGCTCACAAATACACAGTGTCCTCCATCGCCAGGAAAATGAGGTTCCAGCTCAGCCAACCTCAGAACCCACTGCAACCCTGTCCAGTCTGGCCTCCACCCGCGACTTCTCGCTTGGACACTGCCAAACCCTCCACGACGCACACACATCCTGCTCCGTCCCTCAGGCCCTGCTTACAGCAAGTAATAGAAACTGGCTGGAGTTACTGGAAGGAAGGAAGGAAGGAAGGAAGGAAGGAAGGAAGGAAGGAAGGAAGGAAGGAAGGAAGGAAAGAAGGGAGCCAGGCACAGAGCTCCCATTTTGCCAGAGGAAAGGGGATGGCTACACAGCAATGTGGGTGCATTAGTGCCACTGAACTCACTGTATGCTCAAAAATGGGAATGGTGGCACATCTTATGTGTATTTTACCACGATTTTGAAAAACAGAGGTAGGATTTAGCATAATACTAATAAGGTGATAACGGGGTGTGTAAGAGAAAAGCCCAGTCCTGGCAGAAACAGAGGGAGAAACGCCCAGGCCGGCACCCGCCCACTCGCTGCCCCCAGGCCTGTGCCCTCTCCCTTCTCTGCCCCTCACTGCACACGGCAGCTGGTACATCGTCAGAGCTGCTCCCGGACTCACCCGTGGACACTGGCAGCCTCTGAGTCCCAAGTTTCCAGAGCAGCTGCGTCATGGGTCCCTCATTCCTTCTAGTTTGGGGCTGTTACAAGCAACGCTGCTCTAAATATTTGTGTACCAGTTTCTGTGTGAGAGTAAATTTTCATTCTCTGGACTATATACCCAAGAGTGCCATCTCTGGGTGGCAGGGTACGTCCACGTTTCATTTTGAAAGGAACTGCCAAGCAATGTTCCACAACCGCCAAGCCAGTTTGCACTCCCACCAGGAAATACGGGGGGTCTGGTTGCTCAGTGGCCCCGCTGGCATCTGACTTGATCACAATTTTCCTCGCAGTCGTTTGAGGGGTGTACAGAGCCAGCTCACTGTGCTCTTCCTGCCCACGTCTCTGACGGCCCTGACGTTGACCAACTTTTCATGTGCTGCTTCACCACCTCCACACCAAACTCACGGAGAGCTTGAAAATGTGTCCAGGTCGCAGTGAGACCTGCTCGTCCCCTCCCCCACTGCACCCCTTTATAAACCGCCACAGCCGCCGTGGAATATGCTTTGGCAGTTCCTTTTAAAATGGAAAATGGATGTGCCCTGCAACCCAGCAAGGGAGTTGCAGCCAGAGAGGAAGGAGGAAGCCAGGGAAGGGAAGTTAATGATATAACTGTCCTTTGAAAAATGTCTGGATCTTCGCTTGCTTTTCGTCTAAGATCATCAGGTGACTTCTCTTCCTCTCTCTCCGTCTGATGACATTTCTGCCCTAAGCCCTCCCCTTGCCCTTTGGGGGACCCAGGTGGTGACAAAATGCTCCTTGCAGCCTGAATATTCATTCCTGATGGACTGCCCAAGGTCAAATTTGGTGAGTATGTGGAATATGTGGACCTGGAAGCAGATTTCCTTCTCTCTTCCACAGACAAGTGTCCCTAGGTTTCTCAGCTAGAGCCCCAGGAAGCCCTGGGTGCTGAGCACCTCCCTCTGAGGGAAGTGAGGGCCACCCTGATAGTGCCCAGAGCGTGGCAAATTGTTCTGACAGCTTCCGGGGTTGGGGGAGCAGGATTCCCACACAGCCAAAGCAATCGGACCCTTAACAACTCTTCCGAAAGGTGTCTTGATTCTGGAACAAACACCCCAATAACCCCGCAGTTTCTCCGTCTGCAGATCACCAAGGCCGGCCAGCCAACAGCGCTTTTTACGAAAAGCCACTTTCCACAGCGACTACCCACTTGAAAGAACCCAGTACGGGGCTAATAACGGAAGAGACTTGCAGTGAGAACCAGCCCAGACCCCGAGCTCGCTGCTGACTACTTGCAGTTACCTGTGCTTGTTCCCTCCTGGCCTGGACGCCTGAGATGTGACATTTCTGAAGTGCCCAATTTATGAAGTTGAAAACTGGGGCAGGCTCATTTGTTTGTGCAGTGTTGACTGCCAGCGGTTAATCACCAAGGGTAAGTGGAAGAAATCATTCCTGTTCATTTGCAAATGGAAATCAAATGAGGACTGAGCCTAAATGCATCAGCGTTTTCACTTCCAAAGGAAAGGATTTCAGAAAGACAGCCGACCTTGGGTGCCTGGCAGGCACACGCCTCAGTGCCCTGCGCCTCTTCCAGACATTCTCGGGCCTCCGTCCTACTAGGATGGGAGGCAGACCTACTTTGTTTGGACAGTGCGAGGGTTTCGGGGCCGTGACGGGACTTCAGACACATAAACAGCGACCTCTCTCTTTCTTGTTACTCTGCAGAGACCGAGACAAGCGTTGTCCCTCGCTTAAAGAGCCCCAAATTATGCCGAAATACTGCCAAGGGTTGAAATATGTTTATAAATTCTCCTTGCTAAACCGTTGGCCCAAAGAAAGCTTGAAACAATAAAGCACTGCATTTGGGTGGGTTGTTGGGCTCTTTCCCCTCAGCCCCCCCAAATGTGCAATGTTCTCTGTTGACGGGAGATGTGTTAACACTGCATTTGGCCCCGTTTGATGCCCTCAAAGGCGGGAGCTTCCAGCGTCTGAAGGAACAGCCCCTGGCTCAGATGTGTAATGAATTTTTCTCACCTGATTTATGGCTGCTTTAATGTACGCAGTCTTCTTAAACAACCCACAGTTGACTGTTCTGGAAGTAACTGACTGGCCTCAGATAAGCCCCTGGAGCTGTGCCATTGTTCAGGAGCCTCCCTGCTGTCCCTGGGCAGGTAAACAACCTTGGATCAAAGGCTTTGGGTTACTCGCAAACACTCGGTTGAAACGGGCCGGGCCGGGCCTTATAATGGGGAAGGGGCACAGCTAGCATGACCCTTCTGATGGTCCAGGCAACCCTGAGAGACAGGGAAGTGCCCCTCAAAGCTGGGCACAGCAGTCTCCTCTGCAAAGCTTAGGGGACGAGGCTAGAGCCTGAGGGGTTCCCACGGGCTCTCCTGCAGCTCATCAGGACACCTCCCCACCATGTCCCCAGAGGCCCACATACAGGAGCTGAACTCTCTCCATCACTGTGGAGAACCAACCTGGCTTATTCAGTGTGTCAAGATGCCTCTTTTATTCACAAGCAACTCTTGTGGTTTTG
This sequence comes from Rhinolophus sinicus, assembly GCF_036562045.2. Classification (NCBI taxonomy): domain Eukaryota; kingdom Metazoa; phylum Chordata; class Mammalia; order Chiroptera; family Rhinolophidae; genus Rhinolophus; species Rhinolophus sinicus. Next base: position 50,987,514 of record NC_133760.1, read on the forward strand.
TTTTTGATACTTTTCACTTAATTATTTTAAAAATGGCTTTAATACACTGTCCATCATTTCAACCGAAACCAAGCTGCTGCTTGCACCCTGGACATCAGGGCAGGGTTTTCTCGAAGGGTGGGAAGCAGACACTGTGCATGGAGGCATGGGGGCTGTGGAGGAATGGCTGGGCTCCTGTGTTTTACATAAAATCACCAGGGGTGCCTACTGGAAGCTTCAGCCAGACAGGCGAGAGCTCAAACAAAGAAAGAAGGCTCCAGAAAGGAGTGGGCACAGCATGCTTCCGGGCCTGGGCAGGAGGGTGACATTTGGAAAGTCACTTCCTGGAAGGTAGGGACCCCCCCCCCAGGAGGCTCCCAGCACCCAGCAGGAGGCAAGGGTGGTGATAGTGCCCACCTGTGCCCAGGTGGGGACCCTCACAAGAAGTAAATGACCTCAGGGTCCCTGTGGGTGGTCCCCAGTGCCCAAGGCCTTTCTTGCCATCTACCTTTCAGTTGAAAGTCAGTTAATTTCTCACCAGCCTGGGGGGCCTCAAAGGGAAAGGGACCCGCTCTTTGTTCTGAATGGGCACCCTGCCAATCAGACTGTATCAGAACTGGCTGAATCGCCAACACTGCACATTGAACCAAATTCTGTCTCTTCTTGCTTCTTTTCTGTGATTCATGTTTCACGGACCCCTAGTTTCATGCCCCTGGTTAGACCCTCAGGTAATAACATTTATTGTGTGTCTGTTATAGCGCACACCTGATTTCATTGTCACAACACTTGGGATATGCTTGTCATTAGTGCCACTTTCTTGATGAAAAAGTGGACAGTCAAGAGGTTGTGTAACTTGCCTGAGGACATACAAAGAGTTTCATACACGTGAAAAGATCCTCCATCCTTACTGTTAATGAAACCATAAATGCAAATTAGGTCTAAATCGAAGGACTATGTCTCACGTAGAGAAACGAGCCCTCTCACACACAGCTGGGTGCAGGGGTGCTGTGTGTGCTGGGCAGTTTGTCATTACCTCTCAAATCTTTAAATGAACATATCCTGTGACCCAAGACCCTCTCTGCAAACATCCTGTAAACATGGGCCAAAACACCTTTATGGCATCTTGGCTCAAGGGACCCTCATCTTTGCTTGGCATCAGACACGCTCTTGATAAATATTTAACCTAACCATTGTAGCCTAATCAATGACAGCATCGGCCAGGTGGGGAAGGCATCAAAGCAGAGAGTGTGGGGCACTGAACACAATACCCACGTCCCTCAGAGGTTGCCGAGAGCAAGCACTGCCATCACCCAACAGAAAGACAGCAGGGACTCGGGGTTCCCAGCGCACACAGCTGGCCTTGGCCCAGTGGCACCAACGTACGCAGCTCAGAGGAAGTAGCTGTCAAGGGCAGTCTGTGCTCCTTCAAAGCACAGCAATCTTCCATCTGCAACCCATGGACGCCACTGTCACTCACCTACAAAACAGTCATCGCTAAGCACCAGTGCGTTGGGTCCTTGCTACAAGAAACAGGACTTTTTGTTAACTAAGCAACAAAGGAATTTATTGGAAATACATCAGCTAGTTCCTGGGATGAATGGAAGGCTCCAGAATAGGCTCAGGAAATGGCAGGAAGCTGAAGGGGTTGCAGAGTGGCAGACGGCAGAATCACAGACAAGGTCTGGGGCAGGGACAGACTGGCTGGAGCTGCCTGTTGCCACCATTGGACGCTATTCTGTGAACGAATCTTGACCTGTCCCTTCATCACTGCCACCACCTCCAGGCTCAACGCATGTGTGGGAGCATCTGTTGGACCAGCAGGGGCATAGGAGCTAGAACGGTGGACTGGACCCCTCTGGCTTCCACAGGGAGAGGGAGACCCTCTCACCCTAGAGTCAGGAGAGGGTCCCCTGCTGGCAGCATGGAACTTGGGTGTTGGCAGAAGACAGCTGTGTGGATGGCAGTCACCTGTTCCATCGCTTTTGGGGTCACTGTTCATCAGTCAATAAACACTTCCTGAGCATTGAAATAGAAACACCAGTCATTGTCTTGGCTTCCCTTCCACACCCCTTCCTAGGGAGTTTGCTCCAGCCCTAGCTTCTGCCCTTGCCTTTGAAATTTTTTTCTCTGTCTATTTCCTTCCACAGCTGACTATACTGAGGAAAAACACCTAAGAAGAATCAATCAATCCGTATCTCCTCTGTCCCCAGAGAATCTGAACCAGGAGACCGGGATGAGCAGTGGATGGTGAACTCTTGAATGGAAGGTCAAGTAGGGCCGAGCCAGTCAGTGCTGAGGACGCTAAAGGCATGTGTGTGTGTGTGTGTGTGCACTATGTGTGTGCGTGTTCTATGTGTGCACGTGTGTGCACGTGTGTGCATCAGAGGCCACAAATCACCGTGAAACAGCGAGAGGCCTGGCCTTGGACTGCCCAGTTGTGCGATACAGACGGCCGAGCTGTGTTGCTTCTGCCTTGGGCGCCTGCGACACAGCCTGAGCACTCTCTCAGCAAAGCCCCTTCTATCCAAGCTAGGGTGACGGGGTGTCTACTCCTCTGTAACCAGACAACCCCATGTGAAGAAACATGCATCCCTGGGGCCGGGCTAGGCGGACATCCCGAGGGTGGTACTGGGTGCCTGTGGCTAAGGATGTAGTTGTGATCCCTCGCACGTGGAAGACCATGGAATCGCCGTGAGGACTGCAAGGGCCCATCACATCCATGATAAAAGAGCGTGGGGCACTTGTGCCACAGACATTGGGAGAGGGGGAGAGATGAAATCATGAGAGGCTGTTCTGCTTTATCCATCAGGAGGCCAGCCTGATCTGGAGAACGGAATAAATGTGGGTGGTACCTGTGTGAATCAGTCACTTGCTGATGAGCGGGGGCCGCCAGTAGGATTGATGCTGGGGGCTCAGGTCTTATCTGTCTTACAAGCCAGCTCTCTGCCTCCCAGTTTTGTAAGACTCGCAGCTGTACATCAATTACGTCCCCATTAGTACCGAGAGATCCCTTTCATGTGGCATCGTCAGGATGCACACACACAGACGCAACATCACCTCTCACTTCATTATGCTAACCACGCCGCTCAGCGGGCCCCTAACGGATCCTGAGATCTTTGGGCTGAGGCAATTTTTACAAGCAGCTGAGCTGCCCACGGGCTGGCCCAGGCTGACGCCGGAGTAGAGGATGTGTCCCCCCAAGTGACCTTCTCATCCTTGAGCAGGTTAGGGTCTGTCAGAGAGGAGGAAGCCATGCTGCTTTCCGTTTGCTTATTCATCAGCTGCTTTTCTACACTGAAGTCAGAAAATGCCCATGTAAATGACTAAAGGAAAGAGTTACGATGGCAAATCACAGCCATGACCTTGTTCTCTGCCTTGTTTTCCAGTTTGACCTACTCAGCCTATGGCTGGAGTCAGATCTATCCACGGGACACAGAGACATCAGAACAGCCCGACATGCTAACCGGCCACCCACACGCTGCCCTGACTATCTTAGATGACCTGGAAATTGGCTCTGTTTCTCCTTGACCATTATATGAGTACCGGTCTTTGTAAACAAACAAACCAACAAACAAAAAGACTCTTCTTAAAATACTGATGCATATTTTTTAAATAACAAAATTAAATGGTAAATAAAAATCTGGGGAAAATATTTGCAACATATGTGATAACTAAAGGGTAAGGCCTTCAGTATATAAAGAGCGTTTATAAATCAATAAGAAAAGTTGAACATCCCATGAAGGAAAAAATGGCAAAAAATATTACCTAGAAATGTGCTTTTTACCATTTTTTTTAAAAGAATGATCTAATGATACATGATACAACATGGTTGAATCTCAAAATAATTATGCTGAGTAAAAGAAGCCAGACATATCTCAGGAATATGTCACCTGAGAGCTGGCGGTGACCCAGGTGGCCTGCTGTCCTTGGCTGTGGGCTGCCCTTTGGTGAGTGGGCCAGAGCTGGCCGACATGGGCTGCTTCCCAGAATAAAGTGCCATCGCTGACCCTTTCAGGGGCTCCAATACTGAGGCAGGCATCCCAAAGAGCAAGAACATCTGATTTGAACCCCAACAATTGTTACCCAAGCAGCCCTGACTCTGCACCCCTTTGCTCAAGCAAGCCTGACTTCCAGGAAGCCACAGTCGCCACCTTCTAGCACCTCTTATGGTTCCTGCCACCATCCACGAGGCCGCGGGAACGACATGGGCAGTAGGACTTTCCCTCCCAGCAAAGATGGCCTCCAAAAGAACGTCCTCCACAGCAGACACGGCCACGATTTAGGGCTGAATTGACACTGAGGCCAGGTCCCAGCTCAGCCGAGCGATTCCTCAAGGGGCAGTAAGTCAGGTTGTGCACAGAGGGTCAGTACCCACCTGCAGGGAGCGGGGCAGGGGGCAGCAGTCGCTTGTAGAGGGCCCAGGCGACCATCCTGCCCGGGCAGGTGCCAGGACTGCAGTGCTGGAGGAAGAGCCAGGAGGGACGGACTGGAGGCAAGTGCAGGGTGACGTGCCAACACAGCCATTGAGCTGGATAACGGAGGAGAGATGGAAGTAATGTAGGCAGTCTCACTAAGAATGAAAATACACGTGTGGCACTTCTGACAAACGCTCCCACCACAGAAGCACGGGTGGCACTCCACCACGTAACGATCCCTCCTCACTCTGAGACCTCTCGCTGAAATTGCCAATTATGACAGAGCTTCCAAAGGAACGTGCATTGCCGCCAGCTCTGAGGACGGCCTGAAAGCAGCCTCTCACACCAGATGCCAGCCGGCTCTGCGTGCCTAGGCCGCATAGCCGCTATTGACCTGCTTCTGGGCCCAAGGAAGAACGTGGGGAAGGTGCTCACTGTGTGTCCCCAAGATGAGACAGCCTTGGGCACTGCAGTGTAACTGCTGGGGTTCGCTAGTGTCCACGCTGACCTGACTGCGTCGGCTGTGGCGAAGGCCGGCCTCTGCCACTGGGATGCATTTCACAGCCCAGCACCTGGCAGATGGTGACCCCAGCCCGCCTCCAGGTGGGTGGGAATCAAAGAAAGAGCAGCCCCGCGCATGCCACAAGTGTGTAAGGAGGCGCAGCCAGGGCAGGGTGTACTGCAACTGGGGACCTCCTGGGCAGGCGCAAGGGCCATGCTGCAGCCGGCCTGCACTGGCCTCAGATTTCACTGCAACGTGGAGGGAACGGGTCTCTAGAGCTGTGGGGGCTGCACCCCTTCACCCCAGACCCGCACCACCCATGTTTAACATCCTCCCCAGCCCACAGGAGTCGGAGCCGCCTGGGTCCACAGCAAAGCCCACGCAACCACAGCTTCTGCACAGCCCTGCTTCTGGTGCCTCCACGTGGAAACCAACAGAGAAAAAAGGCTTATGATTTGGAATCTGGATGCATTCGTCTCTAGGACTGCTGGAACAAAGTGCCCAAAACGAGTAGCTTAAACAACGGACATGCATTGTGTCACAGTTCTGGGGGCCAGAAGTGCAAGGTCAAGTGCCCTCCTGCCCAATGGGCTGAGAACCAGTCTGTTCCTGGCCTGTCCCCTGGCATGTGGGCCCTTGCCTTGCAGCAGCAGAACCACATCATCACATGGCATCCCCCCCGTGTGTACGGCTGTGTCCAAATGTCCCCTGCTCGCAAAGACACCTGCTACGTGGCACTGGGAAGGACCCACCCAATGGCTTATCTTCACTTGACCATCTGTAAAGTCCCACTTTCTAGGTCACATTCTGAGGTCCTGGCGGGTAGGATGGCCACATCAACATTTCTTGGGGAAACAGTTGAACCCATAAAACAGGGGGAGCAAGGCTGAGCCAGTAAAAGGCTCAAATTACAGACTTTTGTAAAAGAAACACAGCATGATATACTCCAGATCAATTTTATGCCAGGATGGACAGGCCGTGGTATCATGTAAAGCTCAACCAGACTCAGAACGTTGTCGAGATGCCCCGAGCTGGACACGGCCCCAAGCCGACTTCCGGAGAATGCGTGGTACAGGCAGGACACGTGCGTCGTCCTTACCCAGCAGGTTCACTCAGAACTGAGGCGGTCGATTAGATATACAGCTTCAGGAAGGCTCGGTATTAAACTGTCATTTTGTCAATAAAACGTCATTTCATCAATAGAATGTCTGTGCGCCCGAATGTTTCTGCATAATTAATTCTGCTGATGCATTAAGGAATGTTATACACAGTATTAATCAAAAAGCAGTGTCAATAGAAGGGTGATAGATAAACCCAGAAATAAAGATCACAAACCTCTGAAAGCCATATTCCCACCGAGACACTTCTCCTCTAGAAATACTTAGATCTTTATTTTCATAAAACAGCTATTTAAAAAATTAGTCAGCTAAGGAAAAGCAATTAGAGGAATATAGAGAAACCTCTTGGGAAATGAACAATATTTTACAAAACAGTTTTTAATAAATTGCATTTAGTGTTTAGAAAGTCCCCTGAAGGTGGCCGGCTCTGTGGCACCCATGTCCGTGTACATAGTCACGTGCCCATGCGGCCCACTGCCACCCATCCCCGAGCCACCTAGCATCGCCAGGGCATTTCTCCTCCAGCTGTTTCCAAGCATATAAAGGGTTGTCCTCTTCAGACAGACCCTGAGGGCGCCTCCCGTCCCACAGCCTGGGGCCGAGGCAGAATCTCAGCCCCGAATGACGTGGCAGCCCCTGGAAAGCACTCCCACCTGCCCTCAGGCCGCCCAGCTCCTGCCCAGGGCAGAGGACAGGAGACTGTGGGGAAGAAGTGACTCCGCTCCACACGACGCCCACGCGATGTCCCTGTCCCTGGCTGGGCTTCCAGCTCCTGACTCAGGGTCTGCTCTGGCCTGGGGCCTCCGTGCCTCTTGCAGCCTCTGTGGACTTGCACCGACCCCCCTCCGTGACCACTCTCCACAGCCACCGCCGTGCAGGCCGGTCCTTTTGCCAAGCCCTCAGCATATCTGCGGCGGCGTTGGCGCGCATGCCACTGGTCACCTGCACAGAGGAACTGACCTTCCTCACCTGGAATCGCCTGGGGCAGGAGGGGCGGAGCGAAGGCTGAGAACCCGCAGATGAGCTCGGAGGCTGGTGCTCCGAGCTCCTAAGGTGTCTTTGTTCTTGGTGAGCACATGGTGAGCCCCTTACACTGAAGATTTGGCCTGGCCAAGCCTCCAGCCCATCCAGAGGACATTGGAAACCCCACCCCAGCCAGTGGGACCTGGGGCTACCCAGCCAGGATTCCAGCTGGAATCAGACCAAACGTGCTCCCAGAGTGCAGTCGGAGATGCGCTGGGTTGGGGCCCCAGCTGTGCCCCTTGCAAACTCTGTTGCTTTGGGCAAGTTCCTTTTCTCAGTTTGCACTTCTGAAAACAGGGATCTAAGAACGCCCGTCCCCTTTGTGAGCGTGACTCCTGAATGAGATGAGATGCTATCAAACATTGCAAACCAGGCCCAGCCTAGAATGAGCTGTCACTCATGCTGGCCACCCTTTGGGTCTAGGCTCAGACTCCCTGATCTAGTTCTTGCTCCCAGCGTTGCCCTGGGGACCCCCTCCCTGCCCAGGAGACAGAAGACTGAGATGCTTACAAGCCCATTCTCATCCTGGCCCTGCCACCCAGCTGCTCTATGGCCTGGACAAGTTACCTTGCCGAGGCTCTTCACTCTGTGGAAGGTTTCTGTGACTGTCTGACCTTGGAAAGGGCGAAAAGTCATGACCAGCAGGTCAGCTACCTGGAGATACACTGCCCTAGGCGCTGGCTCGCTGGTGGCACCAGGGAGTCACTCCCTTGAAAAGCCCCCACAGGGACGGATGCGGAGGGTAACTGAGCATCAGCTCCCGGTCACACCAGAGTGACCAGAGCTGGGGAAGGTGAGGCTCAGCCGCCCCCTCCCCCCCCAGAGCTGGAGTCCCCTGGGGCCTCCCCAGGGCCTCTGCGTCTCTAGTCAGCCCAACCCATCTGAAGGACTCCCCACTGTGTACATGGCCCACCTTCATGTACCACAACGTAGGGGTGCGGGACTGAACATATGCGTTTTGGGCGACACAACATTCAGCCCACGCGGGCACACACACCCATGTAAATTCTTGCCACCACCATTGGTCACAACTAGTCAATACCAAACGTCACGGACCCCAGTGGACCAGCATGTGGTCAAACTTACTATATGCCAATACCCATACGTGTGCTTCCATCAGCGTTCCCAGCAGCCTTGTTAGGATTGACAGGTGCTATTATCCCCATTTTGCAGATCAGATACAGATAAACTGCGGCTGAGAAGGACGTGTACCTCCCCAGGGTCACGTAACAACATACAGTGTGGCCCCCATATGACGCACGCTGCCTCACAGGCAGCAGCTGGTCGCACGGGCACATGTTACGTGTAAAATATGGACACTGCTTTCTGGACATCTAACATATCACTAGCTGGTGCGACCCTGCTCCAAAACGCTCTAACACTCGATATTTGTGTCTCTATTTGCCACAGATGCCTACATTTTAAAGAGCCCTCTTTTATGGACAAATATTAACATTTTTTATTTGCAACAGTAAAACAAGGATATTGTTGTGAACTATTTTATATTTGTTTTTTCTTTAATATTTTCAGAGGCCACGTTTAAGTGCGTTTTTATATAAAGATTACTGCATTTCTAAAGGGCAGGTAGGTGGCCTAATCAGAAGAGGCCCAATAGGTCTTTTAAAACCTTCTTAGCTGGCCAGACAGGTAGTATTAATCGCCATATATCATTAAGAGGCCCATGTTGGAATCAAATCGTTCTTACTAATTTAATTATTTAACCAAATTTGCAATCATTACAATCCCTTTCAAAAGAAAGATTGCATTATCAATACATTTCCCATCAAGGATTCCGTGGAGCTTACAATTATCTATGGATATATGCATGCTGAGTGAGGGTCTGCGCGTTGAATATTTCATCGTCTTCCTCTGATAGCCTTTGTCACCTAGTGATGTTTCATGACAGTCAGGCAAACCAAACTCTCTCCATCTCCTCAGTTACAGAGCTTCGTTTAAAGGAAGGTTATCTGATATATTTAAGACATGAAATGACTCCTATGCATATTTTTGTCTGAGTAGGAGCCCAAGCAAGCATTTTCCCCTTGTGGCAACATAAGTGTGAAAGATTCACTAACTACACATAAGTGTGGCTCGGTAATCACTTAGAATGATATGATGAAAACTGAAAAGGTTAGGGTGATGGTGATGCTGACGATAGGAATATTAATAAAATGTGTCCCAAATTGCTCTTTAAGTAAATCAATAAATCCCAACCTGGAATCCCCAGGTCTCCAGGCATCTAAGAAGTGAGTCATGGGGGAGGGGAGGGCAGTGTTTCTCAGATCATTGCAATGTATTAATATTAAAAGCTTAACAGAAATCTTGCATTTCCTCCCCATGAGGCTGCCTTAACTAAAGGCTTCAGAATGTCTGGTTGGACCGACATTATCTCAGCTTGGTGTTGTCGCTTACATGTGGACAAGAAGCTCAGGAGGTAGTTGACTAATCAGAAGACAGAGCAGGGTGTTATTTTAAATACAGGTTGGCGTGCAAGTATAAGGTTTATAGGGAAAAGTGAGAGGGAGCTGTCATGCGGCAAAGTCTAAGAAGCAAGACTAAATAAATTATAGAAAGGGTATACACAGATAAACGTATCCAATAGGTGTCTAATGAGCACCAACATGCTTAGACTACAAATTCTCATGACTAGATATTTGGTTAGGAACCAGAGGAAAGGAATACACACATTCCAAAGGACCAGATAAAATTAAGAACCAGTCGTCAGGACATTTTAGTCATCCTTGTTCTAACAAATCGCCACTCACCATTTAGAAAACCCTGACCTCCCCCCGATCGACCCATAGAACAAGAATATGACTCTATCCTAGTTGACTCTAGAAGAAGAGTAGGTCCCAGTCACTTCAGAAGCAATGCCGTTTTCGTGAACAGCCTCCCAGGACGCATCACCACCTCCCACCCCACCCCATCAAAAAGTCAGCCCTCGGCCAAAGGACTAGCCTCCCCTGAGGACAAGCCTTCCGGCTCCTTCTACTGCAACCAGAAACCCCAAAGAGAATGGGAGTCCACAGAGAGTTCTTGGATTGTTCAGACTCCGTGGGTTTTCACGTAGGAACTTTAGAACCAGAAGCTAAAGACAAAACCCCCAAAGCAGCTGTCTCCCCAGGACAGTGTCTACTGCCCTCTCTCGAGAACCCTCAACACCAGTATTTTGAGGCCTGGTGGCTTTAGCTGAAACGCAAGGTCACGCGAGGCTGATTTAGTGCATTATTAGCTGTTTATACAGTACCGAAGAAGCACATGACGGATGAAAAATGACTTTCCAATCTCAGGGAATAAATCAGGTCCAGCAAGTGATTCCACTTAATAGTTAACTGTAGCCAGTAAAATATTACACCTGTTATTATTCAGGGCAAACACAGCCCCTTCCATTTGTTTATTGAGGAAACAATTTATTTGAGGACATTTAATTGCAATAGTGAAGCCTGACTTGGGGGTTAATCCCAGTTTATCGATGCAATTAAAAGCAGTGTTTGTGGCGTCTCATATTCATTACCTAGAGGTGGAGTGTTGACACAAGCTGGGTGTTGGGACTCTGTGCTTGTGAGGATCCGCGCGTGTGAGGTGTGACATGGGGGCTGCCATCACGTGGACCGAGCACATCTCTATCTGTGGTCTGTGTGAGCATTCGCAGAATCTACTTGGGGAAAGTAGATTTTACCTGGAGCACTACGGGTCCAACTTGCTGCATAGATCCAACACTGTTTGGTTTCTTGTCAATGATTCATGGTATTTTGAGGTCCAGCAGACAAACACGCACCTCGGGCAGCATTCCACAATTACCTTGGCCTGAATTCTACCCTTTCTCCTTCCCCAGTGCTACACGCCTGGCCCCTCTCATCTCAGATTCCACTAGCTCTTGCCTATGTCAATTCCTGGGTGCTTGCCCCTCTACCCTAGAGGGACCTATCTCCTGGGAGTTCCCCCAAGTGGGGAACAGAAAGGCTGGAACCCATAGCCACCCGCCCCTCACTGGGGTCCATCCCGAGACATGGCCAGAGAAGGCAGCCTCAAAGATTTTAATGCATCTCTCTTCCCCCCCACCCCACCCCTGTGGCTACGATTGTTTTTCTGGTCAGAGTTCTGTAGTTTTTATTTTGGCTTTTTAAGGGTTATCCCTAACGGTTTTATGGTTAACATTTACCGAGCAGTATTGGGAACCATTTCCAGAACTGCCTGGAGATTTTTCCATCTTCTTTCTCATTTCTTTCTGTCTGCCTCATCCCCAAGCACCAAAGCATAGCTTTATAATGTCTTCATTTGCCTCAGATGGCCCTGGCACTCGGCTATTTTTCTCCGCGAGTTGTCACTGGTTTGCCCTGGTGGCCCTCTCTGTGTGCCCAAACTCCCCCACGGCTCGGTGCCTGGTGGGGTGCTCTGGATATGTTGGTGGTTGAGCTCCAGCTCTTGAGTGACAAAGAAATGGGCTGATAGAGTAGCGATGCTTGGTTTGTCAACAGAAATATGAAACTTTGTCCTGCAGACAGGCCAAATTGCCTCTGTGTACAAATAGCAAATTTCCCCCATGAGGTACTAGGACAGAAGTTGGTCTTCTGTTGCAAAGGCATCTGTGCCAAGAGCCGCCCAGCTGTTGCAGGAGTAAGGTGAGCAAGGAGAGTCTTGGGCCACCTGGTCTGGGTTCAAATCCTGCCTTTGCCACTTGCTGCATGTGTGATTTAGCAGCAAATCAACCAAACTCCCCAAGTCTCTATTTCCTCAGCTGTAAAATGGGCATAAGACAGTATTTGGCAGCTGACTTGTATTAGCTTCTCCAACAGTTTCAATTACCCCTTCTCCACTGAGCGTCCGCCATATCAAAGAAACACAAATTTAAAAGAATTCCCTTATGTTTGTTTTCCAATCCCCGTAATAACTCTGTGAGGATGGCAAAATAAATTTTTCGCAGATGAAGAAATTGAGACCAAAGGAAATTAATCAAATTGCCAAGGTAATAATTAATAAAATGCCAAAGCAGGTGAGAACTGGACTAGCCATCCTTCTGCTGTGTGAGACGGAGAAAAGCAAAACTCTGACACTGTGCTTGATGCCATCAAGGAAACAGCCTATGACACATCCGACTGTCACAAATACAGGCTGAAGTCTGGCTGCGATGGAGTGGGGCTTTCTTCCTCATGTTTATACTTTATTATACATGATTTGATAGCGTTTTCCATTTCATATGTGCACTTTTTTTCTCCTCCAAGAAGGAATTAAGTTCCTTTAACATAGGAAGGGTACTTTAAGCTACCGCCTTATTCTTTAGCATCAAGCTGGCCATGCAGAGCGGCTTAATAAGTACTTGCTGACTCGGGTCCTGTTAAATAGCCTATGTGGGACCCAGAGACCAGAAAACGGTTGTGCCGTGTCACTCTGAGCAGGTGAGGGAGCACCAAACTCTCCTCCCCAGCCACAGCGTGAGATGCTCCGCCGGGAACCAGGCAGAGAACCCACTGTGGGAGATGACGTGGGCTCCCGGGCCCTCGGCTGGCTGGTCTTAGGCCATGGCTCTGACCACATTCAGACTGAGCAGCGGAGATGAAATTAAAGTCCATCCACTCTGCCTCAGGCACTGCCCAGGCCGCCCGATTGACCAGGGAGCCGGGCAGACGTCACTCATCTAGTGCTCTGTCATTGCCAAGGACAATTATTGCCCTTAACCTGTCACTAGAATCCTAGCTAACCACCAGGAAGAGGACATGAGTGACTTTTGACCTGACCCAGCAGATGGATTCAGGGTGAAGAAGGAGCAGGCCTGCCCGTTACAGTCCCTGGAAAAAGCCAAGCTGGGGTAATGGTGGGTTTGAGAGAGTTTTAGAAGTTGGTCAGGTCATTCAGATGGCGGGGTCCTGTCTGTCCTCCCAGCTCAGGCAGAGGCGCTGAAGGAGGAAGCTGCTAGCTCCAACTGACCTGCAATCCTCCTCTCCCCTTCCACCCAGCTGCCTCTCTCTAGGAGTGAGAGTGACAGCAGGCGTTCTCCGCAGAGGGGCCATGTAACCAAGGGGCAGCGGCTGGCAGTCCCCACGCACGCCCTAGGTCTGCCCCAGGACCTTGGACAAGACCCTAACTTCTTCCATCGGGCTTCCCACGGCCTCTAAGGTTCAGACTTAAAATGCTAAAACTTCCCCGTCCTCCCCCCCAAATCAGCCCCGTGCCCGCCTCAGGGAGGGGACGGAAGATGAGGACGGTCCAGGTCCGGAGAAGAGGGGCTCCTGGGGTCTGGGGAGGCGGGAGCTGGGATGTCTCGGCTCTTCAGTCATTTCATGTTCCCGCTGTGAGGACCCAGCCTCTGGGGAAGAAATCCCAGGTGACGGGAACTGTCTAGGGGAGTCCTTCCCACTCTAGGGGTTCGTGGGGAGGGAAGGGTCAGTTACCTAGAAACACACAGGTTTCTCACTTCGTTCCCCGGGAAGGAGGCGAGAAGGGAGGCTAAAGGGTTCCGGAGATTGTGGTGGGAGAAGGCCGCCTTAAGCGCGCCGGCTTCTAGAAACTGCCACTGGTGACCGTGAGCCGGCAGGTGGTTCTCCGCCGCTGTGCGGGTGGGGGTGGGCGGAGGGTGCGGGCGGGATGCGTAGGTGGGGGAGCCACCCACCCCTCCCAAGGCAGAGGAGTTGGAAGAACTACCCTCCAGCTCCCCCATCTGGGTGGATGGGCGGGGACGCCATGGGGGCCAAGCCCCTGGCCCTCGGGACAGACGTGTGCCCAGACCGGGCAGGGGGCGGTCCCCTGGCTCACCCGGGCAGGAACCGTGCTGAGCCCACCCCCGCCCCCTTCCCTGGGATAGGCGGGCGGCCTGCCGCTCTGTGGGCCGCAGGGGATTAGGGTTGGGACGGGGTGAGGCTTGGGTGGGCTGGGGCGGGGCGAGGTGGGGCTGCGGTAGCCCTGCCTGGGCGCACAGAGGCCGGGGGTCCTCATTCAGCCCCGCGGCTCCTGCGGGAGTGGGGTGGGGCGTGCAGGCACAAAGCAGCAGCCCCATAAATCCTCCTGGGAGGAATTAGTTAATTTGCCAATTAATTAAGAAAAGGAGGGTCCCGTCCGCGTTAAGCTGATCTCTCGGATCGACCTTTGTAGCAAAACATCATCGAAGGAGAGGTCCACCGCGAGGTCCCCCAAAGCGCAGGCACCGCCTTCGCCGAGGACGCGGCGAAGGCCACCTCTCTGAGAAATGACCTCACAGCTTGGAAGGCAGCAGGGGGGAGGGAGGCGGGGTGGAACAGACGGTGCGGAGAGTGTGTCTGGCAGCCCGTCCTTCTGCACCCTGGACCCCGCCTGGGCCTCGCCGGCATCCCTGGGCCGTGCGCCCCTGACCGAAGGGGGACGAGGAGGCCGATGGGGACACCTCAGGCCGCACAGCGCGCTGGGCTCCTCTGCAGGGTGTCCTCGCGCAGAGCCAGGGAGGGGTGGCGGGACAAGACTTTAAACAGAAAGAATTTCTACAAATACAGGCCCTGGTGGCGGAGGGGGCCTGCGGAGCCCGCACAGTGCCCACCCATCCGAGGGGCGGCCAGGCGGCGCGTTCCGGCCAGATGCTGAAGACAGATGAGAACGAGTAGTTAAAACCCACATTATATAGTTCTGTCGGGTATAAAATTGCATGTGCTGACCTATATATTCTAACTGGAAACGGACTCGAGTCACTTAAAATATGGCAACGTCGATAGGACTAATTAATTGGAAATAAGAAACGAAAGAATACAATTAAACGAGAACAGAATCATTTTCTAATTTAATAGAGGGACATTTATAAAGATCACAAGCTAAAAGGCATCGAATGATTCTATCGACATGCTATTAAATCAGCGCCTCGCCGCGGGCGGCGGGCGAGGCCGGCCAGCGCAGCAGCCCGGGCCTGTGCCCGCCGGGATGTGCCCGCGCCACCGACCCGCGCTGGCCCGTTGGGCCCGTCCGGCCGCAGAACTGACTGCCTGCCCACAGCTCAGACACAGCCACTCCCGACGCCCCAGGCCAGGAGAGTTCTGCCGCTGCGCTGGAGTCCCGGGTTCGCAGACATAATACAACAAAATTACTAATTGGAAAATGAAATTGTCAATAAAGCATTCCCCCCACCCCGCGTATACAATATCCTTAAATATTAAGATATTTTACTAGACCCATTTCCTAACAATAATTTATTGCAATAAAACAGACATCGCAGGTCCCCTTAAATTGTCTTTTCATAATGAATAAATTTAAGCGGGCTAATTAATATATAAACTAGCCCAATTTGTCAAGTTGATTTGTATTTTAGTTAATTGTGAAAGTAATTACCACATGGTCAAATTAACAGCTTTCTGGAAATGACCAAGCCTGAGGTTTTATTTCCTTCCTGGGTGAAGAAAATTCATTTTTCCAAGCTCTTGATGTGATGAATAAAAGTCATAAATCTGGGTGATTGGTGCAGGCAGAGTCTAAATGGCTTCATATTTCATTTTAGGTTTAATAGAAATATTCATGCTCTGTTTTAATGAAATTAAATTGAGGGGGGATGGGGATGGGAGGTGGCAGTAGCCAGAGGCTTAAAGGGACAGTGCACGTTTTCCTCCCCTGCCTGCAGGCGGGGCGCCCAGGTCACCTCTGCCTGGCAGTGGATCCCCAAGTCCTGCCTGCAGGAGTGGAAGCCCGGCAGGCGCAAACAGGGGCAGCAACGCAAGGGCCCCGACCCACGTGCACTCCCCTGTGGCCCTGTGCCCCTCCCCCCAAGCTTGCTGA
The DNA here is from genome assembly GCF_036562045.2 of Rhinolophus sinicus. Classification (NCBI taxonomy): domain Eukaryota; kingdom Metazoa; phylum Chordata; class Mammalia; order Chiroptera; family Rhinolophidae; genus Rhinolophus; species Rhinolophus sinicus. The sequence goes on from NC_133760.1 coordinate 51,003,275, forward strand.
GGCCGCTAAGCAAGGTGCGTCCCTGGGTGCAGGTACAATCCCACCTGTCGTCATCCCTCAGGCCCAAGCTGCCCAGGGGGAGTCGGGGGTCCTGCATTCTTTTCCCTTCTGTCGCCTGGTGGGGATGCATAGGAGGGATTGCAGCCGCCCTCTGACCCTTTATGGACCCCCAAGCCGCTCACTCAAGCCCTCTGCTCCCCGCTTCCTGCGACATCCCACTCAACTCCGCTGCCCATGTCTGCCTGGCCTGGAAGGTCATCCAGAGCAAACCAGAACCATGGGGCCCCGACCCAAGGCCTGGGCCGCAGAGGCCCACCTCAGCCCTGAGAAAGAGGGAAGAGTCTTCAGACCCAGCAACTGTGTATGTCTATTCCTGTCGCAGTTGGGGGGGGGCACACTGTCAGCTGCTCTGGGTGCCTGGTGGGGGGCATGTGAGGTTCATGGGGTGTCCCTGGGCTCCTGGACCATCCTGGCCCAGCAGCCCCTTAATGGAGCTGATCTGTGACTTGTTGATTTCCCCTGAGCAAATAAGACTTTGATGCAGTTCCAGCAAGAGTGGTTAGCTGATGAATTGACAAAAACTAATCAGCTTTATTGGGAAACAGGTTAAGGGCACGGGCGTGTCAATAATTCTCAGCCTGACCCCCTCATCCATTAACCGAGGCAGGCTGATTAGAGTAAGAAGACCCTCTCGCATTTTGCACCGAAATTGCTTTCATAAACTCACCATTATTAGCAGTCGATGCGAGCAGCTAATTTAGAGAAGACATCCCGGGGATGTCACATCGATCATCCCCGTTTATGTATCATTATCTCATTTACAGAATGTCGCAGTGTAATATGTGTTTTTGGCAATAGGCTTGGCCCCGCGCCTGGGCTGCGTTGCTCTTCGAGCTGCACAACGGGACCTCCTGCCGCCTTCGCCATCACCCCGCCTGGAAATGGGCGCACGGGGGAGGGCTGGAGGGTGCTTCCCAGGCCGGCGGGGACAGCTGGGAGACACACACACACACACACACACTCAGAATGCGCCTATACAAGCACATGCTCACGCAGGTACACAAGTGCAGCCGCTCACATCCGGGCATACCTGCGCATACCGCTGCCCACGAGCCCCACTCCCCTCCCGCATGGCCCTGGCATGCAGCTCAATGTAAGGATTTGCTCCAACCTCAGAGCCTGCAGGGTTCGAGTTTGAGGTTCTGCCCCGCACCCTCTCCCAGGAGTTCTGTCGGTGGCACAGGTGGCCCGGTGTGGTCAGCTCCCCTGCGCTCACTGAGCACCATCCAGGCTTCAGCCGGCGGAGCCACAGAGGCCCAGGTGCCGGGGTCAACCCGCCGCCCTGAAAGCCTCTTTCCGCCCCCCCCCCCGGGGCTCCCTGGGTGGCATGCGTGACCTTCCCTGCCCTGGGGTGGGCTGCTGTCCTCCCCTGGTGGTGGCAGCTCCTCGGCCCAGATGCTCGAAAGGCGCCCAGAGTGGGCCACCTGTTCCGCCAGGTAATTAGTTAAATGCAAGGGGGTCCCACGTCGCCGGGTTAGCGCCTCCTGCAGCGACAGACGGCGGCGGGCACGGAGCCTCTTCAGCCTTTCAGTGGAATTTCCCAGATGGGCCGAGGGGAGGCCCGGGCAGGTCACCAGGGACCCTTTAACGAGTTCATTAGCCAAATTATCTTTCCCACAGCACTGGGTCCCTGAGAAGGGGAGGAGGAGTGGGAGGGGTTCAGCGGGTCCCCACCCCTGGTGGAAACAGTGGAGAGGGGCCTGTGTGAAGGGAAGGGGAGAAAAGACCTTGCTGGCGGGTGTCAGGAAGAGGGGACCCCAGACCCAGTGCCTTTCAGATGCACACATCCCACGTCTCTGCCACCGTCTGGTTCCACAGGTAGGAGCCCAGCAGGGTCAAAGGCCACGGGGAAACACTTATTAGAAGAGGAGGTGATAATAGAATAATGAATGTGACTGCTGGACTTGAAGTGGGATCCTCGCCCTTTGCTGTGGGTCCTGGAGGAAAGTGCCTTGGTTTCTCAGACCCTGGCTTTGCCCCCTCGTAAGGTGTTTTCCAGTCGTCAGAACTATGGGATGAGACTATACAGGAAAGGCCATTGAAACACACTAAATTCGGTGTCCGACCACTTGGAGCACCTGGGGGGGGCGGCACCAGGGCTTGGCCCCCATCACCCGAATAAAACCCCATTTTAAATCCAGGTTCATTCCCCCCTTACTATGTGTGTGAATGGGCGCTCAGGGCCTCGGAGGGGGTAGGAGGCTCTTGACTCACTCCCTTCTGCCCCCCAGACCCCACTCTCACTAACCGCAGTGGGAATAAGGACCCGGGCACACCAGCCAAGTACAATTTGCAAAGGGGAACCCCCCAAGTCCACCCCAAGCCTACAAATCTGTCCCTAGGCCTTGAGGGTGCACCTGTGGAAAGAGGCAGGGGCTGGGTGGACTTGACTGCAGCACCATTTGCCCATGTTGGGGACATCCCCCAGTTCTGGAAAGGGGCATCAAGAGGAGATCGACTCTCTCTCTCTCTCTCTCTCTCTCTCTCTCTCTCTCTCTCTCTCTCTCTCTCCCCCAGTTCTCCAGCAGCCACAGCTTCTGCCACCTCAGCAACTGCTAAATAGACCAATTAGTGACGACTTCCTGCCATTACCTACCCTGGAGTCCCACATTAGTGCGCTACTATTCAGCCATAATTTCAAGTCGGAATGCACTAAAACATCCACGCACTGAAGCACTGAACTGTCGGAGCCAGACCTGTTGTTATTTGTGCTTCTTCCCCGTGTGCCTATCCAGCCTGCACGTGGGAGTCACAGCCTGCGTGGGTCTGATCTGCCAGGTGGCATAGTTACTCGTGGCGCTGGGGACCCTCCCAACCTCCTGCTGGGTGTGGGGGAAGGGCGCCGGAGGACAGAGACGCGAGCCCGCACAGCCTGGGGCAGATGCTATCTGAACAACGTGGAGCCCTTAGAAAGCGAGTCCTCGATGACGACACACATTTCACGGGGACACTGGGGACCTGGGCTCTCTCTGAGCGAGGATGCATTGTTCTCTGTCTTCAAGTGAGACCTCCCACCCGTCCCCAGTGCAAGACACTCACCCAGAGCTGCAGGTCAGACTCGGTCCTTGCTTGGAGAGGGCTGTACAGGGTGCAGCGTGCTGAAAAAGCCGATTTCGCAAGGAGGGCTGTCATCAACCTAGCCCCTGACCATGTAAAACATTCATGGTCCTGGTGAACCTGCAAAATAATGAAATAAAATTAAAATCCTTCAGCAAAAATATAGGCTTCTCTCGGAAGTTCTTCCACTGTCTTGAGGGTTGCTGCCCCCCAGCGTGAATAAAGCGGCTCATATAAGCTTCCCCATGCTCCCCAAATTCTTGGGGGTGGGGGAGAATTTGTGTCTCTTTGTGACCCAGGAGCTTCCAATGTGTACAACAGAAGAGATTAGGAACGCTTTCGGTTTCCTGGGTCAAAAAGAAACCAGCAGGCGATGGGTCCTGCCTCCGCCCCAGGGGCGGAGTGCTGAGGCCGGGCTGCCAGGCCTGTCCCTTCTCGTGGTGTTCAGGGAAGCAGGGAGACTGCCCCAGGTCTGGGCATGAACCAGATATTTTTGTCTCTGGAGGAATTTTCCAAAAATAGAAGGCCCACTGGTTGCTGGATTTTTACTCATTTAAATCCTGCGGCAACCCCCTGACCTTTTAACTAGCACCCAGCACTGAGCCGGCGTTTGGGCTGGTTGTCTGAAGCTAGGGTTGGGCCCCGTGCAGCGGGACAGGCCGGGACACCGGAATAGTAGTGACAGGAATGCAGGTGTAAAGGGTGAGACCAAGAGAAAAGGCACCAAGAGCAACCTGACGCCCCCCCCCCCATCGGGTTGGAGCTGCGGGTCTGCGGAGTTCCCACCCTCTCCAGACCCTTTAAAGGCGCAGTGGCCGCGGGTCAGGGAAGAGGTCAGCAGATCAAAGGGCAGCGCTAACAACGTGATACCTTCGGCCCTCCGGCCCTGGGGGCGGGGGCACCTGCGCAAATCCGCCCCTCTCCTCCCATCCCGGCGCTCGCCTTCCGGTGACCCCAGCCCATCCCCGTGCCCATGCGCCCCCAGCCCCTGCGCAGGTCCCTGGGGCTGCTCTGGGCGCGGACCCAGCTATTCCCCAACCCACAGCCCCGCGGTGCCCTCACTCAGCATCTTTGCTGGTAACCCGACCCCCTGGGTTCAAGTCCCATCGCAGCCGCCAGAGCTTATGCCCTGACCCCAGGCAGGTTACGTAGCACCGCCGAGCCTCCGTTTCCTGAAGGAAACCCCGCAAGGTTAAACTGAAGTTTAACTCAGTTGTCCCACGCCTCACCCCCCAGGGCACGGATTCCGCAGGATGGAGTCATAAGCTGGGGTCCTGGGCTTCAGCTCAGGCTAAGGTGGGACGTGTCAAATGGATCGTCCACCCAGAGGTCCAGCCACCAGTCCTTCCAGGCTCATCTGCATGTCCACTGCTCTGTATGCCCACCCGCTTCACGGGGAAGGAAGCAGTTACAAATGGCGAGGGATGGCCCTGCCCCCCACCCTCCAACAAGGACGTACAGATTGTACACGACCGGCTCTATAGACATGTATTTCCATCCAGACTTGAACAGGCACGGATGACAACAGCGTGTCCTTCTGTGACTGTATAAATCACCAATTCTCCTCCTAAGTAGTGGGAGAAAGGGCGGCCACAGGCTGTATTCAGTACATTAAAGGAAAACCGTGTGCAAGAGAAAGGGGTGCCCGGTGTCGGGGAAGGGCCGGGATGGGAGCCAGCCTGACCAAAGGCACACCAGGGCTTCACTGCCTTGTCCCCAGGGCCGTGGGAGAGGGGGTCACAGGAGACATGGGGTAGCAGTGCCGCTGGACCCGACGATTGATCCCCCACTGCGCCCCTTGCCAAGACCCAAGCCCTGCTCCTGTCTGCCCCAAACCTTCAAAGCCAGCCGGGCTGGATCAATACAGATGCGGGAAACAGGAAGGGCCCCAGCGCACAGCTTCACACGTCATAAACCACACAAAGGCCCCAACTTCCCAGACCGCTGTCTCTCTCTCCATACAACTTCACAGAGAACCTCCAACGAGTATTAACTTATTCTAAACGTAAACAGCATACATGAGCATTTTAAAGCCCTTGAGAACCAGAGTCCATTTGGTCTAACAGTGACTTTTCCAAAGAAACAGAAATCCACAAATATGGGTCCTTCGGCATGGTCAGTCACACTGCAGTTAGAGGGGTGGCCAGGACCAGGGCCCTGGGCGGCTTAGTCCTCTTAGTGGCTCCTCCCTGGGCCCCACAGGTGGTGTGTGTGGGGGGGTGTCTTCCGGTCTGTGCTCTGCCCGACCAGAGGGGACAGGGGAGAGGAGAGATTTGGAGGGATTTCGGGGCATGGTCACTGTGGAACAAAAAAGGCTGAAATGAATTCCTCTGGGAGTTATAAAAAAGAGAATGGTTTTGTTGAGGAAGATGGGGTGATTTGCTGAGTGTCAACTTCATGGCCCATCACCAACTAAAATACTTGTAGCCATGGCAGTGTTGTTTTAGGTAGGAGAGAGGGCAGTAGGCTCTCCGAGATCAGTCTCAGGGAATTTAATTTGCAGCCACTCCCTGCCCTGTCCCAAGCCTCCTGAAGGGTACCCTCAGGACCAGCTGACCAGTCCCACAGATGGAGCAGGAGGGAGGTGGTGAGACCGGGAAAGGCACAGCGGCCTCAGAGTGCACCCCTGTCAGGGGTGGGGGCCATGATTGCTCTCTCTTTCCTGCGGAGGCAGAGAGACAGCCAAGGGTCTCTTCCCAGAACAGGTGGCTCAGAACCTCAGGGCTCTTTACAAATTCTCCTTCCCCAAAGGGAACAGATAAAGCAGGACTGAGGACACTGGGAGATAGAGGGCAGCAGGTGGGAACTGTGCGGCCCTGCCGTGTGACAGGGACCCATCTGAATTCTGAGTCTGAACGGTTTGCTGGTGTGTGTGGGGGGTGGGGGACAGTCTCAACCTCTTTGAACCTGTACTCTGTAAAATGCATCTTCTGGTGTCATAGTGAAGATTACGGAAGATAATTCTAGAAAGCTCACGGCACACAGCAGGTGTTCAAGAAATGTAAGTGTTCTCCTCTCCACACAGAGGCAGGACTGAATGCATTTTTAGCTCCTCAAAGAGATATTGAAAGACAAGACAAACACCGTGTCAATGCTACCATTTCTATTGACAAGTTAATGTTGGTTTTTACAAAGCTATAGAACATTTACTCCAGATTGCTGTCACGTGCCCGTGCTAGCCTCCTAACTGTGTGTCCAACTACCCTGTTATAATGAAAAAGAAACACTTGCCGACAAAATCACTGCTATCAACTCTCAAGCAGGTAAAAAGCCTTTTGAAGAAAAATGACACAGTCCCAATACAGTGTTTATCTTTTTAAAAATCCCTCTTGCAGCAACCTGACCTAATTTTAAAGTCCTCCTGGCCCTGATTTTGTCTTCTTGCGCGGCCCCTCCCAGCGTGCCCGTCCTGTGCTTTAGTCACCTCTCACCTGCAGGAGAACCTGAAATTCCTTCCCGCACCCCCACACCTGTCCGGGGAAGGTGATTAGGTCTAAAAGAGCTACTGACAAAGCCTGGTGTTGGGGGCCACCTGCGTGTTGATTCGGCTTGAAAAAGCTCTTGGAAGTGCTTTTACTGTAAATATTTGAAGTGTTGTACGGGGGAGGGTCTGGATTCCCGCTCTACTGCCTGGCCCAGCCTTCGCGTCTGATTTTCCAGGACGCTGCAGGAAGAAGGAGGAGAGGACTGCACTGCCTTCCTGGGGCCTGGGGGTAGCCAGGGTCAGAGCGCCGGGCTCCCGCATAGCCGCCCCCCCCCCAGTAACTACCGTCCCCGAGTTGGGTACCGCTTCCTGCAAGCCCACGGAGATCCCCTGGCAGAGAGGAAGTGCTCTGTCACCGACGACCCGTTCAACAACTGGTGGACTCGGTCTCCAAGCCGCCCCGGGCCCTGCAGGTCGCGGGCACGCAGACGCGGCCCTCTCCGCCTTACAGGGGCGGGGGATCACGGCAAGATTTGTGGAAGGCAGACTCACGCACACACACGTATGTGCGCCCACACACAACACCTGAAACGCATGGGACTTCCCAGCGGAGGTGAGAAGGCTCCACCTGCAGAGGGTTGGCGACAGGGACACAAACCGCTCCTGTGCGGCGTGGGGATGAGAACGGTCTTCGCTGCCATCACTGAGCAGAGCGGCTACTAGATCTGGAGCTGCCTGGGCTCCCGACGCAGAAGCGGACAAACTCAAGTGCTGACGAGGAGCTGGGAGAGGACGCGCGCTGCTGGTTCTAGGTGACGCGATCCCAGAGCGGGACAGCGTGTCTCGGAGGCTGGACTCGGGCAGCCGCGGGGGCCACACGGAGACTCGGGGTTGCCAGCGCCTGCCACCCTGCTCAACACCCCAAGGAGGGCGGGCAGGGACCGTAGGCAGCCCCTCCGAGTCTTCCAACCCTGTCGCTGTTCCCGCCCTAACATCGCGGCCCAGCATCCCGGGCTGTTTAGGACCCCGCGGCGCAGGGGCGGGGCGGCGGGCCGCGGGGACGGTGACAGGTGCGCCCCTCGGCCAATGGCGGGGCACCGCGCCCCCGCCGCGCGCGCCAATCGGCGGCCGCGCTGCGCTTCAAGTGCGCGGAGGGGCGCGGGTCCCCACCACCGCGCCAGCGGCCTCGGCGCGGTCGCCTGAGGGCTGCAGCGCAGAGAGCCGGGCTCCCGGCCCCGGCGCCCAGGCACTCGCGTGGGAGTGTGTGCGAACGCGTGTGAGCGCGGCCGGGGCGGGGCCCGCACGCTGGCGACTCCGGACCGTGGTCACTCTCGGCTGAGTTTCCGGCGGCGACTTTGATTCTTGGCAAATAATCACCGTAACAATACAGAGCCCTGGGGCTTGCCACGCCACGCACAGTCTCCGCGAGCCCGCACACGGCCGCGTCACCCACACCCGGCGCTGATCGCCAGCCCCTAACGAGCCGATGGAAAAATCCAAAAATTTCCGCATCGACGCGCTGCTGGCCGTGGACCCCCCGCGAGCGGCCTCGGCGCAGACCGCGCCGCTGGCCCTGGTCACGTCGCTCGCGACCGCTGCTTCTGGCCCCGGCGGCGGCGGGGCGAGCGGCGGGGCGAGCGGCAGCTGCAGCCCCGCGTCCTCGGAGCCGCCCGCAGCGCCCGCCGACCGCTTGCGCGCCGAGAGCCCGTCACCGCCACGCCTGCTGGCCGCGCACTGCGCGCTGCTGCCCAAGCCGGGCTTCCTGGGCGCCGGCGGTGGGCCCGGGGGGTCGCACCACCACGCGCACTCAGCCGCCGCTGCCGCCGCTGCCGCCGCGGGGGGCTTGGCGCTGGGGCTGCACCCGGGGGGCACACAGGGCGGCGCGGGCCTCCCGGCGCAAGCGGCGCTCTACGGGCACCCGGTGTACGGCTACTCGGCCGCGGCGGCGGCGGCCGCGCTGGCCGGCCAGCACCCGGCGCTCTCCTACTCGTACTCGCAGGTGCAGGGCGCGCCCCCGGCGCATCCCGCCGACCCCATCAAGCTGGGCGCCGGCACCTTCCAGCTGGACCAGTGGCTGCGTGCGTCCACCGCGGGCATGATCCTGCCCAAGATGCCCGACTTTAACTGTGAGTATCGCGCAGCCCGCGCGCGGGCCTGGGGACGGGGGAGAAAATGGGGCAGGGGCAGTCCTGGCACACGGTTGCCTCGCGCACCCGCCTCCACCAGCACTTCCTTCCCTTGCTCCTCGCTCCCAGGGAGCCGTGGAAGCGCGGCGAGGCCGACTCAGCTCGGCCCCGGGCCTGCGACGACTTGTGTGGGCTGCGCGGCGTGGGGCTGGCGGCGGATTCTTAAAATGGCCACGCGCGAGCCTTGCCTTCTGTTTCTCTTTTAACGGGAAGGGGCAGCTGGAGGTGTGAGACTAAAATCTAATGATTAACCGGCAAGCGCGAGGAGAAGGAAGTGGTGGGGGAAGAGAGCCGAAGAGCGCGCACAGTTAGGGGCCTGGGGCTCGGGCGCCAGAGCCAGGCGCTTATCCTCAGGGAGAGACTTGACTTGGGTCCCGCATCCTGGGTCCGGACGCCTCCCAGGACAGGGAGACTCGATCCAGGAGCAGGGAAAGACACATGGGCCCCAAGAGGCCCAGGGCCTGAGCCCAGAGCCGGGGGACCTTCCGGCCGCTGCCGGCCTCTGGAAGGGGGCTGAGTCCAGGGTGCGGTGCCCAGAAGGCGGATTGCCTGACTTGGACAGAGCGGTGGTGGGATCCTGCGGGCGGGCGGGGCGATGCACCCTCCCTCTAGAACCCCATCGCAGGGACTCTCAGCAAGTCCGCGTCCGGAGCTGTAGGCGCCCGACAACGTAGAAACCCTTCCCCAGAAGGAGCAAGGGAGCGCCAGCCAGCTCCAACCCGACAGCCGAGCGACTGGGTGGTGGGCTCGCCATCAGGCGGGACACCTTGCTGAGGCCAGTGCCTGCTGGGGCTTTCCTGGGGTAGGCGCACAGGGCTCCGCTTGGAGGAAGATGCATAAGGCTTTATGCTTCCAGCGCCCAACACCCAAACAAAGGGACCCCATTGTTTCCGTCTGAGTAGATTTGTTTAGACTGAGGAGATGCAGGCAAGGGGTGGGGGCGTGTGAGCCAAAAAGAAAACAGAAATAAACACTTGCCAGAATTCAGATTCCTCTGCTAGAAGCCGCGGTTGTGACTAAACAGAGAAAAGCTAGGACCCCGGAGGGCTGGCGAAGTCACAGACCAGTGAGAAAATCTCAGCTTGGGCAATGTTTGCCCGAGGCCACCCCAGCCATTCCCCAGCTCAGCTCCCTGAAGCCCTAAGGGCCACCCATCCCTTCCCTTTGGAGAGTCACCCCCTCCTGAGTCCCCCCAGAGAAAAGGGAAAGCTTGCTCTCACCTCTCAGTTGGGGGGCTGCTGCTTCAGACGGCAGCTGAACCTGCTTGCTGATGCCGGGTCGGCGAAAGCCAGGGCACTCTTCCGGGCCTGGCACGGACTCCAGCACACCCCTTTTGATGGAGAGCCAGCCTCTGGATTTTTCACGTTGACTTGCTTCCCAGAGCCTGGGGTGCTTAGTTTCCCACTGTGAGGGGCAGTGGTGGTTTCTACACTGGCCTACCCTGGGTGCTGGGTTCCCTGGCCACCCTGGTCCTTTCTTGGGCCTGGGTGGTGCCCAAGGTCACTCAGGATGTTGATTAAAGCCACATCCCTTTGCCAACACACTTCGCCCATCTCTGATTTCTAATTTTGACCGAGAGGTAGCCGATTTAAAACCCAGCCAGCCTGAAGTCCAGAAAGGAATGTGGACACTGAGCCCTAAAGAGCAGCAAGGGGCAGGGGAGGGTGTGGAATGTGTTTTCAGGCCCCCTCTGGTCTCCGAAAACCTGTTCGGTTCCTTTAATTGGTCATCTCTGCTGTTAGATGGCATTTCGCAAATGGTCCCTTCGGAGCCAGTGTTTTAATTAAAGTTCTAATGTATTGTCAAGTTGGGAATTCAGGGCCTTGTTTAACTAAAGCGGGAGGCGTGGGCCTTCCCATAAAGCAAATTGCCCATCTCGGGGGAGCCTGGGCTTGTCCAGCCCTGGGCTGGCTTCTTTTCTTCCCTTTCCTTTCTTGTATTGTGGAACCCTTGTCATGCTCCTGGGAAATCAAGGGAAGTCTCCTTTTGAGGTCATAAAATTCTCTGTAACTGTGTGAAATTATGTAAATAAAGTGAGAGACCTCCTTGAATGCCTAGAAAGTGGAGCTCCCTTCTGCCTAGGCCTTCATTAGCATAACGAGAATTGTCCAGTCTACCCAGGCTTGGCCCCTCTGTACCCTGGGGCCTGCTTGTCAAGAAAACATTTTAAAATGGGAGGGTCTCTGGTGAATACACATTTAGGCCCAGGATTCGGTTCCCTTCCCTTCCCTCCCTTTCTTCTCTTTTTTCTTTTTCACCTCCTTTGTACACTTGGAGGCAGTGTGCAAATCCTGCCAGCTCCTAGCTGAGTGGGAAGAAGCCGTGATTCGGAAGCTGTCTAGATCTGGGCCTGAGTTGGGGAAGCTTGGTGGGAAGCGAGAGGTGGCTTGCCCTTGGGGCCCCGCTTCTGGCCTTTGTCACCCTCTTTTCTACCAGCGCCCACACAGGTGGAAAGGGCGTGCCTGGCCGATACCCTCTTTAGTCAGGACACCCAGACCCTGTCTGAGACGGAAAGACTTGGTCCCATTAAAACCAAAGCATCAGGTTCCATCTGGCCTCCAGGTCCTGGGCTCCCGGGCCTCCCTCCTCCAGCTGCCGCGTCCTCTGGGGAGGGGCCAGTGACATGGAGAGAAGAACGGGGACTCTGCAGGGCCAGTGGGCGGGTGCTGGCGGGCCGGGTGGGAGCGGGCGGAGGGCTGAGCCCGGCTGCAGCCTCACATCCTGTGCGCCGCAGCCCAGGCGCAGTCCAACCTCCTGGGGAAGTGCCGCCGGCCGCGCACCGCCTTCACCAGCCAGCAGCTGCTGGAACTGGAGCACCAGTTCAAGCTCAACAAGTACCTGTCCCGGCCCAAGCGCTTCGAGGTGGCCACGTCGCTGATGCTCACTGAGACCCAGGTGAGCTGCCCCCCCAAACCGTCCTGGCCTCCAGGGGACACTGCCACCTCTCCACTCTTGACCGGCCGCAGGCCTCAGTACCTGGGGCTGCACCCTGTCCACCTTTAGGGTGCGGATTAAGATCGGGTGGAGTGCCAGTGACCCGCCTACTGGTCTGATTCAGTAGATGGGTGTGAGGCCCAGGAATCTGCATTTTAATCACCCTTCCCTTACCCTGCAGCAGGTGGTCCCCAGGCCACATTCGAGAAATTTTGTTCCAGAAGGAGTGGACGGAACATCTTAAGATTCCCAGCCTTGTGCCCGTACCCGAGCCGCTCCGCAGGCCGCGGGCGCGGGTACAAAACGTCCAGGGACTGGGGGTCCTAGTCTGAGCTTCCTTGGCGTCCCTGCCCAGCTCTGGGGTTTGCTGCACCCCTGGAGGTTCCGAGTCTTTCAATCTGAATCCCCTCCGGGGCGGTGCAGGTGCCAGGGGACTCGGAGGGACAGAGGTGGTGGAGGTGACCGTGTCTCATGCCGCCTGTGCCCGCAGGTGAAGATCTGGTTCCAGAACCGGCGGATGAAGTGGAAACGCAGCAAAAAGGCCAAGGAGCAGGCGGCGCAGGAGGCAGAGAAGCAGAGAGGTGGCGGGGGCGCAGGCCGGGGCGGCAGCGCGGAGGAGAGGGGCGACGAGGAGCCGCTGGGGCCGCCGGCGCCGGGCGACAAGGGCGGCGGACGCCGCCGCCGGGACTTGAGGGACAGTGACCCCGAGGACGACGAGGACGACGACGAGGACCATTTCCCCTACAGCAACGGCGCCAGCACGCACGCCGCGTCCTCCGACTGCTCCTCTGGGGCCGACTCCCCGCCCCCACGGCCAGGGCACCAGCCCCCGCCTCAGTAGGGTCCTTGGCAGGCGATAGGGCCGGTGCCCCTCGGCAGCCAACTCTCACCCCCGGTGCCACCCCGCCCGTCCTGGGAGCTGCCCGTCTGGGCCACAGACCTGTCCGCTCTTCAAAGGACAGAAGAGGGAGGCCCAGCGTTCAAACTTGAACTCTTGATCTACTCGATTTAATTTCAATTAGTGTTGGGGGGCGGTATTCGTGAGAACCGCCCGCCCCCACCCCCAGGGGAAGCCTCCCAGCGCCCCTTCCCGAAGGGAGAAGGCGGAAACCTACAGTGTTAAACGACCTGGGAACTTGAAACCTTCTCTGGAAACGCCATTCTCCTGAGTACTGAAAAAAGAAAAAAATGTTTTGTGTTTATGTATCTTGGAGGGGGGGGACTTTATGTCATGAGCTTTCAAACTGCTAGAAATCTCAAAGCTGTACTGTCTTTATTTTTGTACATTGTATTTATATATAAAAAGAAACGTCTACTTATGCATGCTAAATTATTATTTAGCTTCTCCCATCGCCCAGGATGGAACGTAAAATAAATTGGTTTTTTACTGGATGAGAGTGCAAATCTCTTGGGGGAGTTATGAAAGCAGCTTTACTGTTTTGTTGTTGAAATGTTGGGTGGGGTGTCCACAGTTGACAGCAGGTGAAAATCAGAATCGCAAATGGGTGTCAGGACCACCTCCTCCTCTGGCGCCTGAGCTGAGTCACAGGTGTGAAGTGTTGGTTAAAGTACGAGGCCAGGTGTGCGCGCGCATCCGGGTGCCTGGCTCACATCTGTCCGGGACGCTGAACCCCAGGAGAGCGGCTCTGGGCTCGGGTGTTTATTTTCCTGTTTCCTTGAGGGCCTTGCTGCTTCACTGGCGCTCCAGAAGTGGAAACCCACTGTTGGAATGTTTCAGAAAGTCAGCTTCAGCCGGTTAGACTTGACTGGCATTTGGGGTCCGTGTGTCCCAGGCGCCACTTTCCAACGTTTCCCCGATGGTCCCGGAGAGCACGGCGCTTCTCCGTCCTCGGCTCGGCCTTTCTCCTCTCCCTCCACAGCGCGGAACTTCCCTGTCACCGGCCAGGACCGGTTTCCCGGGATCTGTACGAAAGTCCACGAGGACAGCAGCGGGCGACAGGAACGCTTCACGCTCGGGCTGCAATGGCTCTGGGTTAATAAAGCTCGGCATCGTGCGCCATCAATCACCCGCGGCCCAGCCGGCGCTCCATGTGCTGCACACATGCCGGCCTCCCGCGCTCTCTGCCGCCTCCCCTTCCCCCAGCGCTGAGTCGGGGCCTCTCTGGGCCTGGAGGAAATAGGTGATCCCGGGACACTGCTTCTTTCTCCCTCCCTCTTGCGTTCCTCCTTCCGTTTTCCACTCTCCCCCGTCACCTGGGCGCAGGGTGAGGGTCCCCCCTCCCAGCTGATAAATGAGTTCAGAAGGGCCTGGCGTTTCACTCGGGTGATTACGGTGCAGGGGAGCGGGCGCCACTCCACCTCAGGGCCGGGGTGAGATTAATATCCTCTCTGGCAGCTCGTTATCACCCCAGCTCCTTCCATAAAATCCAACCTCAGCCACGGCTTGGGGCGCGGTGGCAGGAGCCGGGCAGGAGCAGCTGTTGGGCGGGCCTGGCCGCCTCGGGGTCCAAAGGTGCTTTGAGGGAACAGGGGACTGGGTTTGCAACTGGTGGGACAGCCAGAAGGCCCTGAGTAAGGGGGTGGGAAAACTAGCGGGGTGGGGTGGGAGAGGAGAAAGACATGCGTGCGGTTTGGGGTTAAAAGCAACGTGCAATCAGCGTACATCTCATTTTAATTTCTAACACATTGGTGAGTTCAGCCTGAAGCAATCTCTTCCCCGGCTGGCTCCACATCTGGGGTTTATTCCCTGACCCCCTATTCAGCCTGCCGTGTTGGCGCCCCCACCTCAACTCCAGGCATCCAGGGATGCATGAGGTGGGGGGACATCCGGCCTGGGAGTCAGCCTCAGGCCCCAGCAGGTTCTCTCCCTCCACCGGCAGGGGAACAGCCCGCTCCCTCTGCACCACGGGGAACAGGGGCCCTAGAGAAGGTGTAATTATTATGACCCACGCCCCGGCCTCCAGCGGAGCCAGCCGGGGCTTGGCGTGGGGACTTGGCGGCCAGAAAGGCCGGACAGCACGCGGCCCCAGCGGCTCCAGCCAGCTGCTTAATCGCAGCGGAATTTATCTCACTAATAAATTTAATGATCAATTCGTTCTTGTCACAGTAGCTCTTCCCCAAATCAATTATAGCAAATTTAAATATAATCACTGGCTCGTCCTCACCCACTCCGGGCACAGCGAACAATTCATTCCAAGCGATGAGTGCCTTCAGGCCCGGCTTTGTCTGCCTTGGGGGTGCGCCCTCCACTCTGGCCTCCCACCGACCCTGTGCAGGGAGAGGCTTTGCCGTCCTGAGGACCTGGTTCCCAAGATGCAAGACAGGTTTGTGGGGCTGAGCCCAGAGGGAGATGAGGCATTGTTTTCACACAAGCCCAGCCCTCCCTGCCACTGCTGCGGTCTTCTGGCCTGGAGCCCTGGTGCCAGGCTGGGTCTCTCCTGCTGGACTGTGCGACCCCTGCGAGCGCACCCCACCCAAGGCGGACCCCATCCTCTGGGAACCCCATCCGGGCCCCGCTGGGCTCCTTCTCTTCACTGTAAAGGGAGGTCCTCCTTGGTTCCCTGAAAGGAGCGCACAACCGTTTGCTAGTGTCTCCAGCAGGAGCAAGAGAATGGGAAGAAAGCCCATTTTGTGACAAAGAAACCAATCTACACGAGCCCTCCAGGCGACAGCCCATGGGTTTCCTGTCCACATGGAACTCTGGCCCAGGGGTCAGGGTCCCCAGGAGCCTGAGAAGAGCAGAAATGACTCGAATGAAAACGAATGGGCCTGTTCTTGCCAGCGGTGGACCTTCACCTACCCTGTCCCCAGACGGAAGTCACTTGGCAAAATCAGCCTAAAGGACTTTTTATGACACCAAAAGCACAGACAACACAAGCAAGAATAGACGAATGGGATCACACTGAATGTAAACACTTCTGTGCAGCAAAGGAAATCATCAACAGAACGAATAGGTAACCTAGGATGGGAGAAGAAACTTGCCAACCACATGTCTGATACAGGACTAACAGCCAAAATGTATAAAGAACACCTACAACTCAACACCAACCACAAAAATCCAATTTAAAAATAGGCAAAGGACTTGAATGGACATTTCTCTGAAGAAGGCCCTCAAGTGATCCACAGCACAGGAAAGGTGCTGGGCGGCACTGAATCATTAGGGAAATGCAAAGAAACCCGCCTGTACCTGCTAGGATGGCTGTTACAAAGACAAAAGGAAAACAGAAAACAGCAAGAGGTGGGGAGGACTTGGAGAAACCCAGACCTTTATGCACTGTTAGCAGGAATGCAAAGTGGTGCAGCCACTGGAAAACTGTGGAGGGTCCTATAAAACCTAGAACCACCATATGCCCCAGCAATCTTACATCTGGGTGTATACCCAAAATTATTAAAAACAGGACTGGGAAGAGTTATTTGCACCGGAGTGTCTGTCAGCAGATGACTGGATCAAGATGAATGGGCACTGTACCTACAATGGAATACTACTCAGCCTTGAAAAAGGAATCCTGCTCCACACCACAACTGGGACGAACCTTGAGGTCATTGTGATAAGTGAAACAAGCCAGTCACAAAAATACTGCAGAATTCTGCTCAGATCTGGAATCTAAAATTGTCAGACTCTTAGAAACTGATGGTAGAAAGGTTGCCACCCAGGGGCTGGGAGGAAGGGGAGAAGGGGAGGTGTTCAATGGGTAGGAGCTTTGTTTTTGCAACATGAAACACTTCCAGGGATCTGTGGCCCACGCAGGCGGGCAGCGCTACTGTGCTCGACACTGGAAAGTGGTTAAGGGAGTTAAACGAGACCTTCCTCCTTCCCTCCTAAAGGCGGGGCAGACTTGCTGTGGAAAACAGAGGGCGCAGAGAAGGCAACGAGGGAGCACCTGGCCCCCAGGCCCCAGCAGCCGGCGTTTGGCGGCTGCCAGGCTGCAGCTCTCGCGCGGTATTGGTTCCCTTGAGCAGCTCACAGGTTTCTGGGTTAACTGCCCTCCGTGGCCTCCCCTGCTACCAACTCCACCGCAGCCAGGGGTGGAGGAAAGTTCCGAGTCGGCGGGGTGGCCAGCCGGGGACTGCGCTCCTGGGGTGGGAGTGGCCCCCACGCGTGGTGCGGTGGGGGGTGGCGGAGGGGGCACCGCTGGGAGGGGCTCTCGGGGAAGCACAAGCCACTGGGAGGGGGACCCTTGGGCCGCAGGGAGTCGGCAACAGAGGGTGTGGGCGTCGTGGGGGGCGCTCCCGCGGGACGTGGCCCCCCACCCCGTATCAAAGTCCTGCGCGCTCTGTGTCTCCCTCAATAAAACTAATCCCTTCGGAGGCGTGACCTCCTCCAGGAATGCTGCCGTGTTCCAGACCACAAGGGCAAATATGGTTTTCAGATTTGGTTTTTATGGTCGGATTAAAGTTTATTTTCCATAATAGGGCACCTAATAAAACCCATAAAGCCGGTCGGGCCTCCAGCTGGTGGCCTCGTTTAACACTTTCACTTCGTAAATCACTTTACAACGTGCCAGGTGTGTCCCAAACTGGACGCCAACAAGAAACAGCCCCCAGCCCCTCCACTCCGAACACGTCCCGCATCGCCCTTTCGAGCCTCCAGCTAGCGGGGCTGGGGGCTGGGGTTGGGGGGCCCCGGTCCTGGGCCGGGCGGACGGCGGGGGGGTCTTCAACCTCGCGGGGCGCAAGCCCCAGATCCCTCCCGTCCCCGCACCCCTCGAGGCTGGGGGACTCTACCGAGAAGGCGGGGAGCGCTCCCCCACCCGGCGGCCCCGCGCCGACCCTGCATTCCGGGGCCTGCGCACCTGGCCGCCCACCACCCCGCCCCCCCCAAGTGTACACAAACAAGGTGTCGGACTCTGTGCGGCTCCTCTGGCCATTGTCCGCCGGCACTCGGCAGGACAAAGGTACCCCCACCGCGGGCTGCCTGCGAGGGGCGGCGGGCGCGGTTTACCCAGCTGGGGGGAGGAACAAAGGCCGCCGCCTTATCTGGCGCGGGCGGGGGCGAGCGCGGGGTCAGGCCTGGGGCGCGGCGGCGGGGAGGGCCGGCGAGGGGGCGCTGGGCTGGGGCCCCTCGGCGGTCCCAGGATGCGGCGACCTGTCAGCTTCCTGCTGCTCAGGCGCGTCCCCACCTCGCCATCTGGGACCTCGCCACCCAGGGCTTGGAAAGGGGCGCCTGAAGCGATCCTCCAGGACATCGGGGTTCCGGACCGAAAACGGTGGGAGTGCGGGGCGTCCACGAAGGAGGAATGCCTGTGCTTGCTGTTCAAAGTCACCCCGTTTCTGCTAGAATACCTGTGACTTTCGTTTTTGTCTTTTTAAAATATTCCAGTTCGCCTTACGATCAATATCCTTTCTTCCAGGCATAGAACGTCCTCTGCTGAAATAACGCCTTAAAGGGAAAGGAAAAACAAAGAGGAATAAGGGTCATTGGGGGGGCGGGTTGAGAATGGCAGACGGCTCCGCAGGGAACCGAGAGGCTTAGCGGCCTCCTGCGAAGTGCATCTCCGGGCGCTGTCCTCAGCACGGGCCCACACCCAAGGTCTTCGGGACAGACCTGTGACAGGAAACTTACAGGTTGTTTTCTTAATAGCTAGATCTGTAAAGGAAATGCAAATTGTTTGTTTCCTTGGGTCTGCAACACATACTTCTTAACTTTCACCACCGTGGTGGATTTATCCTGGTTATGAATTTGTTTCAGAGGGGTGCTGTCCGATTCCCACATGTCCTGGAACTAGGTACCTGTGTGACCTTGCAGCCTTTTCACCCACAAAATAGACAGTAACAGCCAATACAGAAGATCACCCATGCGTTCACTGAACCCATCCTTTTAGAATACAGGCTACATAGTAGAGGTCTCTAAGCACTAAGATACATTGTGAATAAGAGACAAGTCTCCACCCTCTGGTTACATTGTAGCAGGAAGAGAAAGACAGTAGCAAACACTGAGCAGGAGGATGAGTGTAAAAAGCGCACAAGCACATAAGGTTGCCTGTAGATCACTGTGAAGTACGACTGAGGGCAGCTGTCACCTGACGCAGGACGGTGTTGCAGGGTGTGATGGGAACATCAGGACGGTGTTGCAGGGTGTGATGGGAACATCAGGACGGTGTTGCAGGGTGTGATGGGAACATCAGGACGGTGTTGCAGGGTGTGATGGGAACATCAGGACGGTGTTGCAGGGTGTGATGGGAACATCAGGACGGTGTTGCAGGGTGTGATGGGAATATCAGGACGGTGTTGCAGGGTGTGATGGGAATATGAGCAGCTGGGCTGTGGGACAGGCAGCCTGCCTCGTAGGGGTTGGATGACAGGAATTAGGGACCTTCAAAAATTGTGGGGGATATTTATTCTGAGTTCAAATTGTCCAGGAGTCACATTATTCAAATGTTCCTAACTCTTATGGTGGGGTAAATAACCCAGAAGACAGAATGGACAGGGATGTGTGGATGGTGGAAGTGGGAATTTTGAGAAATAGATTATACATATGATTTATTTCCCTTTATTGATATATAATTCATATAACATTGTATTCATATTTAGGTGCACAATTTCTTAATTTTAATAATTAACACATTTAAGACCACTCTGAAAAATGAGAAAAACAAAAATGTCACTGCCAATTTGAGACCTGAGGAGCTCTCTGAAGTGGGGGCTGAGGCACAGATGCTCTCGCACGCCCCCAGTGCAGGACACTGACTGACCTCTCCCTGCACGTTCGGTGACATCAGACACCTGTGGCACCCACCTGACGTCACACAATGTGCTAAGTGCATGCACTTGCCCATGCCATCCTTCCTGCTTTCCCGGGTCCTACCCATTCTTTCAGAGGATGCAAGCCTGCCCTCCCCATGAAGGGACTGTGCCCAGAGCAGAGCGCCGTGGAGAGGGGCCAGGACCCCCCGCTTGGCTGCCTGGGCCTGCATCCTGCATCACCCAGTGTGGCTGGGACAGCACCCTAGACCTGTGCCCAAGCATTCCCTATCAGTCCGTCTCACAGGTGCCGTGAGGGTTAGACATGGAATGTTTGTAACATGCCAGGTGCCACATAAAGGTTCCTGGGACTATGCCACAAACAAATGCATAGCCCTCCCCCCCCACATGGTGTCTCTCCAACCCGCATGGCACACAGAACGCCCACATGCTCTAGCGAGGGGCCTTGCAGTCTGGGAAGATGTGCCAGATGGGGGCAGGCAGAGGAGGGTGTGCTTGTGGGGGAGAAGCCTTTGTAAAGATTCCTTGGGACTCACAGAAATCCAAGGACAGGAGCCAGGACGCAGAGGTGTGGGTGAAATCCTGGCTCCAGCACTTAGGGACTGGGTGTCCTTGGGAAAGTGACATAAGGTCTCTGGGCCCCAGGGTCGTCCATCAAATGGGGAATGGCAGCACTGTCCTATGAGCTGGCTGTAAAGGACACGACACCTGGAAAAGGGCAGGTAGCCCCCCCACCCACAGTAGCCCCTCCTGCCGTCCCCCTCAGCACTGTTGCCCTGTGTCTCCTCTCTCCACTCACTGCCCCCCTGGGCTCGTCTGCCAGGCGGCACATGCACCCAGGGCCACACTAGCCCTGAGTCTGGGACAGGTCAGCTCCTGTGTGCACAGCTGTGTGATCACTTCTAGGGGCTCGTAAGGAAGAGACAGACAGAGAAATATAGAGATAGAGGAATGGAAGGAGGGAGGGGGGAGGGGGTATGATGAGACACACACACACGCACACACACACACACACACACACACACAGAGGGTGATGGCTTCCAGTGAGTCAGCCTCCTGGCACTGGTGCCCTGGTGTGGTCAGTCCCTCTGTGCCTCACGTGTGGACACGGGTCCTGTTTGACCAATGGGGTGTTCAAAAATGGGCCATGACGGGAGCCTTGAAAAATGCTTGCACAACAGTTGTGATACGGAGAAGCCGGCTGATGCTAGACATGCGGGCCAGCTGAGTGGCGGCCGCAGGAGTGAGTCCTGTGGAGCCCCACCCTCATTACCAAGCCACAGAAAGACGTGCTAATAAATGTCCTTAGGTCTCTGCATTCGGGGTAGCTTGTTGCAAAGAAACCCCTATTTGACCCACTGCGTATTCCTGGGCATAGTGCATCTTTTCAGGCCATGCCACATGAGTATGTTGATGACCCTGCCTCACTGCCTCGAGTACCATCTACGGAGTAACTGTGGACCAGATGCGCGTCGGGGCCTGTCTGAGGTTCAGCAGAGCCACGCCGAGCCACCGGCCTGAGCCAAGTGGATGGGAGGCCAGATTTCCCAGGGGGCTCCAGGAGTGGGCAGCTCCTGTCGTCTTCATGCTGACCGTTGAGTGTGTCCTCCCCACACTGGCCTGTTAGCTGCTTTCATGCAAGGACCATACCCGCTATTCTGGCAGCCAAGAAACGAAGCCGAGGGTGTTAGGGGTTCACGAGGACTCACCAGGTTGGCTCCTGCAGGCTCTTGCATTTCTCAGTGTAACTCAAACAGGGGACACACTGAGAGGACATCCCCAGAGCCCGAGGAGAATGATTCGGGAGGGACTGAAAAGTTATCTTCCCTGACCAACACTTCAGTTTAAATGATAAAGCCTGTACATCAAAAAACACACTAAATTTAAAACCTGAAACGTGGGCCGATTTTGTAGCTCTCAGAAATCCTTTCCTTTAGTTTCATGGAAAACACCAGACTCATCACAGTGCACTCCTGGCTGCTTTCAACACTGCCTGCAAAACCCCGTGAGCTTTCCAAGAAACCACCAGGCAAGTCACGACCTGCCCAGATTTCTGGTGGCCTTCCGAATGCTGCTCTCCACAGCTCCCCCTTTGAACGTGGGCCAGAGGGTCCCTGTGTGTCCCAGCCCTGGCTCTCGGCCGTGGAAACACCCCGTGTCCTGCATCGCCAGGCCTGGGAGGCTTTCTATCTTCATAAAACAAAGTAATTCGCTTTTAATGAGTGCCGGTGTTTTCGTTCCCAGTTCTATTTGAGCAGATAATGGGTTTGAGGCCTTCCCCACAGGGTTAAACCACGGTGACCTTCATAATCAGAGAACAGAAATAAATTATATTTACTCATAAATGTTACAAAGTCTCCAGTGCCCAGCTGCCTCCTAATCACAGATGCTGTGATAATATTTTGCTTTTATCGGGCCTCTCACTCACGGGTAACAAAGTGCTTTATTATTCCGCCAGGCAGGTAGGGAGCCCTCATGTTGGCAGCTGGGCGTCAGCGGCAGGAAGCTCTCAGGTGGCAGGTGTGGGTCACCCAAGTTGCTCCTGAGAGCCCCCTGAGCCTTGAGAACAGGTTGATGAGGAGGGTGGGCAGGGGGCAGAGGCCCCATGAGCCCCCCACCCCCTACCCCAGGATCCCTGAATACGAGCCCTGCAGTGTCATGGGTCCCTCTGCCCACCGGCAGGAGGCCAATGAGTGTCCTGGCTCCCACCAGGTTCCAGTGGCTGGTTTCTGTGCAAGGTCCACATGGACTCAGCAGGAAGCCAGCCCTGGAAGAGCTGGGCTGTGGCTACTGGAACCCACTGGCCTGACAAAATGCAGGTCCAGTCAACGGGCCTTAAGCAGGGAGCCAAAGCCCGAGGGACACGAAGCTTCGGAAAGTGACGATAGCAAAACAGGATTCGTCGTCCACACTCCCAACACTTGAGGCTCATGGGCAGGTCCCAGCTCCCTCACTTGTCTGAACAGACCCTGCCTTTCTCGGGGAGCTGAGTTAAGAGGGCAGGCAGAGGATCCCCGGGCTCATTCACCGGCAGCCCAGCCCTGGAAGTGCATTTGTATCTGGGGGGGCTCTCTCTAACAGCTCTGGGTGAGTTTCCAGTGGCATGTAAGGAAATAGCACTTTCCCAGGACAAGGCAGCACAGCGCGGCGGGGCGGGCCCAGCCCCTCCGTCCCCTGGCCAGGCCCCTGCGGCTGGTTAGTCCCACCGCTGTTAAAGTAGAAAAGCAGACGCTGCCTGCCCCATTAAATCTGATTTAGAAAACAGAGAGGGGTCTAACAATCTGTCCATTTGAGTCAGAAAGCGTAAGGGCGCTAACGACCGCTACATGGGTTTTACTGGCCAGCTTGGCACTGGATGGAAATGCACTTCCGACAGTCACCAAAAGTTGGAGGGCAAGAATAAAATAAATCTCAAATAATCACGTTGTATTTTTGACGAGTTAAGTAAGTGTGTTTTATGCCCTGGCACATGAGCTCGCTTTCCTGTGCTCAGTGATCGCTGGATAAGTACTTACTGGGAAAACTAGGATTGTGATGCATTATGCATCTCGTCTGATAATTATGCCCTTGGGCACATCTGCTCGGAGCTGACTCTACGAGATCAGAGGTTCGGCCAAGGCTGGGCAGAGTTAAGTAACAACCGTAATGGACACGATCGCAGTCCTCGGTTCTCGGGCGTGTGGCTGCTGGGCCCCTTGCTGCACGTGACGCTGAGATGGTCGGACAGGCTGGGCCTTCAGCATCTTGCTTCATTTTGAACTTTTTTACAAACTTTGCTTTACTTTCATTAAGGATAATTTTCTCAGAGACAGTGAAAACATCCCGGATCATCCTCTCCATCGACTTGTAAGAATCACACAGTAGATACCAACACAGACCTTCAAAACGATATTCATGGCACGATGGGGCTTGAGAAAGGAGCCGGCTTTACATATCCTGTCCCCCCATTTGTACTCCAGGGAGTGGTAACCAGGGTCTGCTGTCAAACAATAAACAAGCACCTCCTTATCTAAGAACCTGCTTGGTGACTAACAGTGCCTGGCCCTTTGAAGGACACAAAGCTGTTATGGGTCGTAAACTCAGACCGAGTCAGAAGGGCCCTAACGCCTGCCCGTGTGAGCTTGTCAGCGAAACTGGCCTTCTACCTACCTCTCTGGCCTAGTTTTGATAGAAATACCGGGGAAGAGCACATGCTGAGGACAGAGCCGGAGCTGCCACAGGACACCCTTCCGGCACAGGCACCGCCAGGGCCCACTGGGGGCCTGAGAGCGGAAAGCCGTCCAGCATCCCTGTGCTGTATCTCAGGACCGGCCCCGCCGTGTCCCGAGTTCACCAGGGAGCTGGTTGGATGCTGGGCACTGTCTCCCGACTTTGGGTGCCCGACCACGCCGGTTTCCTCGGACTTTCCCAGTTTGAGCACTGAAAGACCTCTGTCCCAGGAGCCCGATTCCTGGACAACGCAGGACAGTGGTCACCTTGCCCGTTCATCTCAATGAACGCAATTCAGGATCGGCGTGGAGAAGAAATGAGAACAGTTTGCTCTGTTAGTGAACGCATCCTGAGTCCTAGACAGATTACTGCTGTTGTTCTAGAAACCGACCTCAACAGTGACAGCAAATGTAAATGTTAGACATCACAGGCAGTAGTGATTCAAGGTAGGGCGACCTGTGGGTGGACGCTCAGTGGAGTTGGCCGGCCAGGTGTGACACACTCGGTCTCCCCACACCTTATGACTGGCCGTGGCACGCCTACATAGTAGAAACGGGACTGCACAGGTATGATGCCTAATCTATTTATAAATATCCCATAGACAACGTGACACAATTGTGCTGATGTGTAATAAGAAACTGCCTCAAACCTGGATATTGGGCCACGAATATCCTGGGAGCTACAGAGGCTTGGTAAGTGCACGGCGGGTGGGGGGGATGGTGAGGGGGCAGAATGGCGCACCTGCGACAGGTAGAAGACCAGGCCACGAAGCTGGCAGGACTGAGAAGCCATGCCCACCAGACGCCCCACCCAACCTGGTGACTCCTGCTGAGAAGACACCTTTGCACTTGCCACAGTCCATAACATCTGCTGATTTATGATTCAGTCACCTGTCACCACTCCAGTAGTCTGTACACGGCTAGTTTGTCTTTTCTGGGAAGGGGGAGAGGAGCATAGAAAGACTCATTTTTAAAGAATGCCAGCTAATGATGCAGGAATGACAGAATTAGCAAGTGACCATTTAGCAACCCCCAGGGAAAGTGATTCTGGCAAGAACCACCAACGGCTGCCTAGACCACTAGGTAAAGTAATGGTGGAGAGCAGGAAACCCACGTTCGCCAATATTTTCCCCTTGTAAAATGTCCTTAACGTTTCGTAATTCATCTCCCTTAGTAATTACAAAGGTAACATGATACCTTTCTGGTGGAGGCCCGGCGACCTTGACCTCAGCCAGATGCTGGAGCATCGGCCATCCCAAGCTCGTCCCCAGCGTGCTCATGGAAGCTTGCCACACACATCCAGGATTGGATGTGACAACTGGCCAGGACCCTTCAGAAACCTGTCATGAGAAATTTTAAGAAACAGAGTGGGGTATTCTGTATTAAAAGAGAAATAAAAGGAAATGCAATGTTTGAATCTTGATCGTAGTCTACGTAGGGAAGACAATTCACTTTCGATCACCTGGCAGGTGACACTGGACTGTGCAGCCAGACACTGAGCTAGTGCCTGTGTCCTCAGGTGTGACAACGGTACCGCACAGGTCACTGGAGAATGTGCTCTCAGGAGGTGCCAGTGGATGGTTAAGGAATGGTTTCCCAAAGAGAGTAATTTTAAAAATGCTTTTAATCATTTTTACTTTGGTTCGAGCTGAACCCCTTCCTGGTTTTGTATTTCACTCTCTGTGGAGGGGGTCCGCAGGAGGCAGGGCGGGGTCACAGGCTGGTCCCTGGAGCAGGCCTAAAGGACAGAGCAGCGGCCATGGGCTTAGTCAGTCTTCTTCAGAAACCTCCCTCCATACTTGGGAGAGTGGGAAAGTGCCGACCTGATAACCCGCAGGAGGTCAGCGGCCCATACATCCTCGTTTGGACATGCTCAAGGTCAAATTCGCTCAGCTGCAGCAGCCCGTGGACACATGAGGCATTGTTTCCCAAACATACACAGCCCTCGGTGTTCCCGAAATGACCTTTGCATCCTTAGGACAATCTAAACTGGTCCCAATTTTCCCTTTCATCATCTTATCATGCAAACATCATTTTTCATCATTTACCCAGCTCTACTCAAGATAAATGCCACCCTGTGAACGCGATCCTCCCGCCAGCTTCGTCAGTGTAGCACACGATGCCAAATGTCAGGGTGAGAAACAGCGAAGCTCCCATCCCCGGGCCAGTATCGCATCACCAAGAAAACCCGTTTGGCGGACCTTCCGTGACGCCATGTCCATATGGCCAGGCTGTGCACCCTTTACCCTCCCCGCTCTCAGGAGGCTCTCAGCAGTCCTAGTGTCCTTGGTAACAAGAGCATTGTGTGAGGCTGCTCTACTCACAGAACAGCTGAGCCTGGCATGTGCCTAGGAACGGACACAGGACGGCAGCGCACGTCCCCTGCCTGTTTTGTCCTTTCGCAGGCTCCACTGTCGCTGCCCAGCGTCGCTCCCGGCCCCCTTCCTCGTATGACTCTCTCCTCCAGGGCCCTTAGGCTCCCGTGTAGAGCTGGTATGTCTGACCTCCGGTCCTGACGCTGATGAAGGTACCACTGTCCTTGGAGGTTCCCCAAACTCCCCTCACCCCTTGACCAACTTCTGCGGATCATCAGAGATGTCTCTAGAAATCTTCCTTCTCACAGTTGTTCTCGTCCTGCACGCAGCACTTCTGACTCGGCAGGTCACGAGCAGCATTCAGCTGATCCGTGTTGCCAGCCTGTGTGGAGGCAGGGACCTGTCGTCACCACACCATGGCAGGACTGCCTGGACAAAGGGAGCAGGCAACTTACGTGTTAGCTCACCCCCAACCCAGTCGCCACCGCTGCTCAGCACCCACCTTTGTGGAAAAGCCCCTCAATAAAGCGAAGGCTCTCACTCAGCGCCCTGAGCACCTGCGGTCTTCTTTCTTCTTTGCTGAGCTCAGAACCCACAGGAAGGCAGGGCTGTCCGTGGACTTGGGTAAAACGAGGGTCCTGGATGTGGGGTCAAGGAGCGCGAGGAGCAGACGTGTCTGCTTTGCACTTAATCTCAGCACTAACGTTTTCATGTTTCCTGGACGTTTCACAACTTAAACCATTACTTTAGATACACACGGAGACACATATGGCTTCACATTGTTTCGAAACACAAACTGCTGGAGGGTCATGTTAAGATGCTATTTGAAAGTCTGTGACAAAAATGGAGTCTAATAGGAGTGGCGTCCATGAGGTCAGGGCAGCTTTCCAAGGTGTCCACGCTGTAGGACAGGGTGCGGCCGGTTCCGTGTTATGTACAGGACACGCTATACTCACAACGTGTGACTTATGCAATAATTGAAGGTGACATTTAAATCAAGTTTCAGCATTTAAGAGAGAAGCAAATGTTAAGGGCTGGAGAAACAAGGGACATTTGTGAACCTGTGGCACACAGCAGGTACATGAGGACATTTGTACGTCTTCACAGAACCAGAGGTGGCCATACTCAGCAGGTTCGTGTGTCGCTCTCACTGGTAAATGTTAACGCATGTTCAGACCTCCCGGACCCCATCTTAGCACCAGCAGCCGTGAGGTGCCCAGGGTGTGTTTGGCAGCTTCGAAATTGCTCAGGAAAGGGCAAGACAGTCTGGCACTACTGAGCATAAGTGACAGACACGGGCAGGGAGGAACAAACGTTCTGTACCGTTTCACCACTTTGGATGAGCGATGAAAAACTCTCACACGTGCTATATTGCAACAGTATTTGTAAGGCTTATGTCAATTGTTGACTTTTCCAAAAACACTTGCATTCCAAATACTTCAAAGAGTCAATTAAATATCAGGTACCACATTGAATGGATGGTTTTTGAACTTCTAAGCAATATGTAAAAGGGATTTCAGAAGCATCACTTTCTTTACGATAACTGCACCCTCTGGTGGGGCATTCTGTCTATTGAAAAACAAGAACCACACACGCGTGTACACACGTGCACACCACACCCCCGTCGCATCAGAGAGAACACCGTCCAGCACCGCCCCCCGTCTTCTTTCCTCTCCTCCCTCTACCCTGCCAGACACACACACACACACACACACACACACACACACACACAAATGGTTTAAAACACAGAGTATTTACCTTGAATCAGAAAATTATTTCCAAATATAATATTTTAAAAACAACAGACCACGAAAGAGCTGCACCAAGCTCTTACAGTCAGCAGAGTACAGGCCTGTGCGTCTGAAAGGACACGTGGCTGACCAGCGGCCTCCCACCCCACCCCGACTACATCCTCAGGGAAGCCCGTCCTTGCAGGGCCTTGGTGGTGAGGTCGGCTCTCGCTCTCAGCATGTTGGCTTCCTCGGCACTCCCGGGGGCCTGTGTGCTCTTCAACAAGAAGTGTCTGATGAAGAGCGTCAAGCCTTCTCGCAGCACGCCCAGCTTCGGGTTGTCCGACACCCTGGAAAGGGACAGCACAAAGCATCAGCGATGAGCTCACCACTCTCTCCTAGGCCTCAGTTCTGGGGGGTCTCCAACGTGGACACAGAACCTCGTTTCTTTTAAACACAGAATTCTCAGTGAAGAACTTAAGACATTCCATTTCCTAGCAATTGCTATTAGTTTGCTATTAGGTGGATTTCATGTTCCCCAAATCTAATGCATATGACACTGGCTTAAAACTAAAACTGAAAGTGATTTAAGCTACATTCAAAGTACAACTACTTTGCTTTTATAAATCAATCTCACTTCATTTCTTTTCTATGTGTTATCAGGACAAGCTGGGAACATACCTCGCAAAAATTAAACCAAGGTCTTCAACTTCTGTTTCCATTAACAGCATATATAACACTTTTCGTAAAAAGTGGACTCTGGGTTTGTCCAATTCACTGAATTCAACTACCTAACAGAACCAGGACAGAAAAGAAAAAGTCACACTGATTTAGCCAACTTTTTCAATGATTTCCAAACATAATAATTAGAGTAAAAAAATTATCCCTCCGCCCTTTAAATAAGGCTATTGGCAGTTTTATAAAAGGAACAGTGTTGGCAAGGACCCGGGGCCACGGGAAACCTTACACACCACTGGCAGGGGTGTACACCTTAGGAATCAGGAAATTACTTTCTAAAAATGAAACATGTATTATCTACACACATTCTTAAAGAAACCCCCCCCAATTAAAACACACACACACACACAGAATTTAGAACTAGGAGAGACTAATTCACGTATATACGTCCCCTAGAAAACATATATATACGTGAGAAGATACTATACAGTGTACTACTATACAGCAGTAATAAACTCAGAGTTGTGGATATTAACATGGGTAAATTTCAAACTCAAGTTGAATTAAAACAACTGTAATAGGATACTAAGTATGGTGACTGTACAACATTATCCTCAGAGGTTAAAAAATGTACGACGGTGCAGCAAGAGCACAAAGCGTGCCTGGGGGAGGACGGCCCCGCAAGGCTGAGTTGAGGACATCTGAGCTGCAAGGACACCGCAGGCCCTGCCCTGAGGCCACACCGTCGGAGGCACTGCATCCTACTCCGGTTTTGGGAAGTGGTCCAGCAGTTCCCCTCAACCTTGCTTTCGCGTTCTGTGGTTTCAGTTACCCGCGGCCAACTTCAGTCAGAAATGAGTCAATTTCCCAAACCATCGGCATCGTCTGCTCCTGACATTGAACCCTGACCTGTCACGGCTGATGAATCAGGTCACCTGAAGCAGACAACCCTCCTTTGGACATCAAGTCAGAAGGTCAGCAGCAGCCTAACACTGCGTCACAATGCCTCCCGTCACCTGGTCACGCAGGCACTGTATCACCTCACACTACAAGAAGGTGAGCACAGGACAATAAGGTATTTTGAGAGAGTGACCATATTCGCATAACTTTCATTACAGCATGGTGTTATAATTCCTCCAGTTTACTATTAGCTATTACTGTTATCTCTTACTGCGCCTAACTTACAAATTAAACTTTACCATAGGGATGTACATATAGGAAAAAGCATAGTATATGCAGAGTTGGGTACTATCTGTAGTTTCAGGCACCCACTGGGGGTCTTGGCACGATCCCCGTGGATAAAGGGGGATCGCTTGCTGCATACGGCTCAGTGCCTTCATTTTCAGTACAGTGGCCCAAACCCTACCCCATGCTCCAAAGAGACACAAGGTTAGCCCGAGTTTAAGTGCTCTGGTGAATGGATAAATAAATATAAATAGGAAAGCACAGCTACAGTCTGTCCTGCAAAGCAGGGAGAAGGCCCCCAAGTCAGTCCAGGCCACGAGCTCTCTGACCCTCAGGTTCTCCCAGCCCGTCCCCAGTGCTGCTTCGCCGGCCGCCTCAAAGCCCAGCTCCTGCATCCCGGCTTCACCACGCGCTGCAGACCAGCGCCTGGGCATCTGCATTTCCTTGGCTCTGACACAGCGTGGAAACGAGACGGGGGAGGGGCGCCCAGCACTTCAATGCCTACAGCAAAGGGCGGTACGGCCAGGGCGGCACCTTGTCGCTGAGACCAGCTCCTCCGCCCCCTGCTTTCTCCTATCTTATCAGCGGCCAGCACAGGACTCACAACTAGGACCTACTCATCACCCCGAACCCCGAAACCGATTCACTTCGATGAGCACAAGCAGTGACTGTGTCCATTTACCAGGCAACTCACACTGCGTGCTCCTCTGGCTGTTTTCTCTGACGGCTGGGACCATGAATCCTGTCTCAGAATCGGAGGAAATGTACTTTTTAAGGTACCAAATAGAAACAATTGTATTAGCAATTTCATTGCTTTCAGTAATTTTCTCTGTGACACAAACCTTTAGGATGGAAAGTGGAAGCGATTTTGTCTTCAGCAAGTGGGCCACCAGATGGACCAAATTAGAAAAATTAGTGGCTGGCAAATTTTCTAAGTCCCGAAATTTGTCCCATATGCTGAACTGGAAAGTCATCTAATATAACAAATAAAAAGAAAAAGAAAATTTAAATGAACAAATTAGGAGAATAAATCACTAAGAATACAATCGAAAGGTACTCCACACTCACTCATCTTCAGGAGCCTAAAAACCAAGCCTTTTAGGAGCAACCACACTTCTCTTCCCTACGTACAGTTTGAAACAGCTTCCCAGTAATTTCTGTGGCTGCAGTCATTTCCTCCCAATCGGTACAATAGAAAATAACACTGAAAAGGATGGGGCAGCGTGAAGCCAGAGACACTCCTCAGGCCACCAGGCAGTGCCACCCCCTCCTGTGACAGTCCCCTCGCACAGCTCTCGCACAGGGTGGGCTCCTGACTCGGAGGTGGGTGGAGCGAGTGGGACGGGCGGCCTGCTGGCAGTCACCTGGAAGCTCCTTTCATAGTCACAAAACTTGGCAGCTAGGAATGCGTAGAAAGGGTTGTACGCTTTCTCCTGAAGGCAGCAATCCACGAGGACATGAACGATCTCTCTCGCCTGCTGATCCTTAAGCCCAAGCCTATAGAACAGAGTGACGACAAAGCTGTGACTTGCCACATTTTAGCAGGTTCAGGCAGAAATCCTTCCGAGGAACGCAGCCTGTCTGCAGTTTGGTTAAAAGGAAGCCGGGCGGAGGGGGTGGGGGAATAAGACAGGAGTTAGAGGCCCGGCCCTAACCTCTCAGACCTCAGGGTTCGCGACAAAGTGGTGAAGGAGGAGGGGACACCTTGGCCTGGGGTCTGTGCCACCCACAGAGGCCGCTGACTGATGCCCGAACGACAAGAAACAGGACAGACACTCAACAGCAGGCCCCAGTCAGGCTCTTGCTATCGCACTAACTTCCTCATGTTTTCAAAATGTACGGGCTAATCCACACACAGTGAGACCCGTCCTCTCAGTGCGCAGTGCTGGGTCTGGGCAACGTTCGTAGTCCTGTAACGTTTCCCTGTATCTCATCCTGAATTTGAAGCAAACAAGGACAATGAATATTTCATCTGTTTAGCGTGCTTTGCAAAAGGACACAGGTAAACTTTTTAAAGTTTATTACAACTAATTAGAGGAGCTACCAGGAAGTTCTTAAACTGGAAATGATTAGAAGACAACGTTAATCTGAAGATTTTAAGCAATTTGTAATGACCAATAGCCACTGAGAATTACCAGCTGGTCACCTCATACTTTTGATCCAAGCAACTCAGAAATGCTCTCAGCGGGAGCGCACAGCGGCCAGCTGGCAGGAGCGTCGGCTGCTGCTGCCCAGGGCACGAGGGCCAGGGCCACCCCGGCCCCTCCCAGCAGCCCCAGCAAGACGCAAACTGAGCCTCTTATTCCAACAACAACAGTCAAACCGCAGCTCATTCACACAGACGCTCACTTTAGAAGCTTTTCAAATGCGTCCAGGAAGTCTTCACTTGTCATTATCGTACAAAATATGTTCCTCCGGACGTCAGTGTTCATCCGCTGCTTGCGCGCGAGTTCCAGCACCTTCGCGCTGACCTGAAGAGGGATGCCGAGGCACAGGTCATGTGAGTGTTGCAATGAAACCTGGAACTCAAGCTGGGTTTCTAAAAAATCACGTGTGATTTTGTGGCTTGATGTAAGCCTAAGTGAAATTATAGGTAAATACATGGCTGTAGACGCTAAGCCTCTATTCTCGGGCAACCCCCACAAAGAGGAAAACCACAAGGAGACACGGCAGCCCCGGAAGAGAACAACACAGGTTCAGAGACTCCAGGAGCTGCACGACCTGTGAGGCTCAGCAACAATGAAATAAAACGGGGATAAGAGGTCACTGCTGCAAGAGCCAGCACAGCACAACCAAGTGTGACGTGGAATCCTGGGACAGAAAGAGGACACCAGGGGAAAAGAAAGGCGATCTGAGTAACATGGACTTCAGTTAATAAGCAATACAAAGAATTCTGACAATTTGAAATCCGAGGTTACAGGACCAGCAGCCACCTCTCCTGGAGACAATGTCTGCGTCTCAAGGCCTGGGGTCTGTCTGCAGCAGGAGTGTTCTGATTTTCTGTTCCCCTCAGTCCATTCAACTTTCTAGTCTTTTATGCAACATGTTTCTTAGCTTTCGACAAATCTTTTAGAAAGTAACAACAGAAACTAAATTAAATTGTATTAGAAAGCTAGCAATTTCTATAAGGTCTTCAAGTTAAGTCCAAAAAATACTAGGTGGCCGCTGTAGGGAAAGCCAGTGAGACACGGGGACATGCCTGGTAGCAGTGAGCACGGGGTCACCTACTGTGCCTGCCAGCTGCTTCTGCGGGACCTTCTGCTGAGTGCCGTCAATCATGGGGGCCCCGCTCCAGGCGGACCCCACGATCCACCATCGCCCAGTGTGCTTGGCGTTCAGGATGCCATCCCAGGAGACACGCAGCTGAGTTTCCGGGCTGGAGCCAGCGCCACGCACCTGATGGAAAGAAAAGGAACTGGTGAGATGCTGCAGCCAATCCAGTCTGCATGCCACCACCCCAGGCTTTGGTTTCTGACGACGGCATTTCTGGTGCAGGGACGTTGTGATGAGGCAATGCCAACCGGATGTTAAACTGCCTGGAATAATGCCAAGTGGGAGGCGCACACCCAGGAGCCGCGTCTGAGGTCTGCTGGTGCTGGGGTCACCCCAAACACCATTGCCACAGCAGGGGAAGAGGCTCGGACTCAGAGGCCACCAGGAGCCCCATCAGGCTGGCGGAAGGCACGCGACCGGCAGCGGCCTGTGGTCGGCTGGAGTCCACGTTCTGGATCTGACGGACTCACCCTGACTGGGGAGGCCAGAGGGTCTCAGCTGGGGCCCCCCTAGGGAGCCTGAACAGATGAGTCCCTCGGCCCCGGGGCTAATGTTACTGGTCTGGGTGGCCCCTGGCCCGCCCTCTTCCCAAGTGACCAGAGGGTTCCACTGCGAACCTACTGTGCAGCCGAGTCAAGTAGCAAAGGCTACGTGTGGGGGACGCTTAACTCACCGGGACCCCCCCACCGCCACTCACAGGGACATCCCCTCCCCCCAGTTTCCATTTGAGCTCCGGGAACTCTTACTAACCAGACGGGCCCTGCCTCGCAGCTCCGACTACCCTCTACTCTCACGGGGTGGTTCGTGCAGACGCGGAAGCTCAGAAGCAGTAGCAGGGAGCGCGATTTACCAAAGCTCTTTGCAGCTTCCTCAGCCTCTCCACAGGCTCGGGGTCATAGCCTGGAATCTTACGCATGTCGTTATTCTTCAGCGCCAGCATGGTCTCCAGCATAAACCGGACCTTCAAACAAGCCAGTCAGAGAAACAAAAACCATCATTTCAAGTGGCCTAACAATGGAGCCTTCAATTTGGGAAGAAATCAACCAATTCTGTGCACGTGGTCATCACTGATGACGTCAGAGGTGGTCCCAGCCTGCACTAATGTATGGCTGGGCAGGGCTTTGCAGGATGTTAACAAGCCTCGGTCACCCGCCCTCCCCGGGGCGCCGGCACGACCGCAGGCTCCCTCTCCTGCGCCACCACCTCTGACCCGCCCGCATCACGCAGCCCCAGTTGCCAGCGCCTTCCTGCGGATTGTGCTCTGTTACCCTCTCCTCTCCGCGGTATCGTCAACTTCTTCCCCACTGCGGCATTTGGACTTTTTAAGTTTTAAACTGGAAATAATACCATACTTATAGAAAAGTTGCAAGAACAGTACTGAGAATTCCCAAACACCCTTCTCTGAGATTTCCCCAAATGTTAACTTATTATTGAGCTATAACTCACATACCATAAATCTCACCCATTTAATGGGTACAATTATATTCAGGGTTGTGCAACTGTCACAATTTTCAAACATTTTCAGCACCCCCCAAAAGAAACTCCAAACCTACTAACAGTCACCCCCTTCTGTCCCCCACTGCCCCAACCCTAGGCAACCATGAAATCGACTTCCGGTCTCTGCTGACTTGTTTTAAACTTGACCTCCGAGCCTTCAGCATGGGCCAAGTTCTTCCTCGGGACAGTTCGGCTGCCCTGGGGCCTTCTTTAGGCTCTGCTTCCCCCACCACACCTCCAAATGTCGGCGCTCCATAACCTCAAGGCTCCCACGACCCCCTCCTAGGGCTCAGCCCACGCATCCTCCCTGCGAACCCAGGGGCTCTCGTTTTGGGATTTCAGAAACGGGCCACTTTTCCCTCATGAGTTTGTCCGCTCCAGAGTGTACTGCTGCCCACAGAAGGCCCAAGCTGGGAACCTGGGCTGAGCCCTGACCCACTTTCCTCCAGGTCTCCCAACCCACACCCAGTCTGGTCACCCCTAAGTCCTGAACCCACACACCTGACTATGCTAGCCCTCCCACCATGGTCCCCGACCCCCGAATGGCAGCTCCGTGCCTGACCACCTGCCTCCTCTATACTGTAACCGACGTGACCACTAGCACGAACACTTCCCACGTCATGTACCTGCTCAGAATGCTTCACATGTCTCTAGAACAAAATCCCAACTCCTTGTGAGGTTTGCAAGGACCCTGAGGAGGCCTCTGACCTGCTCCTGTGGGCTCCTCACACAAGCCGCAGCCCATCCTCCGTTAGGGGGCTCCCCACGCCCTCCCGTACCCCCAAACAGCAAAGGAGGCAGGAGCCATGATCAGCCCCATTTCCTTGATGGGGACCTGAAGCCCAGAAGACTTGGTCACGATGCTGTCAAGTGGCAGAGCCGGAACCCGGGAGGCCCGGCTTTGAGCCCGGTGCCATCGGCCCTCTGCAGCAGACAGGTTTTTGAATGGAAGACTGTTAAGTAAACTGATTCTGAAACTCACCAAGTACCCGAGTTCTTAATAAAGAAACAAGTTTGCTCACATACTGAAGACACAGCC
This sequence comes from Rhinolophus sinicus, assembly GCF_036562045.2. NCBI lineage: Eukaryota > Metazoa > Chordata > Mammalia > Chiroptera > Rhinolophidae > Rhinolophus > Rhinolophus sinicus. The sequence goes on from NC_133760.1 coordinate 51,038,523, forward strand.
ATCAAACCCAACGAGGCAGAGGACAGGAGCACCAGGAAATGAAAGGTACTATTTACCCCGAATAGTTATTTTAAACTCTGGTCAGTTTGGGAGCGTCCAGGCACTTAGGAAGCGGGTGAGGTGACGTGCTCGTACCCTGGTCTGGTCCTGGAATTTGCCGTGTGCCCCACTGGCTTTGGCCTGCGTCTCAGAGATGAGTTCCTTCAGGGACAGAGCATCATCTTTCCTCAATGAAAAGCCGACGTGTTTCAGCATCAGCAGGATCAACTCAATGTCCTTTTCTGTGAAAGTCCCAGTCAGTTTTTTCAACACGTCGAAGATGAGAAGAGACTGTACCACATGGAAGTTGTACAAATGGGCAACGATGGTAAACAGGTTATCACACTCCTTCCCTTCACTTCCGTTTTGATAGACGTCGTCAAACCTCCTCACCACGGCCTCCAGAAAGTGAGCTCCGACCTGGAGAAAGGGGACACCAAACATCACTGCAAGCACGTGACAACCGTGAGGGCCAGCCGTTCTCAGGGATCCCCCTTCCTCTTTCAACAAACTTGAAAGAATTAGTATTTTTAAAACTAACGCGAAAAATTGACGTGGTCGGATATGAACTCCAACAGGCCATAAACTGTCAAAAGGTAAGCCTGAGTGCACAGTGTGTTATCTGTGCGAAAACACGGACTAAGAAATGACAACACAGGGCAGCACAGCATCCAACCTTCACTGTAAACATGCCCTCTCGTCTTTAAGACCAACACGCTGGTATTTCGGGCCGGCAGCCATTCTGGCTCCTTGGAACAAATCCTTCAACACGTTAAGGACGCGTCTACGTCTCTGAACTGTACTACTATCGATCGCCGCTCACTTCTCAAGCTCAGGCTGAGCCTGGAGGGAGAAGACGGAAGCAGGACGTGGTGGTATATGGACGGAGTAATGGTGATGGTCTAGCCGACAAACGATGACCTGAATGACCGCAGCTGTGCCGGCCCCGGGAAGGGGGACTGGGCACAAGAGTGACCCAGAGACAGGAATGGCAGGTGAGGCTGGCCATTGCAGGTGGAAGACCGAAAGTCTGGGTAACAGGCGTTGGGAAGAGCAGGTGAGTGGACTGCACAGAACCAGTTTAAGGTGTCATCAGATGGAGCCACAGAACTCCAGGCAGGGCTGGCTGGAGAGCACGAGTGACAGTTAGAATCGGGGGTGCAGATGAGACCAACCAGACAGGAGAGGGCCATATACACGTCACTGCTAAACAGCAGATAAATGCTAGAAGATTCCAGACAAGGTGCCGATAGGCAGGGGGGAAGTGACTCCACAGAGGCCGGCTTGGGAGGCTGGGCATGCGCCTTGTTTATAAAGACCTGAGTGAGAATCAACAGGTCTCATGTGGAAATACCCCTCAAGCCCCTCACTAACGATACACCTGAAAAGTGTATCCTCCTGTTGCCACTATATCATGTTCAAATGTAACTAAAAAAACTAGAATTCTGCGGACATCAAGAAAAGTTCAGGCAAAAGATATACTCAGGTACGTTTTCAACACACGAATGGAATTACTTATGTCAAAATTTGTCAACATTTTAGATTCCACTTCATGTCTTCAAAATAAAATGTAACTTAGTATAGCATTTAAAAACAGGAGGAACATTCATGCTGCCGACGTTTTCTAAGCATGCATGGTAATTCTGACTTGGGATTTTAACACCAATCTGCAGATTCTGATTTCTGAATGACTCAGAAGCAATTCTGTAACTGACCCCATGGAACCCACGGCACGCTTTTCCTTCCCCGAGTCCCTGAGGACACGCTTCTTCTGACAGAATGGGGAGCTTCACAGAAGCAGCACCCGGAGAGCTCATCCTCTGGCAGCCGCTCCAGGGGTGTTGTTAGTGAAAGTATTGCAATGACTCCCTTGGAATGCATCATTTCCGTGTCCTTCATCCCATTAATGAAGGTTTCAGACCGATAACCTCAGTTTTCAAGCCCAGTGAGTCCCTGCTGTGCTGTGGGCGGTCAGGTCTACGGCTTTTACCAGAGTGTCAAATGCTGCCTGTGCTGAAACCGTCAGGTTAGGAAGCACCCGGCCTGACACAGGACCACGGGACACTAAGGAAGCCCTGGCACCACAGGCACTAGGAGCGGTGTCCCATGATCCCCTCCGTGTCGATATGCAGAGCGTGACTAGACGTCGTTAGTGAAAATGAGCTCAGTCTTTAGAAACGAAGCCCTTACGTGAGGGGAGCAACTCCCTCAACTGCTGGTGCGCACACAGCCAGGACAGTCCTGCCACCCAGAGGACTCGGGGCCTGAGCCTCTCTTCTGTCCTCTGTCCCCCCTTCTGTCCTCTGTCCCCCGACCCCCGACACCCACTAGGTCCCAGACTCTCCATCTTTCATGCGAAGTTACTAAGCACTTCCAGGGGCCAGGCCTCGTAAATGTCGCTACACCAACTCTACAGAGGACAAGCCACAGAGGCAGAGGTCACGAATGACGGCTGGTGTGTGGCAGAGCCATGCTCTGGACGCAGGCAGCGGCGTCCCCACACACCACATGGCTGTCATGGCAAAACCCCTCACAGCACGAAGAATTCATTTTGGCAAGTTTGAGCACTTTAAGGTAAGAGCCCCACTCTGAGACTGCAGATGATTTTTAGACTATGACAGAGAACAAAGTATCGAAAAATAAAGGGATGGAAGAGCAGTGCCGCTGTAACCAGCTTAGAAGCTGAGAACAAGTTCCAGAGTCCTTTCACAGCCTACGCTCTCAGGACCGTCACACAGCTCTTCTGTGGCTCCCTGCATCTGCCAAGGGGGGGGGGGGGTTCAATCAGTGTCTGCCCTGCTTATCTCGTCGGGGACCCAGAGGAGCGACCGTGACGAGGACATCAAGTGTGTGTACTTGCACCAGGTCAGACCTGCAGTGCTCTGCCGCGAGGCCTGTTCTTGGTAGGAGGGCTGTCAGAGGCGGAGAAAGTAAAGACCACCTTTAAGACACTACCATGTAAAGATCCACGTGACCAACACGTTCAGAATAAAACTGTCATCCGGGAAATGTAAGCCTCACTGGCTGAGTCACCGCCCATCCACCCACCTTAGTATGAACTCCTGGATCAGCTCCACCGAGGGGAAGAGTACGGGCCAGGGAGCTTACGACAGAGGAGGTTACGACCCCGGAGGGGGTAGGTGACTGCGGAACCAGAGCTAACTCCGAGGGTCACTGAGCAAGGGCCAAATACAGAGTGGGGTGGGGACAACTGTTTACTCAGCAGCACCCATTAGGCGCTTCACAGCGTCTGATTTAATCCTGATGGAGACCCCACGAGGGGGCCGCTGCAGCTCCACCCCAGACGACACACAGGCTCGGAAGGCCTCCGGGCCACCTGGCGGCCCAGCCAGGCCTGTCGCACAGCTCTCACTGGGCGTCCAGTTTCACCTCACATTCTGGGGGCCTTCTTATGAAAAAACGTACGAATTTCTCAGGAGCAAGACCACACAAACCACTGTACTCTGAACGTCTGAAACAAGCCAGTGTTAACGTGGGGAACACCAAGAAAAGGAAGGCCGTCCGAGGCGTAATGGGTGACAAACATGCTCGAACGGCCCAGACACAGAAGCGGACGCTGAGCCAAACCAAGGGCTCCCCACACGTGGCCACGGATGATGGGAGACAGACGAGTTGTACTGAGCCTTCTGAGGTCTGTCATGGAAACAAGCACGTTTAGAGCCCGACAGAGCCCTACCTCGATTCCCACGGTGCGGTGAAGAATGCTGACCAAGAGCATGTGCTCCATCACCAGCCGGCTGGGCACGGCCACGGCCGGGGCGCAGGCGCTCATGAGGACACCCGTCAGAGTGTCGTTCATGTCCTTCCTGCTGTGCGCCATATACAGCTCCTCCAGCTGTGCGCTTATGGAGGCCATGTTGGGTTCACTCAACCTGCAGACGATTGAAAAGACAGCCACACGACGTTTCAAAAGAGGAATTACTTTCAGGTCAATTAAAAGAAATGCAAAAGCTATCAGTACTACCAACACGTCCTATTTTGTGTACACATTGCCCTGTGAACAATTCTTATTGGCTTGCCCCAATGACCCAGCTTCCACCGCACACAACACACACACTTCTGGACCCTTAATGTGCGACTGTTGTCTCTCCAGCTGAAGCGCCCCACAGCGAAGGACACGCAGGCCTCCCTGTAAGACCACAGACTGCGGTGACAATGCCCCCGGGGAGCTGACCCTTGTCCCCAGGCAGAGGCCGGGAATCACACTTGCACATCAGTATGCGTTGTTGGGAAAGCCTCTAGCTTCCATTTTCCCGCTGGCAGAAAACCTGCAGTGCCTGACGCTGAGAAAAGGCTGCCCTGCTTATGGGGAAGGGACGTCTGTGCACACCGCGTACACACTGTGTCTGTGCCTATGCTCACACTGTGCACCCAAACGGCCTGTTCAGTAGAATCCAGGCTGTACCACGGGAACAGTGTTTTAACTAAAAAGAAATGTTTAAAAAAGCAGTGGGAGGGTGGTTTGCGTGACCATAAGCATAGTCTGAGAGAAACGTCCAGTGCCGGGACGGTTCTGTCTTGGCTGTGGGGTGGGGACCCAGAGCCTCTGGTGTGAGACGCAGATGGAGAACAAGCAAAGGGCATGGCGGCCCACCGTGGGGCCCTCACTCGACCCCGCAGGGAGGAGGGCAGCCTGCTACCCCCGTTTTGGGACTTGTCAGAACATCCACGTGGGCAGTGTTGCTGCTCTCAAGCTCAAGGGCTCAAAGTACCAAAGAGCAAAGGTGGGCATCCTGCTTGTCCAGGTCCAGCGATATCAAGAAGGGAACAGAAAGGAGCCAGTCACGGCAACAGCCCCACACCTTAACTTCCGGCTTAATGCCTGGGATAGTTTCTGTATTTTCAGAAAACAGACGTCTTTAAGAGACGCGATATGACGGTGTTGCGAGGTTACCTGTTAATTAGGCCTTGCACGTGCTTCTTCAGCCGTTCCCGCTCTTCCCTTTTCTGGGCATTCACTGTCTCCTCAGCCCGCCTTACATGGGGTGGGATGTACCTGTCACCATTTTCACAAAGACTCTGCTTGAAAACACAAAAAATAAATTACAAAAAATGTACACTGAACAAATCTCACTTTTTCCTTCGCTATACCCATCTTTACATGTTAATTTTCCCAAACTGGCAGAAGCTGTAACTACTGACCATGTCTACTCTGTAGATGTCACGTGTTGACCGAGTGCCCAGGACAGTGCTGGGCTTACTCCACTCAGCAGTCTGTGGGGGTCCCCACCTACATTAGCGTCAATACATGCCCCTCTGCATTTCTTCAGACCTGCTGTGCACCTCCAGGATCTGCCGGCAGAGCCCTGTATTCTACAGGTCTGTCTGGGCTTAGTTTACGGCAGGCAGGGCTGTACACAAACACCTAAATTAAATGGGCTTCTTGGGTTTCTCGCTTTTCCTCCTGGACCTCCTCCTCCTCCTCTTCCTCGCTCTGCGCTCCAGCGTCTACCTGCGGCTCGTCCTTCTCTTCCACGCCTTCCTCCCAGTTTTTGAGGGACAGTACTCTAAAAGAATTTCAAGCTTATTCAAAACTAACATCCAAATTTACATGATAAAATCAAAACCAACCCACTGCTCACTGTCCCCTAGATGATCAACAGTGGGGTGGCCATTAAGTCACTGGGATACAAAGGTCTCTAGAGAAGTTTTCTCCCTTAACTCATTACGGAAACTTAAAAACATAAAAGTAGACAGAATAAGCCGATTTACACACTCAGCTCACACAATTACCAATACATCAACTGTGCCCCTGCCCCACGCCCCGCCCCCACCCGTTTTTCTGAGAGGTATCTGAGGACCCAGGTGTTCACACCGTACCTGAGGCGCTGCGCCAACAACCTCCGAGGAATTTTTACTTCTTTCTTCATCCTCTGCAAAATGAACTCTCTTTCCCTCCCTTTTTTCCCTCACTCTCCCTTCTGCTTCTTGGGTTTCTCGCTTTTCCTCCTGGACCGCCTCCTCCTCCTCTTCCTCGCTCTGCGCTCCAGCGTCTACCTGCGGCTCGTCCTTCTCTTCCACGCCCTCCTCCTCTCCCCATTCGTCCTCGGTGTCACTCTCCAAATCGCTTTCGGGGAGTGTCTGGGTGGCATCTTCCTCCTGCTCGCTGCTGCTTTCGTACAAGCCACTACTGTCCCCCGACCCCAGGGCTCCCAGAATGTAGTCGAGTCCATCGCGGGCAAAGCTGGGCGGCACGGAGCTGGCGTCGTCCTTCCTTCTGCGCTTGTTCAAGCCGAGGCACCGCTCCAGCTTTCGGATCTCCCGATCCTCCTCCTCGTTGGCTGCCAGAAGTGCCCGTTTCCGAGCGGCGGCGGCCGCGGCTGCCGAGGGCCTGGTTCTCTCGCGCTGTCCCCTGGCCGGGGCGTGGGCCGGGGCGGCCTTGGCCTGGGGAGGTGGCAGCCCCTTGGCCTGGGGAGGTGGCAGCCGTGGGGCCCGACGTGAGGACGGCTGGACGCCCTGCTCCTGACCCCCCTCCGCCCGGGGATCGCTCGCTACCCCGGCTCCGTCACCGCCGCCCGGGCCTGGACCCTGCGCGGAGCCTGTGGTCCGCTGAAGCCGGCGCGCCTTCCTCAGGTGTCGCTTCTCCTTCCTCAGCTCCCTGCGGCTTCTCCTCCCGCCGGGACGCACGCGCCCCTCCGCGCGGAGTCCCTCGCGGCCACCCGGGCTCGCTCCCTCGGAGGTCGCCTGCACAAACTCCTCCACCGCCAGCTTTAGCCGCTTCAGGACCCCCGCCCCGCCGCCCCGAGGCCCGCGGGGCAGCCCGCGCCCGCGCCCGCTTCCGCGCTTACTACGGGCCGGTCGCCGCCGGCTGCCGCCCCAGCCTGACGCTCCAACACTCGTGGACGCCGCCATCTTCCGGGACGCACCGACGCTGACTTCCGTCCGGGGCGGGACTTCCGCGCTACACGGGGCTGGGGGGGCGGGGCGGGGCGGGGCGGCGGCCCCTGCTGGCGGATGGGCGGCAGCGCAGGGAACCGCACAGTAGCGAGTGCGCCTATTTGAAGTTCATTGTGAGTAGGCAAACACGTTCTCATTTCATAAATGGAAAAAAAACAAAACACCCCACAGATTGTGTAAAGAGGCCTCTTCACGCCCTGCCACAGAAGTAACCGTACTTGTCTGCAGGGCGTGAATCTTTTCCTATGGGATATGCATTTCCATGCATTTACGTGGGTGTGCACGTATCCCATAGGAAAGTGTGTCGTGATGGTTCCTGCGTGTATTTTACGGGGAGTCTCCATGCTGAACTTACTGCTCTGGGACTTGGTGTTGCACTCAACCTCAGGCCTCAGCTGTCTCGGGTGCTGCGTAATGACTGACCTTCTGTTTCTGGTTGCGGGTCTCTCCTGGGATGCTGGTCCCCTCTTTATTCCTCTGTTGATGGACTGCGCCAGGATGATCAGTGTCCCCAAATTCATGTGTACCAGAAATTGTCAACGTGACCTTATTTCGGAATAGGGCCTTTGCCAATGTAATCAAGTTAAGAGAAAGCCTCCCTGGGTGGGGGCGGGCCCTAAATGCAATGACAGGTGTTCCTGGTAAGAGGGAAGTTTGGACTCTGCAGGGAGAAGGCCGCGTGAGGAGCGACACAGAGATGGAGGCGATGCATCTACAAGTCAAGGAACTCCGAGGGTTGCTGGTCGCCACCAGGAGCTAGGGAGACACCTGGACAGATTCTCTCTTGCAGCCCCAGGAGCCAATCCTACCAGCACCTTGATTTCAAAGGCTGAGGTGAGAGCCGAATGGACCCTACAAGGTCCAGTGTGGAGCGCTCAGGCAGCGCCCACCTGCCCAGACCACTTCTCCTAGGGCAGGGGACCAAGGGACTCCCAGCTGTCTGGAGGTGAGGAGCAGGAGGAGGGGTGCCCGGGCCAGCCCTCCCATGCCTTCCTGGGTACCTCCCCTCTGTGCCCTGGCTGGTGGGGCTGGGGATGAGCTTGCAGGGCTGTGGAAGGGAGAGGCAAGAGCCGGAGGAGAAATCTCGTCCTGGCCTCTGTCCACCTCCGGTGCTGCAGTGCCGCTGCTTACTCAGCACCCTCGCCCCCCACCCAGGTCCCTCCAGGGTTCTCACTGCTGTTGTCACACCCTGGAGCCTTCGCCTCTCTCTCATTCAGTAATTTCTCTGGGGGTAATTGGGGAGAGGGAATCAGTCCCCCTTGCTACTATCCCATTTAACAGGAACCAAATAGGTAAAATTCATTTCCTCCCATGGAGTGCTTAGAACGGCTCTGGTCTGGCACATAGTAGCTGCTCAGTAAATGCCAGTGCCCTCCTGATCGGCTGGCTCCCGCCAGTCCTCTGCTTGCTCACACTCTGACCCCTGTATGCTGTGTCTGCTCTGGCTTCCCCAGGGTGGGATTTTCTTGGTTCTGAAGCCACAACTTCTAAGACTTTGTGGGGGATTGATGTGGACAAATCTTGGGGATATTTTTCATCCTCAGATCCCAATGTGAAGGAGGCTTTTGGCAGTTATTCTGGCTGCTTCTCACATAGAGGAGCCCTGTACCTCCAAGCCTGCAAACTGCTACGGCCCCCTCCCCAGGATCCTCTCAAGGACCCTTCCTCAGGACCTCTCCCCAGGCCTCTCCAGGCATTGGGCAGCTGATGGAGAGGAAGTGCTGTTTCTCCAATCCTGGTGAAAGGGCTGGGCCCCCCAGGAGACTACCATCCGGCTGCAAACATAAAAGAATGTTGATAACACAGGGGCTGCTGAGTGTGTAGTAGGGAATGTGCCAGTCGTAAGTCCAGCGTGCAGGTGTGTGTTCAAGTGTGTGTGAGTGTTCCTGTGTGTGCCTGTGCCTGCAAGACACGGGCTTGGAGAGGCTGGCAGGGGCCAGGAGTGTGTTTGTTTGGGGAGCAGCGGGAAGCCGGTGCTGTAAGGGGAGAAGCAGGTACGAGTTGGGGGGAGTGACCTACATTGACCTGCATTTGGGAAGGATCGTCCTGCTGCTTACAGGGCTGACCCAGGCGGTCAGGAACGATGTGCAGACAGAGGCTCTTGCATCAGACACTTGTCCCCCAGCAAGGAAAAATTGTTGGTTGGGGCTTTGCCTGACAGCTCTTTAAAAATAATAGCACGAATGATCTATTAAGAGTCATATGACATACAATTTAAAGTGTGACCTTTTAACTCAGTGTCTTAGTCCGTTCAGGCTGCTATAATAATACCACAAACCATGGCTTAACCCGCAGATGTTTTCTCCTATGGTTCTGGAGGCTGGACGGCTGAGATGAAGGCGCCAGATTCTATGTCTGGAGGGGCACCTACCTTCTGGCTGTGTCCTCACAGGGTAGAGGGAGAGGGAGGGGTCCCTTTCCCAGGGTGCTTGGATCCCATCCTAAGGGCTCCACCCCCATGACCCAATCACCTCCCAAAGGCCCCACCCCCTAACGCTGTCACCATGGGGACTAGGGTTCAACATAGGAACTTGGCAGACACAGTCCATAACCCAGGTTCACAGGCTTTTTTGTTTGTTTGTTTCAATGCATTAATTTATTGATTGATTATTTTAAAATATTTTTTTTCTTTAATTTTTTTTTCTTTTTTACCCTTCTTCTGCCTCCCCCCCACTCTCGTTTAAGCGTTATTTCTCAGTCTAGTTGTGTAGAACACAGCTCCCTGGCCCATGCCCTGGAGCCATTGTTCACAATCTTAGCTGTAGAGGGCGCAGCTCACTGGCCCATGTGGGAATTGATCCCACGACCTCAGCGAACCCTACTCCAACCACCTGAGCCACCAGGCCAGCCCTATTTTTTTCTGATACAAAAATAATTTGCTCACCATAAAATTGGAAATATTATAGTTATCTGTGTGTAATGTAGAAAGGAAAAGTCCTCCATAAGCTCTTCCTTCCACAAATTTATCAGATTTATCATGCAGATATTAACCTGCGTTACTGTGATTTTATTACTAAAATAGGCTACACTGTTTGCAGTTTCTGTGTTCTCTGGGTGGTACAGCTTAGGTCTCGTTCCCCGTCAGTGATCTGGGTCCTGGCAGCAGTGCCACTGGATGCCTGTTAGCAAGTGGCGTCTCAGGCACTCCCCAGACCTACCGAGTCAGGATTGGAATCTGCAGGTCAGTGATTCTGGACCCTCACTCTTCTCAATGGCTTTATGAGCATAATTTACATAACCAATCTGCTAATGGGGAATATTTGTTTCCTTTTTAAAACGTATAATTTTTGCACTACTAAAATGTTATAGCAAATATTCCTCTGTGTGTGTGTGTGTGTGTGTGTGTGTGTGTGTGTTTGCAAGACTGTGCAAGTGTTTTACAAGGCTAGCATTCTAGAAGTTGCTTAGGGAAAGTGTATAAATATTTTGTTTTCATTAACACATAATGCCCCATTTCCAGCCTTAAAAGCTGTGCCAGCTCGTGCTCAAATTGAGTGTTAGGCTTGTGCCCCATACCCTCTCCTTCACTGACCCATCTTGGGTTTTCATGTTTGCCCATCTGCTAGGTGAAAGGTCAGCAAAAAGATGCTCTGGGAGGAGGAGGCCCTGGCTGCGAGGTCACCCAAACCCTCTTCTTCAGTTTCCTTCCCCAGCCAGCCGCCATTGGTCAAACCTGGGTGCTGCCCAGTCTCTTTCTTTGCGTCCTTGTGGCCACAGTCCCAATGCAGCCCCAGCCAGGCCCTCCCTTTGTCCTCTGCAGTTCCCTGGCTGCCAGAGTGTTGGCTCTAAGCCTAAACCTCTCCGTGCATTGTCCTGCTTCAGGTCTTTCAGTGGCTCCCTGTGGCCTGCAAACCAGCAGGGCAGCCTTGCCTGGGATACAAGACCCCTTCACACTCACCTCAGCCCAGCTGGAGCTGCCCCACCCCCAACGGATCCTGGGTTTTTCAGGACACATGGGTCTCACACTCCTTGACTCCTCATGTGCCCTCTGACTGGAACACTGTCCTGTTTTCTGCCTGACCAACCCCTACTTTGCTCAGAGACAGTTTCCCTGTGTCCCTGAGGTGGTTAGTTACTCCTACCCAACCCTCACCTGTGGGGATTCCGTGGTCACCTCTGACGCCCATGCTGGACTTTGTGTGCCAAGGGAAGAGCTCAGACTCTGTCTTCTTCAGCTGCTCGCTCATTGCTCCCCTCCCACCCCCAGGGTCCATACCTGGCATACAGTAGGCACTCAAGTATGTGTTGGGCAAGTGAACAAATGAATGAACAAATGACTCAGCAAATGCCTTAGATTGAGTTGGGGCAGAAATGAACTTTCAGAGCCACCACGTCCACTCTGCTCCTTTTGGTATGTGAACTGTCTATGGAGCAGTGGAGCCAAGAGCTGCCAGGCCCAGGTGGGGCTGCAAGGCCCAGGTGGGGCTGGCTACAAAGCCCAGGTGGAGCTCGGACAGCAATGAGCTGAAGCAGGGCTCACATGACACTTGGAGAAGGACATTTCAGTGGGAGAGGCTTCTAGTAAAACTTGGCCTTAGCTGAGCTTGTCAACAGGGCCTCCAGTCCGTTGTTTTTTAGGCATTATTGTCGGGTAAGCTCACCACTTGACACTATTCACCAGATGACTAAGGAGACGTCCTTGGGTCATAGACCTGTACCTCCATCTCTTGCCCAGCAAAGAAAAGTGAAAAAAGGCATAGTTATATGTTGTGGTTTTCAATATTTTTAGTTTATAAGCCAAGTGTTTATCACATTAAGACATGGATCTATAAATAAATTTGAAAGCAGTGATACATCTGGGCCTCAAGTTGAGGCAATGATCTGTAAATATATTTGTCGGTGTCACTGCTCCTTTTTTATTAATGTGGCGTGTGTTATGGCTATCGGTCTCCTCCCCAGTTACCAAAGTCCCTACAAAAACCTTTGTTGCTGGGCGGGGACCCACCGGTCAGCTCTTAAGCTTTATCCGAGTAACATAAAGTGACTTCTCGCTCTGGCTCTGTTTCAGGTGCATCATTAATTTTCATTAGGTCTTCCTGCCCTTTCTATCTGCTCTCCCCGTTTTCGGTGTGCTTGTGTATTATCTAGAGATGCTTCCCCCATTGGCAGGATGTTTATTACCTAAATGCTCATGAATTAAGGGGAGGAAGTTACATTTCGACACAGGCACACTTACCTTCTTGATAAAAGCTAAGCTATTTTGTTAGTTATAAAAGATTTCTCATTACTTTTTGTTACTGTCTTTGTTTTTGCTGTTTCCGTGAAAAGCTTTACTGTCAGGCAGCTTTATATTCATGCAGGGCGATCTTAGATGTGGTTTATTTCCCATTAATATTCTTGCATGAGACAATCTATCCTAACGCAGGGTATTTACTGTGCGTTGGGCCAGTGTTAGACCAAGTACAATATTTTTTGATGAATTTTCCCAAGAAAATAAATAGAAAACAAATTATTTTATTTGAGTGAATTGTAAATTGTATAAAGAGCTACGGGAACGCTGCAGGGTTCGGGAGTGAGTGCTCACTTGTGCTTGACAGAGTAGTTGGTTGGAAATGCTGTAGAACTTTCCGCAGCATTTATTGATCTATTTCTGGCATATGAATCCCTAGACAGGAACTGTCTATGGGCCAGATTTTACGACCTCAATATAGATGCGAAGCTTTTAATGCACCTTTTGCCTTTATCATAATGTCACAGAGAAAATCAGAGTGGGTACAGATGGCCTGCTGACATCAAATTCCATGTTTAATTATGTTAAGACTGCTCCGTGGTGCACAGCCCCAACAGCTAAAGATTTCAGAATAGGTCTTGGTCCATCTGGTCATGGGGCCTCTACAATTAAGTAGGTAGGAGCCCCCACCCCCCCATCAGGAGAAGGCAGAACTACTGTGATGTTCCCAGAGGGCCTCAAAAAGACCACTAAATGCACAGGTCAACTAGTGTCGAGATCAACGCCAACATCAACATAGCCGTACTTGTCAGGTTCACTGTAGCCTCTGGACTCATAATACCAAGGAAGCGGGTTTAACGAGTTAACTCAGTTGGTCACTTGGTGGCCCCATCTGTGTACATTTCCAGGAGCCTTAGTTCTTTCATGATAGGAGAGGATGCTGTTAAAATAGTCCTTATCAGGCCTTCCACGAGACAAGAGATGGAAGGGTTTCATGCTGGGCTTGATGCTGCTGCTCAGTAAATGGCAGGAATTATTCTACTTAACGGAGCACTATGGCTCCATAACTAGTACTTGTTGGCTGTTGAGATAAACTCCCAGTTGCTTTTTTGAAAAATAACTTGTCTTTGGTGCTTTTGCAATCCTATTCCATGGGAAGATATAGCTGTACTTCGCAGGACAGGAATATAAATCAGGGTGTTAAACGCTGAAAATACAGCTTCAGTGCTGCTGAACACCAACAGCCAGTCTGAGGATATCTAAAGCTTATGACTCTCTTTTCCAAAAATAACTCAACATGAGTGTCCGATAGCCTTATTCGTTTAGTTTTTTAATGGCTTTATTGAAGTACAGTTGCTGCATAAAACACACATTTAATGTCTACAATTTGATGAGTTTGGACATATATGTACACCTGTGATACCATCACCACCATGAAGGTCATAAACTTACCCATCACCTCCAAAAGTTTCTCCATGCCTCCCCCTTTTTTTGTGGTGAGAGACTTAGCGTGAGATCCACACTCGTAATTCATTTTTAAGTGCACAATTCAGTATCGTTAACTGGAGGTACTGTGCTATATGCAGAACTCTAGAAATTGTCTCGCGTAAGTGAAACTCGACACCCATTGAACTTGACATCCATATTTCTCCCTCCCCCAGTCCTGGCAGCCCCCTCCTACTCTCTGCATCTATGAGTTTGCGTTAGATTCCTCATCTAGTGGAGTCCTGTAGTGTTTGTCATTCTGTGATTGGCGTATTTCACTGGGCATGATGTCCTCGGGTTTCGTCCATGTAGCATACAACAGAATAAACATATATTCTTTTTAAAGGCTGAATAATAGCCAACTGTACGTATTCATCACATTTTCTTTCTTTGTTCGTCTGTTGATGAATAGTTAGGCTGTTTCCATATCTTGGCTGTTGTAAGTAATGCTGTAAGAACTTGGGAGTGCAGTTAGCTGTCTGAGACTCAGTCAACCTTATCAATTTTAGTTTTGAACTGTCTGTACTACGAATACTGTGAAAAGCTTAGCCTAATTAGCTCACCATGGATCACAGACCTACATGTAAAGTGAAAAGTCCTAGACGATAACATAGGTAAACACCTGGATAAGAAAACCTTGCAGGTATGGTGATGCCTTTCTAGATCCAACACCAAAGACTTGGTTCATGAAAGAATTAACTGAAAAGCTGGACTCCATTAAAACTAAAAGCTGTAGCTCTTTAATTTTAAAAAAGATAGTATCGAGAGAATTAGAAGACAAGCCACAGACGAGGAGAAAATATTTGCAAAAGACACATTTGATAAAGGACTATTATCCAAAATATACAAGGAACTCTTAAAATTCAACAATAAGAAAACAAACAACCTGACTAAAAAATGGGCAAAGACCTTAACAGACACCTCACCCAGTAAGACCGATGGCAAGCAGGCACGTGAAGAGATGCTCCACATCATATGTGATCAGGGAAATGCAAATTAAAACGAGACACCCCCCACACCTATCAGAATGGCCAGATTCCGGACACTGACACCACCAAATGCTGGCGAGGACGTGGAGCCACAGGAACTCTCAGTCACTGCTGGTGGGGACGCAAAGGGTGCAGCCACTTTGGAGACAGGGGTGGTTTCTTACAGAACTAAACACACTGTCACCATGTGACGCAGCAATCGTGCTCCTTGGTGTTTACCCAAAGGAGCTGAAACTTATGTCCACACAAAACCTGAGTTTACAGCAGCCTCATTCATAATCGCCAGAATTTGGAAGTGAGGTGATGAATAAACAAACTGGTCCATCCAGACAGTGGAATATTACTCAGTGCTAAAACGAAATGAGCTATCAGCCATGAGAAGACATGGAGGAACCTTAAATGCATATGACTAAGTGAAAGAAGCCAATCTCAAAAGGCCACATACTGTATGATTCCAGCTGTAGGACATCCTGGAAAAGGAGAAACTATTGAGACAGTAAGAAGGTCAGTGGGTGAGGAAGCGGGAGGGATGAAGGGGTGGAGCACAGAGGATTTTGAGGGCAGTGAACCTACTCTTTATGATTTTATAATAATGGGTATATACATTGTTAAACATCTGTACAAACCCATAGAATATACAACACCAAGAGTGAATCCTAATGTAAATTATGGACTTGGGGTGATTTTGATGTGTCCTGTAGGTTTATCTTTGTTAACAAATGTCCCATCTGGGGGGTGATGTTGATGGTAGGGGAAGCTGTGCGTGGGTAGGGACAGGGTATGTAGGAAATCTCTGTGCTTTCCTCTCAGTTTTATCGTAAACCTAAAACTGCTCTAAAAAAGTGAAGTCATGAAAAAAGAAAAAAAGTTTAGCTTAGACAGTGGATATTGGAGATGAATAGCTTAAAAAATTAATTTAGTTTTTATATCCTTTAAGCTTCATTAACTCGCTTTCAGGAAATTGCACACTTAGGTGATCTTACTCTGCTCTCCCCAGCAGAAACCGCTTCAGACTTCGCAGCGCGCTTACAGATTTTGGTGCTAAAGCCCAGCTCATCACTGTCCTCTGGCCGTTTGCCGCAGGGCGGCTGTGGCCAGCCGGGGACAGGACCAGATGCTCCTTCAGAGCGGGCCTCAGCGCAGGCTGCTTCCTAAAGTGCAAGGGGCAGATGTCACTCTGTGTCCCCCTCTCCTCCGTCTTCGATTCACGTCCTTGAATAACTTCCAGGATGGAGGAGAAGAATCCAGAAGTAAACTCTCTGTATATGGGCGGACTTGAGGATGGTTACAGTGCTTCATGTTGATTGGTGGGCTGGCGGGGTACAGAATTTTAGGTGAAACATGGTTTTTTCCGTTGGAAATTTGAAGACGTTGCTTCATTATTTTCTAGCATCTAGCACTGTTTATAAAAAATCGGATGCCAATCTGATTCTTGTCCCTTTCTGTGTTCTGAAATGACATCCTAGGGTGTGTGTCTTTTTCATTTATCGTGTCGAGAACTTTAAATCTGAAGACTTGTGTCTTTTGGTTCCGATAATTCCTCTGTTATCTCTTTAATAATATTCACCTCTCAGTTTCTTTATGCTGTTTTTCTGGGACACTTATTAGTTAGATGTTAGATTTTGGGGGGATTGATGTTCTAATCCTTTTATGGTTTCCCATATTTTTCATCTCCTTGTCTTTCTTCTCAACTGTATCTTCCAACGTTTCTATTGATTTATTTTCAATGTCAGCATTCTTCTTGAGGTTTCTTTTCCTCATGTTTCCTTTTTCATGTCATCCTTGTTTTACGAATGCATTGTTTCCCCAGTATCTCTGAGGACACTAGATTCTTGTTTAAAGTTGTGTTCTGTTTCCTGCAATATCTCAGATCACTTTTTGAAAAACAGTACGTTTTTAAAATACTGTTTTAATTTGTTCCTTTTTTGAAAAAATTGATTTCTTACAATTTCAGAAGCATTATACATTTATGTAATTGGAAGATGGATTTGGAAAATGGAAATGGAAACATGAAACATGCAGCGATGAAAAAAATCACGCCTGACACCTGGGGATTCACACTGTTACTATCTGGGTGCACCTGTTTGCAGAAACACACACACATATGCACACGTATGTGGGTGTGCTTACAAACACGTGACATGTTTTTAATTGATATGGGGTCATAGCTACATATGGCTTCTTGATTCTCTGTTTCTTGTTTGTCTTGCTCTTTCTTATTCATATTTCTGGTTTCCCAGAAACACCTGGTCGTCCTTTGTTGACTTTCAAGCTCAGGAAGAGGCAAGGGCGTGCTGAGCGTGGGATCTGTGTTTGCTGTCAGGCTGCACTTGAGGGTGAGTGGGTGGGAGACCCACGGGCTTATGTCATGAACCTTGCACTGTGACTGATGTGGACGTAGAGAAAGAACCCACGGTCATATGCTCACCAGCCCAGTTAGGCTTCCATAAGCACCGTGATTTCCTGTCGTCGGACCAGGAGCCCGGGCCAGTGACAACCCGGCCGTGGGTTTCCAGGGGGCATCGGAGGGCTGGTGTTCAGGGGTCAGGCCAGGGCACACCTCAGTGCAGAATGTAGCGCCGGTCAGAGCTCATTCCATGTGCTTATTCTGTGCGCACTTTTTTCGTCTAACACGTTCATTACTTGTCCCATTTTACAACATGTGATCTACAGATATGTTTTTAACGAGTCCCTCGTGAAGCACTTGTGTCTCCTGTGAGCTGGTTCTTGCCTTCCTCTTCCTCGCTGGCTGGCTAGCCCTCCTCAGCGGGTTAGTAACACTACGCTTATCCCTGAGGTCAGTGTTTCCAATGGGTAGCATGTCCAAGCCCGATGATATAAACCCATCAGGAGGAGTCGTCACTTGGTTTACTGCAAGGCCTTTTTGAGCCATAGGTTAATATATTAATGAAGACTGTGGCCGTTACCCTACATTAAATAATGGCCGTGAATGACTGCGAGGAAAACAGCCATGTCCTCCTGCAGAGTGCGAGATTGATGAGAATGGATTACGCTGCCAAGAGAACTCAAAAATATTACAACCTTTTATTCCTCTGCAGCTTGGACGGGTGTGTATTCATTTCTACGTTATTACAAAAAAAAAAAAAACCTCTCACAACGATTCTGAGCTAAAAACACATTAAATCATCACGTTAATTATATTGAAACAGCACACTGAGATTCTGTGGCTAATCTAGTTTAAACTTGGCCTCTGCAGCTCACTCAATATTTTATTTCTATTCAGGTCATATTAGTCAACTGGCCATGAGCAGCTGTATTTATTTATCTTATTAGTTTATTTTGGTCCAGTAGTAAATTATGATAGAATTATAATAATTCCTCCATTTATATACATCTCACAATCACATACAAACTTGACCTTCTAAAATGTGGTCTAAACACAATATATAATAAATATTAATATACTTCCACGGTTGTCCCTTCCACCTTTCCAGAAGAGTTTAAGTGGCCCAGAATATTCTGGGTTCCATTTTTTTCTCTGAAACTCTCCCATTTAGTACTTTATTTGTGGCATTACCTCTGTGTTCAAAGAGATACAGAGTCACGTATAGTATGACAATGTGCTTTAAAGCTAAAAAAAAAATGGTGGTGGTAGAAGGTAGGGGGTACATTGGGCTTCAGGACTCTGTCGCTAGCTGGCAGATTTCACCCAGTGACGGTCCAGGGAGGGCAGCAGGGACCCAGGCTTCCTGTGCGTCTCCAGGATTATCTGGGGGAGGCAAATGAAACCCCAGCAGGGCGTCTTTCCCCCTCTAGCCTTCACCTGACCTGTGTGAGAATGCTTAGAGGCTCAGTCAAGGGGATACCTCTTCCTGGGAAGGGACTCCCAGGGTCAGATTCATTAACTCTGTCTTTTTTTTCACAGTTCAGGCTCTGGCCCTGAGCTTCCCAGGTTCAGAAACTCGATTTCAGCTGAGGACCTAGAGCAGATCAGTTCTAGGACAGAACACACTAGCCAAGTTCATGAGAGTGGTGATGAAAACAGACTGTTGGTGTATTTAATGCACAGTGAGATGGTCACAGGAGCAGGTGGTTGTTTTCCTGTGGGCAGGCTGCGCGGGAAGTGCAAACGCCATTAAAGGCTGCCTGGGGAGCCATGACTCCAGGGAAGGGGGCTGGCTGGCCTCCCGGTGTGCGTCAGGACACGGCGCTGGATCCAGCAAGTCTGACTGTTGTCCACAGTACAAGCTCGGTTCTCCTCTTATTTGTGGTCATTACCAAGTGGTATAATGTCCTTTTAGGTTCTGTAAACACAATGAGGAGAGTAGGCTGTGTGAACGTCTGCAGGATGATGCTGGCTGGGTCTATGGCCACGTTCATGTTGACCACTGCCATCATCTCGTTGAAGCCTCATCCCTCACCTTCAGAGAGGCAGAAATAAGTTCTTTGCCATGTCCCGGGGCACTTCAGAGAACTGATTCCTGTCCCTGCCCCTCAGCTGACAAC